>NC_044316.2:51274756-51588506 GCF_007474595.2 Lynx canadensis
ATTACCAAGACCAAAGGAGCTTACCCTCCATGTTTTCTTATAGGAATTGTAGGATTTCAGGTCTTAAACTGAAGTCTTAAATCCATTCTGAGTTGATTTTTGTGTGTGGTATAAGATAGGCGTCCGATTTCATTCTTTTGCACGTAGATATCTAGTTTTACCAACACCACTTATTGAATAGAACATCCATTCCTATAATGTATTCTTGATACCTCTGTCATAAATTAGTTGACCAAAAAAAAAAAAATTAGTTGACCCTGTATGTGTGAGTTTATTTCTGGGCTCACTATTCTGTATCAGTGATCTATGTGTCTGTTCTATGTTCATGCCAATACCAATCTGTTTTACTATAGCTTTGTAATATAGTGTGAAATCAGAAACTATGATCTGTCTAGCTTTGCATTTCATACTCAAGACTGCTTTAGTTATCTGGGGTCTCTCATGGTTCCATCCAAATTTTAGGATTTTTTTTTCTAGTTCTGTGATAGTGCCATTGGAATTGTGACAGGGATTACAATCTATAGGTCATTCAATCTACAGGTCATTTAAAATAGTATGGGTATTTTAACATATTAATTTTTCCAATCCATGAACATGAGCTGTCTTCCTATTTATTTGTATCTTCTTCAATTTCTTTCATCAATGTGTTATAATTTTCAGTGTATAGATCTTTCATCTCCTACATTAAATTTATTCCTAATTATTTCATTCTTTTTGATGCTATTATAAGTGGGATTCTTTCCTTTTTTTTTTGTTAGAGTTCATTGTTAGTTTGCTTTCTCCTTTAAGATGAGACAGAATGATCACAATCACAGCCAACATCAATTGTATATTTAAATGTTAAAGATTTATTTTATGCTTAAAAAAAAAGCAAGAAACCATAATAGTCTTCAAGTGTTTCATAGCTATTAGCACTGCTGTTGCATCTAGTTGGATTAATATCAAAATTGAAATGTATTCAGATGTGGTCCACACAAAACATCTTTTGTTTTTTTCTAGGAAGCACCTTATGCATTTCAATTATATCCTGGTGCACTGATGGATTATTTCAAAATATTATGTTGTCCAATCACTGTGAAGTAACCATACACTAAATATCATGAGAACAAAAGGACTGTGGAAACCAGTTCCAGTAAATTAAGATCCACCTTAGGTGTCATTCCTATGAGCAACCTTCATTTGAACTTGACTAAGATGATTATGAAACTTTGTTCAATTTAGGCCCAAGTCGTATGCATTTCACTAATAACGAAGCAACAAATTTTATTTTTTTAAAAGTACATATTTTTTCTCATATCAACATAATTTATTAAATAAACCAAAGAAAGAATATGTCCATTTTAATTCTTGCAACTTACTGGATATGTTGTTTTTGACAAGGAAAACCCCTTTACTTAAAACCGAACTTGATATAACATTGGAATAAAGCATTTGAGAGGGTCACTTCGGCTTCAAACCTGAAGCAGGAAAAAAAACAAAAAAAACAAAAAAAAACAAAAAAACCCCAGAGTTTTGCTGATGTGTGCCTTATAATTTCGTAGACAAAGAATTCCCCACATGGCACCGTAAAAGAGCGTAAAAGAGTTAAAATGCTCTGAACATTCAGAAAGAGAAATGAATGTATTAGGAAAACTGGGCTTATTGTCTCTTAAATATTACCATTTTCTCAGAAATATGTGGAAGCATAATGTTATCAATTTTAAACTGCAACCAATGGCAATGTGGATATATCACTGTCATCTTTGAGATGTTTTGCAAATATTTCTCTCCTTGACCAAGCCACAAATTCAATTTGTGCTCAGTTAAATCCTCATAAAACAGTGTCTTTGACAAATGATTGTTTTTTTCCTTCTCAACCCAGAGAAATGCCAGACTGGGCTATTTTCACTTTTGGTGGGAAATGTTCCATTTAGACTGACGCACAATTACGTGGCAAATATCCTGATGTTCTTTTCTTGTCATATGGCTGAACTGTACAGAGTTGTCAAAGCCACTTGATAATTATAACAAAAATAGCTAGCTTACTCTGTTTCAAGCACAAGTTACTTGCATTATTCGCTTATTTGCTATACCAATGCCAAGTTAGGTACTATTGGTATAGCCATTTTACTTATAGGAAAACTGAGACTAATGAAGGCTAAACAATTTGCCTATAATCACCAAGTGGCAGACTCATTTTCACTATCTTTTATCATTCTTTGTTCATACTGAACAATAAGACCTTGACCCATCCATTTAAAAATATTGAAAACATTGTTCAATATCTTTTTGGATTACTAAAAAAACAAGTGTCTCTAGTATCTAGGAAGATTTTCCTATGAACCATATAGATTTTTTAAGAAACGCAAATTACATAGGCGAATTTGAAAGGTGTTAGATATTTAAATATATTAAAATAGCAAAAATAGACTATCTAAAAAATATTTTGTGGATACATACATACATACATACATACATAGCCAGAAAGGACTCCGAGACTATTATGTAAAATCCTAGGCAATCCCTAAGTGGTGAAGTTCTAAAGTTAAAATGCCTATGAAACTTCTCGTAGGCAACTAAAATAACTTTGAAGAGAACTGGCCCCAACTTGTTACCAGGTAATAGAAATGAATCCTGAATGAACCCAATTGGTTGGTGAACAGGCATAGTCCAAGACTAAATGAGGTGTCAAGAGGATGGGTGGGCAGAAGCTGTCTTGACCCACTGACCTATTTATTTACTTTTTTCATAATTCATACCCTATATACCAACTACCCTAGCCTCTTTGTTGATCCCAAAAATCCAGGAATGATCTGTGGGACAATTTTTGGTTTCACCTGGATTGATTACCACTATCTCCATACCTATGCTTCTTACTTTAAAGCATTTTGAGGGATGCCTGGGTGGCTCAGTCGGTTGAGCATCTGACTCTTGATTTCAGCTCAGGTCATGATCTCACAGTTCGTGGGTTCAAGCCCCACGTCAGGTTCGTGCTGACAGTGCAAAGCCAGCTTAGGATTTTCTCTCTCATTCTCTCTCTTCCCTACCCCTGCTCTCTCTCTCAAATAAATTAAATTCTTTAAAAATAAATAAATAAATACATACACACATACATACATACATAAAACACTTTGAAAGCTTTCCCCAACCCCACTTTACCTCATACCACTTTTTTTTTAGTTGGTTTGTTTGCTTTGGTGTTTGGTTTTTTGTTTTTACCCTTGTAACAAGGAAACTAGAATTTAACGACTTGAGACCACAGTTTGAAAGACTGCCATTCTTGGTTTAGAATAGGGGTCAATAAACTTTCTCTATAAAGGTCCAGATAAAAAATGTTTTCAGCTCTGAGGGCCATATAGTCTTTGTCACAACTACTCATCTCTGCCATCGTTGTGCAAAACCAGCCATAGAAAATTCATAAATAAATGAGTGTGGTGATGTTCTAATAAAACTTTATTTATAAATAGTGGTTTTGGGCGCACCTGGGTGGCTTAGTCAGTTGAGCATCTAACTCTTGATTTCGGTTCAGGTCATGATCTCACAGTCCTGGGACAGAGTCCCAGATGGGGCTCCGCACTGGGCACGGAGCCTGCTTAAGATTCCCAATCTCATTCTCCCTCTCTCTCTCTCTCCCCTCCTCCCACCAAAGAAAAAAAAATAATAAAAGAAGTTAGAAGTAAGTAAAATACAGGTGGTGGGCCAGATTTGGCCCTCGAGCACAAAGTTTGCCATCCCCTGGTTTGCAATGAAGTACCACACGATTCTGGTGCTGAGTTCTTTCTGGAACCTTTACCCCTCCTTAATTTATCAAGCCAGGGAATGGAGAATGAGGATCCCACAGACCAGGTCCTCACTGTAGCTGCAGAGCTGGCCTAACCTACGTCTTGTTTGAGTACTGCATCCTTGGGTAGTTTTGCCCAACAGTACTAGGAGATCAGATGTCAATACTATTTTTTGTATTCCCTCTGAATATATTTTTTAAATTGTGGAAAACCGTATTATCCCCAGCTAATAACTGCTGATGTCATGAAAAACAACGAGTGCAATATTTTCCTTAACAGAGACTGATTTTGGTCATTTTGGGGGGGTGGGGGCTGAGGGCGGGGAAGGGGGGTGTTGTCTTAACTACATGGAGTGGCCAGGCAGTGTCAGACTTCACACATAGGTTTGTTTGCACAACAAGACTGTGGCTACTTGGTTTATGTGTTTAATGGGTGGGTATACTCTGCCACACGGTGTGAATTTTTAAAAATTAAAGGCTTGCACTTGGTAGTTTCAGAAGGTTTGTGTCATGGAAAGAGGGAATGAAAGACTCAAATAGTAAACATCTCCATCTGTTAAATAGGCCCTTCTTGGCACAGCATTTGAACATGGCCTTCTTGAACAGAGCTGATGATGTGAGCTTCTCTGTGCCTAAGTGAGCAAATGGTAAAAGATGGAAACGATGCATGCAAAGGTCTGTCCACAACGTGCAGTGAGGGCGAGAGTTGTTCGGGGGAGGGTTCTTGGCACAGCGATAGAACTAAGCTTTTAGTCCAGCTCCCGTTTCTAATCCTAAATCAAACCACTACACTCAGTCTCTCACTTTAATAAGCACTAAATCCACATGCTAGGTTTCAAAAGAAAGAAAAAACCTACTTTAACTATTAAAACTTCCCTGAAACCTACTCATGGGAACAGAGAACATATGGTGTTGTAATTTTTTTTTTTTTTTAAGCAAGACATCTGTACTATTCAAGAAATAGCTAAAATCTGTCGAACTCCAGAAACTTTTATAAGCTGAAACTCCAAAATAGATAAATTACTTTTATTAGATTCAGCCATGGACAATTCATGAAGAAAATTCTAGCTGGAAAACAACTTTTCAAAAGAGGAACTTCGGTAAAGTGTAAGTTTACATCTTGATTTCAAACAGCAAATGTTAAGAAAACTCATTTTCATGCATGTGTGATGGAGTGCAGCTACAAAAATCCTGTGCATAAGTAATGGGAAGTGATAGTGAACAGACCCTATACATTTTTGAGCACCTACTATGGACCAGGCATCACGCAGGGCACTTGGAATGTGGTGCTACACAAAACAGCACAATGCCAGCCAGCAGACTTAAGAGCTTCAATCTTAAAACAGACATTAAACGTGATTAATTCATTGACTACAGTGGAGTCTGGGAAAGCTTATTTAAGAGTTTGGTTTTTGCCTGAAGACTGGATAAGTGTTAGTCAACACAATGGCTGGTGGGGTTGTCTTCTAGGCGGCTGGAAGAAATGAGGAGAAGACATAAGACCTGTTTGAGGACAGCAATGCATATCAGCAAAGCTGGAGCAGGGAAGATGAAGGAAACAAAACACATAATTCTGAGAGAGGAGGACAGGACAGGTACTAGAGAGGTGTGAATGACACAATACGGACTTAAAATTTCATCTGCATTATCCTTTTCTTTCTCCCTTCAGAAATGGATTTCCCCAAAGCAATGTGGATATAAACTCGTTTCCAGAGAGAAACGCACCATGCAGTGGGTTCTAACACTTGGATGCAATGCTTACAAAATTTACATCGCGGTTTTTCTGTTCTGTAGAAATAAGCAGGATCAATTGGGAAGCAGTTGTGTTAGAGTAGATGCTAGGAGAAACAGCAACTATGCCAAGAGAGGAATAAGTGTCAAGTGCACAAAGGAAACTTACAGATTTTTCAAGTTTTTCAGAGCAATGGGCTCCTTTTTAACCCGAGAAGAACTATAAATACTTTCCAATGAAAACAAAATCAACTAAGTGCAACAGAATAAGTCACTCTATTGGGGGAAAAAAAATCTGCTATAAAAAAAAATCTATATAACACGGTTAATTGTTTTGGAACACAGGGAAAAAAATGACTAATGTTGATTTCTATTTTTTTTCTTGCAAACTATTGTCCAGTTTTGTGTATCTTTACGGTAACAATCATTCCTTTATTTTCTGTATGTTTTCATTTAATGTTACTTTCCACGTTTCAAAAGATTCTACATCATCATTTATAATGACTGCAAATACTACATCTCTAAGTAACCAATTGTGACAATTCTGATTATGTGTCAGTGTTGTATGATTGAGAAAGTTGGTTAAAAAGGAAAAGGTTTTCCGCACTAGGGTTTGATGTATGTTCAAATCACTAAATTTAAGTAAAAAGAAATGAATCATTCTAATGAAATTGTTGGAACTGTGCATGGCCCTTTCACCTGTAAAAGTTGGCAATACCAACATGAATGGAATAAATTTCAGGAATCTGAATCTCTGCTAAAACCACTTGTTATTTAAATACTACTAAGTATTTTTAATAGAAATAATTTCTTTTTTAAAGTTTATTTATTTTGAAAGAGACAGAGACAGCACAAGTGGGGAAGGGGCAGAGACAGAAAGAGAGAGAGAGAGAGAGAGAGAGAGAGAGAGAGAGAGAGAGAGAGAAAGAATCCCAAGCAGGTTCTCAGTGCAGAGCCTGATGCAGGGCTCAAACCTACGAAGCCATGAGATGACCTGAACTGAAACCAAGACCCAGACCCTTGACCAACTAAGACACCCAGGCGCCCTAAGAATGTTGTTTTTTTTAAAAATCAGTTTTAGGTCCACAACAAAATTGAAAGGAAAGTATAAAGTTTCCATATACTCCCTCTGCCTCTAACATATACCCTCCTTCACAATAAACATCCCATATGACACTGATACATTTGTTATAATCAGTAAACCTACACTGACACATCACTGTCACCCAAACCCCATAGTTTACATTAGGGTTTGCTCTTGGTCTTGTACATTCTATGGGTTTTGACAAATGTTTCATGATATGTGTCCACCATTATAATATCGTATAGAATAGTCTCACTGCACTGAAGATCCTCTGTGCCCTGACTACTCATTCCTCCCTCCCACTAACCCCTGGCAACCATCAATCTTACTGTCTTACTGTCTCCATAGTTTCACCTCTTCCGAAAAGCTATACAGTTAGAATTATAGAGTATGTAGTCTTTTCAGACTGGCTTCTTTCACTTGGTGATATGTACTTATATTTCCGCAATGTCTTTTCATGACTTGATAGCTCATTTATTTTTAACGCTGAATAATATTCCATTGTCTGGATGTTCCGCAGCTTACTTATGCATTCGTCTACCGAAGGATATCTTGCTTGCTTCCCAGTTTTGGAAATTACACATAAGGCTGCTATAAGTATCCATGTGCAGGTTTTTGTATGCACATATGTTTTCAACTCATTTGGGTAAATATCACAGTACAATTGCTGGGTCATATGGTAAGACTATGTTTAGTTTTGTAAGAAACCACCAACTGTCTTCCCAAGTAGCTGTACCATTTTGCATTCCCACCAGCGGTGAATGAGAGCTGTCATTTTTCCACATCCTCATCAGCATTGGGGGCTGTAAGTGTTTTGGATTTTCACTATTTTAATTTAAGGTGTGTAGCACTACTGATTATTATTTAAAATCAAACAAACAGGGGCGCCTGGGTGGTTCAGTGGGTTAACCGTCCAACTTCAGCTCAGGTCATGATCTCACGGTCCGTGAGTTCGAGCCCCGCGTCAGGCTCTGTGCTGACAGTTCAGAGCTTGGAGCCTGCCTCAGATTCTGTGTCTCCCTCTCTCTCTCTTTCTCTTTCTCTCTCTGCCCCTCCCCCACTCATGCTGTCTCTGTCTCTCTCTTTCTCTCAAGAATAAACATTAAAAAAAAATTAAAACAAAAGAAGTCCTGCTTCAGCAAAGACTTGTTATCATTTTGCCAAGTTTCTTTCTCCATAATGTTTGTTGGTTTTCACTAAGAATGCCAAAAGTATTAATGATGCAGTGGGACTCCATTTTTATGACCCAGAAGCAAAGACTCTATCAGATCACGGAGTTACTTCTTTTTTACTTTTTTTTATCTAATATTTTTATCAGAACTATTGATAAAAATAGGGATAAATAACATATAAAACTTACAACCTGCTCAAGGCACACTGTGATCTCTCCTGGTCCCTCCTCCTCCCCAGTCCCTCATCTTCCTCCCCCTACCTTCACCCCCTTCCCTCTCTCCCTCCCTTTTTCTTAACCTCTTCAGGCCACTCCCATCATATTTTTGCTTCTACTCCAATGAAACTAACTACTCTTCTCAAGATCACCAATAATTTCTTGCCAAATTCAGAAACCAATCATCTGGCTCCTTCTTACTAGACTCTGGGCAGCTTCCACAAACCACACTTTGCTACAACTCCATTCATTCCACCCAACACACCTTCTCATTCTGTGTCCAAGGGCTCAGCTATAGAAAAGCTACTCTTCATTGCATATGCTTTTTTCCCTAAGTAATCTCATCCAATCCCATGGATTTAAAGTCTTCTATCTGTTGGTGAGTTCAAAATATATAGCTCCAGTCCTGAACCCTCCTTGAACTCCAGACTCATAAATCCAACTCTAAAGCTTAAAATACACAGAACAGAATAATTCATTCATAAATACTCCTTTTTCCCCCCCCCCCCCCCCCCCCACACACACACCCTGGATGCAATATTCTGCAGTTTCATGCTTCTCAGAGAATAGCAGTTCTTTCTGTTCACTGGCTTGGGCCTAAAGTTCAAAGTCTACCTTCATTTCTCACTACCCCCAACAGCCAAATCAATCATAAGTTCTTGCAGCTCCGTCTTCCAAACATCCTAAACCCTTTTGCTCATCAACAACTTTCTTCCAAGCGGCCACTGTGTCTCACCTGGACTGCTACTATTCTCATTCCTTCCTCTCTTATTCCAATGCAGATCATTCTTCACACAGTGGCTGGAGTCATGTGATATGATATAAGAAATGGACTTTCTTTGCCCCAGTTTTCCTGAAACACCAATATCAGATACCAAAGTAAGTCTCAGGCAAATCCTCACACGTGGTGCTTCAAAATAAATCCTCAATAACTTTTTCTAATGACCTTGAAGCTCTCTCACCCCTTCTGAACAAGAAAGAATCAAACAGAAAGAAGATTTAGGAAGATGCTGGGTAAAGGGATGTCTTGGCCTCCCGTCCAATAGAGCTGCCTGGAGAACAAGAATCTTTCATCAGGAAGGGTTTGGATATGTACTTCTGGATGTTCAGGGGCCTAGCAAGAACGTTTAGTGGTCAAGAGGAATAGAGATTTAAATACTGGGTCAAAGGAAATAAGGAAACATGGGCCCACCACAGTAGCACATGAGAGGACGTTTCTATTTTAATGTTTTGAGCCCAGGGAACACGAAGCCACCCAGCCCAGTCTCATCCACCTGCAACAGCTGAGTGGAAGCCTGTGGTGGGCTAGGAGAGAAGTCAGTTATACCCTTTTTCCAATGCAGGTACGTTTCCCATAGAGTGGCAGCCTGACTGGGAGAGAAGAAAGAGATAAACACTAAATCAAATTCAGGATTTGGATTGTTACACAAGGCTGGACATTCTCCTGAAGTTGAAACTCTGTTTGCAATTTCAAGTCATTACAGAATAGTGTATTATGAAAGAGTGAACAGAAATGTTGCAGGTCTACCAGAATTTTCATCCAGGACCACGGCAAGGTAATTCTTACTGAATGCATTTTAAGAGACAGTGGGAATAACATATAAAGGCATTTGACTTCGTTACCAGTCACACTTGTCCAAAAAAACAGTGATGTGGTCTACTAAATATATAAATCAGATACTATCTCTCTTCTGTAATTCCCTCTGATGTCCTCCACTGTATTTAGAATAAGATCTAAATTCCTTCCATTGCATTTAGAATAAAATCCAAGTAAGATCTATCTCGTAGCCTTCAAGGTTCTACCCAGTCTGGCCTCTGTTAAACACTCGCAACTCCTCCCCACCCATTTCCTCCTTACTAACTATTCCAGACACACTGGTCTTTTCTCTGTTGTTAGAACATATAAAGCTTACTCTTTTCTCAAGGACTTTTCCCTTTGCTGTTCCTTGCTTGACTCTGGAATTTCCTTCCTTGAGATGTTTGCAAATATGAACCTTCATTTCTTTTAGGTCTGCTAAAATATCACTCTTTCAAAGACTTCTCCCTAAATTACATTATCTGATTACGACTTCTCCACCATTCTCCCATTAGTGAATGACCTTTCATTGGTCGTCTTCATACACTGTCTCTCCCCGCTCCCTGCACCAACATTTCATTTCTACAGTTCTACAAAGAAGAAATCAAAAGGAACGGATAGTCAAAAATTTCATCATCAAAATCACGATGAAGAGCATGAGATAGATAAGGACCTCACTTACGTTAGAAGAGTAAGCTTTTTTAGTTACAAATGATTAACACTTTGACAATTTAGAAAATTTTATTTTCATTGTCAGAAGATATATATCACATAAAATGTACTACGTATCCGGTTTTAAGTGGACAGGTCCGTGGCATTTAGCACATTCACACTGTTGTGCCATCATGTCCACCATTCATCTCCGGGGCTTTTTCATCTTCCCCAACAGAACGTCTATGTACATTAACCACTAACTCCCCGTCTTCCTTCCCTCCAGCTCCTGCTAACCACCATTCTAATTTCTGGTTCTATGAATTTGACCCTGGGTACCTCATGTAAGTGGAATCACATAATATTTGTCCTTTTATGCCTGGCTTATTTCGCTTAGCATAATGTCTTCAAGGTTCATTCATGCTGTAGCACAGGTCAGAATTGCATTCCGCTCTAAGGCTGAATAATGCTACACTGTATGTATATACCACATTTTGTTTATCTACTCATCTGCTGATGGACATTTGGGTCATTTCCACTTTTTGGTTCTTGTGAGCAAAGCGACCATGAATGTGGGTGTACAAATATCTGTCTGAGTCTCTGTTACCAATTCTATTTGGTATTTATCTAGGAATTGCCAGATCATATGGTAATTTCTTTTTGAGGAGCTGCCATACTGTTTTCCACAGTGGCACACTGACTTTTAACCACACAATAGTAATTACAAATGGGTGTGGCTTATCTTCTCTGTGTCAGATCCTTTACTTTAGGTGCCTTACCTGTAATGTCACATGCGATTCTCATATGATACAGTTTTTTTTTTATTTTTTTTAATCCTCAATTTGCAAATGAAGAGAGTTGCCCAAATGGATACATCAGTAAGTTGCAAAGCCTGGACCTGAGTTGAGGTCAGTTATGAAGAGTTATAAGTAGTTCAAGTAGGTAGCATTATAACATAGCACATTGTAATCTCTAGCACATTGAAGAAACCCTTAGAAATCATGAAAGATTAAGCCCAAAGAAACAGATACATGTTTTGCCTATAGGAAAGAAAATTATTAAGTTTTTGCTTTCTTACATGGTAGATTATTCTAGGTTCAAATCTGTTAGCACCTACGACTTTTCTAATTGAAGGTCACCTTCTGAACTTCCTTCTGATTTAGATGGTCATGGGAAAGGCAGACAAAAAACTGTTTCTTAGAAGAACCGCGGGTGAGCCAGGATGTGGACACATGTCATGAAGAGGGATGAAAAAGCCAAACAACTACCCTGACCAGGTAACCACTGATGAGATTACCTATTTCTCTAAATGCAACCAAAATAAACTAACTCTCCAATAGGTATATGGGACAAATAGAGATCATCTCCTATTAACCTGGACAAAGCATTCTTCCACATTCTAAACCAGGATTATTGCATCAAGTTATACTGAGACTCAGACAATATGCCAGTAATAAGCGGCCCAAAGAGGAAATCCCAGTTTATATGACTCACTGTTTTGAACAAATATTAACGTTGGCGAGCCAACTTTTCTCTTTGTATCACTTTTCCAGATTACCAAAAAGTTATATAATACTTCAAAGTAGCCAATACAGGCAAAATAAACTAGATAAACTATGTGGGTTACTCATTTCATTACCAACAGCCTCAGTCAACTCACTTAGTATTTCTCTGAAACCTAAAAGAAGTAAAAAACCATTTTCCATGCAGACCAGTCTTACTCTGAGAATACTGAATTCAGCAGGGATCTAGATGGCAACTCTTCATATCAACCAGTTTAAAACCAGCTCAGCCCGAGCATAATGGAGTCTCACAGAAAACAACTTTTGCAACTGTCAAAGAGCCCTTTCTTCAGAAGCTTTTACCTAGGCTGGCCTATGATATGTTCACAAATCCTCAGCAATGACAAATGTAAATAATATAAATTTCTCTGCTGAGATAGGCAAATTCACTCCCCACCCCCCACCCCCCGGGAATTACAAAATAATAATGACAACATTATTCAGAAAATTCATGCCCACGTGCAAAATGATAATCCAACTGACCTTAAATGACAGGATTAGATTTATTAGATTAGATGAGCTATAAAGTAAGTACTTCACAGACCTAAATCTTAGAATTCTTCATGTCCATGAAAGCCAAATTTACATTCTATGTCCATGCTATCACATAAAAATGAGCAAACTGCTCCTTCTTATTCCAATCTAGGTATAAGGTTTGCAGAAATCTTCCTATGTGAGGTAGGTGACGACTTTGAGGGGATACATTGAAGAAGCTCATGGATAGGGGCACTGACTGATTTGTCCCGTAGGATGTAGTGACTGCACATCGCTAAGATTTTCATCTTTATTATTATTTGCCAAAGGTTATTCAGAAAGTTCAGGAGGTCATCACGTGTTGGAAGCATATGTCACGTTTGCAGAATCCTGCAGTGACTGTGGCATGAGAGGTAAGCATATGTGGCCACACAAAGTGGCAGAACAGAAACTTGTAGGGGAAAGTGAAGAGAACAGGTTAAGGAACACTGAATGAGGAAGAGCAGAAAAGAAACAGGATTCGGTGCTCAGAACATACACGTGAATGAGAAACTCTAAGGACACAAGAGCCAAAGTGATGAGAAAACAGATGTGTATGCGTATGTGCATATGATAATATAAAGAGCAATGTCTATTTCTGTATGTTACCATATGTGTGTGTATGCACACTAATTCCAGGTAGAACCGCTCAATACAGATATTCTGGAAGACGTAATTTCTAAAATGAAGTCAACACCTGGGAGAGGAAATAGGAAAGCAGAGAGGAACAGAAAGAAAGATTAGCTAGGTCATAGTTTGACCCCGCTTAGTCAATTATGGACCCCTTAACCTAGACTTCTCTTCCTAGACTATTGATTTAGCTTTGATTCTGAACTCTCTTGGATGCCACTTGCTTTAGAAACAGAAAAAAATAAAAAAAAGTCCATTGATTTTTCTCATGGTCAGTCTGTTCCTAAGGCCCTTACAGCTAATCAGTTACCACCTCCCCCTACTTATCTTATCAGGGCTTTCTAATTTCCTCCATTAAGAGATGTCTGACTCTGTAGTGCTGAAATCTCACAGTCTGGGTACATAAGGAGATTAAACTGAGTCACCGACTCCCCTTGATCTTCTCTACTTCCCCTTATTGAAGGCGTGTCTCTGTTTACCATGCAAGATAAGGGAGTGCAGACAAGGCAGGAATAGGATCTTAGAAGATGCAAAGGATTGAGATATTTGTGTTGTGTATACAGTAGGTGACAAGAAAATTCCACATGGGGAAACTATCAAGGGTTCTTCAACTATAGTTCATTATACTCCTCTTATGAAAGCCCAGAGCTCTGATGATGTCTGAGGGTGTAACCAGATTCCAGCCTTTTCAAAGAGTAGTGATTAGCTGAAGTGTTTCTGACAGCTAAATAAATATTTTCTAAATAAAAAAAAATATACTGTATGTTTTAAATGGAATATCAGAACCATTTTTAGAAATGAGGATTGCTACTCTGGGATTCCCCAGCTGCCAGGCTCTGTTCTAAGTAGAAACTGCTATTTTCTGACTGTCGCCAGCTGGAAGCTCCCCTGTGCCAGTGAAATGGCCTTTTGGTTAAGCCTTACAGGGTCTAGAGCTGCTAGAAGCAGTGCCTGTCTGAATAAGTAATGCAAACTTCAGAAAAGTCCGTTTCAAAAGCTTTGCGAATATATGGGTATAATCCCAGATTTAAGACCTAGTAATGAGGAATAACTGGAAAGACACACACACACACACACACACACACACGCACAGAGAAGGAGAGTCCCAGAGAGTTCCAGACAAAGAAAGAAACACTTATCATGCAGTAACTAATCCGGATAATGGTGGGTGACGTGAAAACCAAAGAAATCAATGCAGCAGACTTGAGTGTCCTCTTGCAAGGTTAAAAAGAAAAAGGGATTATTAAAAAGTAGGAGAAGTGATATATATAATCATGGGCAACTAGAAACATTTACAACACTGTGAAAGGTATTTAAAGACCAGAATGACCTGAGAATGTATATTACACATATGGTTACGGTTGCATTAAAATTATACATAAATGGAGTAAAATCTTCAGGTAGTGTTGAAAGTTATTCTTTATCCAGAGAAGCAATCATTTGGTGTCTTCTGTATTTTTCCAGAAATTTTCTATATGCATACAAAAATAATGTATACCAGCGGTTCTCAAATGGAGGCAATTTTGCCCCCTATTGGAAGCTATATTCAAGTTAGAAAACAGAAGTTAAATAACCCTTTGCATAAATGATTTCTAGAATATCTGGAACAAGATAAACTATAATATATAAAGAAATGATCTTAAGGCAACTGTCAGAAATCTTTGGAATAATGAAAAACAAGAGACATAAACAAAATTTGCCTTGACTTCAAAGAGAGACAATGGACAATTTTGAATAAAGGTATACTAGTAGAATCAGAATGCCTCCCCTTTGAAAAGTTCTAGAATACACTGTGAAATGGTTTAGAGACAGAAAATGTGTGGTCAGCAGCACTGGAAGTTCACAGGAGTCCTAAAAAATAAACTGCATGAAGAAATTTCATTTACGTTTTTATGAAATAAAAAGGTAGATCAAGTGAAATAGACATAGTCATTTCAGCCAACAAAATATTGGTAGTTGTTCCTGTCATAAGAGTTAATAAGGTGGAGACCTTTGTACGGAATAATGTTATCAGGTAAATTTATATCTGGAATGACTTGCAATACCTAAGGAGCGTCAACCAAAACTATCCTGCAAATTCCGTCCCATGGGACATCTGTCATCCTTTTTTTTTCTCTTGACAAAAATAATAAACAACTTTCAGAGAAGGCACATTTATTAAATTTTAAATGAGTTAAATTGTGGGATACATAGCTAATTAGTGCAATCAATTCTTCCATGCATTTAGCACTTACCTATGTTCTTTGTATTTTTGCATCAATATTTGCATTTACTAATTAGTTTGCATTGATACTGCATTTACTAGTCACAAAACCCTATTGCGATAATAATTGAAGAGGAAACTAAGGCATAGAGAGGTTAAGTAACTTGCCCAAAGTAACACAGCTAGTAAATGCAGATCTGGGCTAAGAGCTCGGGATCTTTGGCTCCAGAGGTTACATTATCAATCATGATACTTCACCTTCCTCTAGCGTATAAAGAATTCATAAATAATAAATAATGACATCAAGGTTCAAAACCATTTCAACAGGCCACAGTATCATGGAAAAGCTTCTAAGGGACACATGTAGCATGTCCTCACATCAGACTCCAAAATATTACTTATTTCAGTTGTAGCCTGGATGCTGGCACCTCATAGGATTGATACAGCAATATTCCGTGCATAAGAATATCGGTTTCTGCTATCTCCAACTTGCTCAGCTGGTGCAGGAGGGTAGGAGCCAATGCAGAAGAGTTTAGCTCTTACATTTAGCAACCATGCCCACCAGCAGAGTGGAGCTTGGGAGTAACATTTTATCCCATTCCCAGGTCCAGGTGGTCTCTGGGGACCGGAGTGATGACCAAGCCATACCTCTGCCTGACCCTCATGATACAATTAGGTACACGGCTAGGAATCCGAGTACCCAAAAAGGAAATTGAATTGGATTTCTGGAAATATTTAAGTAGTGACCAACTAGCCACCAAAGTAATATGTGCCAGAAGGGACTTCTGCATAACTTCTACAAAAGCCCTCAGGGGTATGACAGTATGGAAAGCAAAGTAACTGGCATCCGAAGGTCCAGGAATGGCAGGCTATTGATGGCTTGTTCCCCACAGGAGTTGCTTGCAGTTGAAAATCATGGAAGCTGCAATCTTGGGTGTCCTTTAGGTCTTGCCATGACAAGAGCAGGAATCTGGGGGTGGGGCAGAGTAGTAATGGTCTTTAAACCTGGATGGAAACTGTGTTTCCTCCCACATACCAAGTCTAATTGATACGGGGCAGCTGCCAGAGGGTAGTGTTAAAGAAAGCTCCCCAAGCTGCACCCTAGTCCTGTGACCAGGAGCTCTGTAATTGATTAGTGATTGTCTGCGTGTACATCTGCCCTCTAACTAACAGCATTACTTATATTTAGTTTTGTGATAGGGAGGATCTTGGTTCTAGGAAGTAGCTTTCTGGACAGAACCAAGAACGCTGAGGCACGTTCTGGAAGTATGTATACCGAAAACAGCATCTGGGAGAAATGAGGAGTCAGCGCTAGGCAGCCATTCAGGACAGAGCTCTATCCCGCAGGGCTTAGAGCAGGGAGGAAAAGGATATTTCGAAGGGTATCAACTGAACACAGATGGGGGATGTTTGGAGGTAAGCTGTAACCCCACAAGCCCAATGGTGTTTAAAGGCTGAGCGTAGGCGCAAGGAGTCGGGGAAGCATTTGAGGACATGTAGCTGTCTAATATCCTGTCAGATAAATGACGTGACAGTACAAGCCTCACAAGGACAACTGTTTTCTCACATTCCGTAAGTGTAAGATTTCGTTTTTCCTTTGTTGTGAATATATCCTACTACCAAACACATACGAAACTTCAAGCACTGATTTCAGTATAAAAAGAAGGTGAATGCTCCTAGCAGAAGGAAATTCAGATAATCCTTTGATGAGGCCAACATTAAATGTTACAAACGGAAGTATTTAGGAGACTTCCACCATAGTGGTCTTAAAAAGCTCTATCTTTCCTTTGGATCACTGATGTCCTTAGGATGAAACACTTACTTATAAGGACATTGTCCCACATTTTACCAGGACCTTCCTAATAATCCAAATTCAGAAAGATAACAAAAGCCTCTTTTTGGCATCTTAATACAATGTACATTTGGGAACATGGCCCTCGTCTGACAGGAGTCGTTAGGTGTGAAAATTAATAAATGAAAAAACCTCACCAAAGTGGAGTCCGAAGGCTAGATAGGGGAGCCTACCATGTGACATCAAACACAGGAAAAATGGTCAAATACAGAGCCCAACAGAAGAATCCTCAACAGGAAAAGGTGTATCTCACATCTTCTACAAGAAATGGATCATCCCGGCAATCTTAGCCAATGAGAAACCGTCATCACTCTGAACTCTTGCTTTCCTTTAGTGGACTTTTCTTCAAAACAACCCCTCCCAACTTCCTCTTCTTCTCTGTAAAATAACGTTCCTCTCCTTTGTTAGACTTGCCTATGGTTTTGCCATAGTTCGCTTATCCCAAAGCCCAAACCATTTTGCTAATAAAGTAACTGGCCATTTTATTTTTCAGGTTAACATAGGCTTGTTAGTATGTCCTGCCTGTTTAACTCATGAAAGTAAGTTCTAATACACTTCCCAAACTAGTTTTTTTTTAATGTTTATTTATTTTTGAGAGAGAGAGAGACAGAGTGTGAGCAGGGGAGGGGCAGACAGAGAGGGAGACAAAGAATCGTAAGCAGGCTCCAGGCTTTGAGCTGTCAGCACAGAGCCCAACGTGGGGCTCAAACTCACAAATCGTGAGATCATGACCTGAGCCGAAGTCAGACGCCCAACCGACTGAGCCACCCAGGCGCCCCTACACTGCCCAAACTATTAAAACTGTTGTTACCAAGATGTTATTTTATCTTTTTTTTTTTTTTTTCTGTCATGGAGAATTCCAAACATATTTTGCTATTATAGTTCAGTTGTGAATAAAAAATAATTGCAGTAATAATAGAAATAAGAGTCATCAAGAAGCATCATATGGCTTTTAATAATCCCATTGATAGTCTAGATTTGATGTCATGGTTTAATGAGTGGTTATTTTTCCCCTGAGAAAATGAGTAATGTCTCTTCTGTTAGAAAGTACTTTTCTGAAACTACTATTTACAGAAAATGTAAAGCCTTCATGAATTGTTAATGAATCAAGTGACTTGTAGCAATAAAAAAGAAAGAAAAATTGAGATAATTAAAAGGTAAAGAAGATAATCTCGTTTCTGGAGAACTAGGGACACCCAAAGAGTTCCTTTTGATGATTCAGGTCATGTTCCATTCTTAAAGTGACTTCTATTTCTCATTAGCACTTTCTATGAAAAGCAATGTTCAAGTGCAAGATATAACAAAGCTCCATAGATTTCTAGGGCTTTCTATCTGATATTGGAAGAAACCAATGGGCATCACTTTACCATTAACTCTATCATTAAAATGCTCCATTTTCTAGACCAGATGGATGGTTAAAAAAGGATGAGGGTGGAAACAAATTATTTCACAAAATGTTTCATCGGCAAACTACTGGGTTACATAGCTTTGGGAATTTTAAGGAAAATTATACTCCCAAATAGTTACAAAATATTTAAAAATATATAATAAAAATTATTTAAGAACCATCATTCCTAATTGAAGCCATAATGTTACATGTTCCGCATGTTTTTGTAGCAAGAAACTCAAAGAAGTTTAAAACAACAATTAGAATGGACAGTTAATACAAGAGGCATGTAATTATCAATTGAAATCCAACCATCCTGTTCCATAATACAACTAACACCAGAGATGGAGGTATTCTTGTGGTCTCTGGTGTCTCCCTCAGAAGGTTTAGAAATTTCAGGATTCAAGGAACATGAAAACCACTTCCATTGCTGTTTATGGCTAATTGTTTTTAAGAGGAAAACTGGATTAAAACAAACCCAAATGTCTCTCTCCTCTCTATCATTGCCTTTTGTTTTATTTCTTTATTTGAGATCCTGATTGCCAGCATTCATACATCTATCCCTTTAACATATTTGTCCCTCTGATTGCCAAGTCATAAAATGTTTCCACTTACACATGTAGCTTATTAAAATACAAGATATTCTATCTAGAGTCCTGTCCTTTCTTTTCTGTATTTCCTCAGAACTTAAAGTTCTGCAGAGTGAATGCAGAGTGAATTTTGTTCCTAAACAGACTGAATTTTTTTCTAAAGATCATTATAGGCATAACTCAAGGTATTGCAGGTTGAGTTCCAGACCACTGCAATAAAGTGAGTATCATGATAAAGCGAGTCAAGTGAATTTTTTTGGCTTCCTGGTGCATATTAATGTTATGTTTACACTATACTGCCGCCTAGTAAGTGTGCAGCAGAATTATATCTAAAAAACAATATATGTACCTTAACTAAAAAATACATTGTTGCTAAAAAATGCTAGCCATCATCTGAGTTTTTAGCGAGTTGTAATCACTGATCCCAGATCACCATAACAAATACAACAATAAAAAGAAGTTTGAAATATTTTACCAAAGTGTGACACAGAGACACAAAGTGGGCAAATGCTGTTGGAAAAATGGCTTTGATAAACTTGCTCCCTGCAGGGTTGCCACAAACCAATTTGCAGAAAAGGCAAGATCTGGGAAGCCAGGAGGATGAAGTGTGCCTGAGATTTAATTTGAAGGAGGGATGGGTAGAGAAAGGGAAGGAAAATGCTCTATTACTTCAGGTGGGAAATTATATTTGCAGAGTTCACAGTAGCTCTTAACATCCACAATTTTCAAGGGTAGAAATACTACTTTGATTCTGCATCGCTTCAGACTACAAGCTTCATTCGCTATGAATCCCAAAGATCACGGATTGCCAACCAGAATGTGACCTTGAGGCCAATGATCATAAAAACTAAATTGTTGATTATGTAATTATTATTTCAAACGATGATGACGAACTGACTTAGGATCCTTCTTCTCTTTACCTCTTTACCTCCATTCACTTCCCATTATTCCACTGAAACTACTCTCTTCAAGATCCTGAATGACCTTCATGTGACCAAATCTAATGATCACTTCTATTTTTTCTGATTTCACTGAATACCTCGGTTGCATTCAAGGACTACTCTTCTGCTTGGCTTCCTGAATATCACATTCTCTGCTTTAATCTCACCCTACAGACCACCTTAGAGTCTCCTGCGTTGCTTCACTCTCTTCTGGCAGACCCCTAACTCTGAGAATAATTCTCCATTCTATCTCTACACTTTCCAGGGAGTTGAATCATCTGCTTCTGTGACTTTAAATCTAGTGTAAGTGACGTTGATTCCCACAGTAGCTCCAGTCCTAACTTCTATTCAGGATTCCAGCTGCCTTCTTGATATCTCCACTGATGCCCAATAGGTATCTAAAGTTTAATGTGTATCAATCAACTATTGGTATTTTCCCTTAAACTCTATCCTCTCACAGACTTTTTTCGCTACTGGAATAAACTACACCACCACCCACCCTATTGCTGAAACCAAATATACAGGAATTACCACTGATTTACGTCTTTTCCATACTCCCCATGCAATTCAGCTTCTACCTTCAAAAGACAAAACTCTATTCATTTTCTCTCCATCTTCACTGCCATACCCTCAGCCAAAGCCTCCATCAGCTCTTTATCTGGAATTCTGAAATAGTCTCTGAAATGCAATCTTTCCTTCTCTCTTGCTCTCCTGCAAGTGAACTTGTACTCAACACAGTCAGAGGAATTCAAGACATAAACCAGACTGGATTACTCCTCTTCCCAAAGCTCTACAAGCACTTCCTTCAAGAATTAAAATCAAAGGTACTTCTTCTCTTGCAAAGCCCTGCAGAGCTGCAGCCACCTCTCATTTTGCAACAAACTCTCTTTAGCCCACTAAACTGCAACACATTGGCCTTCAGGCTGTATCTCAAACACATCAAGCGATTTGCTCTTTTAGGAGGACCAAACCAGCTCTTCCTCTAATCTTTTACATTGGTGACTTCTTCTGGACATTCATGTCACTGCTAAAACATCATCTCAAGTAGACTTCCCCTGAACACTCAAAATTTTAGTAGCTACCCAGTCTCTCTCTAGTAAACTACCAGCACGTCTCTCATCACTGTCACTATTGCTTATGTCTGCCATTCTCATGGGAACGAAGAACTTCTCCAGCAACTGTGCTGCTCTATCTCCAGCACCTGCAATAGGGCCTGGCATTTAGTAGGTGGTCAGATAATATTTTTGACTAAGTAAGATTAAATTTTAACTGACAAGACAGGATGAATGGCAACTTCCACAGAGGTCTGCTTGTCAACTGTTAACAAGCTTGTATCTACTTACAAGCCATTAAAGCACAGACACAAAGGGTCAGTCAGCATTTACTTACTTCATTTGCATCGTGATCTACTTCAAGTGGGCCTCATTTGTAACTGGGAAAGTTTCCTTCAAAATTGCACCAAGTGCTTACAATAGAGAAAAGGGGTCAAGTTTATGGTGTGTAGGAGGAAGAGCATGGAAGGGAAAGGGAGGGAAGGGGAGGGGAAGGAAGAAAGGAAGGGAAGAGGGGAAGGGAAGGGAATGGAAGGGAGGGAAGGAAGGAAAGGGAAGGGAAGGGAAGGGAAGGGAAGGGAAGGGAAGGGAAGGGAAGGGAAGGGAAGGGAAGGAAGGAAGGAAGGAAGGAAGGAAGGAAGGAAGGAAGGAAGAAGGCAGGCAGGTTAAGGGAGGAAGAACAGTGAAAAGACAGCATGGAGTTTAGTTTTGTTTTCTAAACAAGGCTACCTCAACCTTCTACTCTCCTCTTTCAGCTCTTTTCTGCCTTCTTAGTGTCTTCTCCTTTCCTTTAGGGGGAGCTCTCATTCACGGTGCCCCCAGATATTTTAGATGCCATCATATGAACACAAGATCACACTTATGAATGGGCAGACCACACCTCTGGACCATCTGTGGGCACCCAGAACCTTCCTGGGATGCCTATTCAAAGATCTCCTCCCCACGTCTCTGTCCCAGGGTCATCAAATAATTTTTCTGAAGGCTTTCCAGGTTTCTAAGCTCCAGAGTAAAATGTTAAAACTCCTTTACTTAAGCTTCTGGGAGTCAGAATGCTTTAAGCCATTATCACAAACACCTAAAGGGAAGTACTTGAAAAATGAGAGCAAGATTAAAACCTGATGGGGTGAGGAATGAAACGGGAAAAGGGAAGGAGAGGCACCAAGAGAGGAAGGAGGGTGCCAAGACAAATCCCACTTCCCTGCCAAATGTCTCAAAGGTACTGAGTGAAGTGAGAGATGCTTCTGCTTCTACCAAGCATTTATGAAACCAATACTTTCCAGGGGAATACAAAAAAAAGGGGGGGGGGATATGATGTTGCAGTTGATGTACTCATATATATTCATGTATACATTCATTGAAACATAATCAAAACCTTCCCATCTCAATTTGGAAACGGGTTCAGTTTTCTGCAGTTGTTAGTGGCAGCCCATTCTTTACTGGAGCTTGTTTGTGCTGGTCAACTCCCTGGCGACAGAGCAGAGCCCTCTGAGATCATGTGGTAAGGTCAATTTCTAGCACTCTTCCCATATTTTCTGATGCAATCAAGTGTAACAATGTTGTATCCTAGTAAACATGGAAATGGAGCAAAGGAAACATTACTCTGTCTACCTCTGAAAATAATAGGCTGGATTGGAACTCAGGTTTGAATCTAGGACCCTGCTTAAAAGTCTTTTTGTTTTATACCAGGTCTCATATATTTTGTTTGCTTACAGACGAAAAAATTAACAAGAACAGGGGCCAGCTATGCAAAGTCCATTATGTATTCAGTTGTACAGATTTCAGAATGGACAGGTGCCGAAACAGGCTGAAAACATATCTGATCTTTGGTCATTCCGACTGCCCTTCCTATGTAGGGAAGGCTGAATTTGATCTCCTGCTATGCAAATGTCTTTCCTTTTCCTGCTGATCTTTCTGGCTGGGTGGCAGACAGGAAAGACCCTCTTCTTATTAAATCACTTACCTCCAGCATCTCTGGACATCGATTTCTTCATGTATAAAATAAGAGAATTTTACTAAGGAACGCCTAATCTCTTATGAATATGAAACTAAAGAAATAAAGACTTTTAAACTTTTATTTTTTTAAGTTTGCACTTAGAGCTAAGTACACAGCTTTTATTTGTTTTAAAAAAATAATTGTTATTTTTCCCTATCAGAGCACATACTAAATTTCCCTTTCTGTTTTTAAATTGTGGTGAGAATACCTACCACGAGATCCACCTTTTAACAGACTGTAAGTGTAAAGCACAGTATCACTATCTACAGGCACAGTGTGGCACAGCCGACCTCACTTATCTTGTGAGTAAGCCGAACTTACTTATCTTGCATTAACTGAATTTTTTTACACCTGCAGATTAGCAAGTCATTTCCTCTCCCCCTGGCGACCACCACCTATTGTTTGCTGTAAGTGGAATCATGCAGGATTTGCCTCTCTGTGACTGGCTGATCTCACTCAGTATAATGTCCAAGTTTCATCTATGTTGTCACGTATTATAGGCTTTCCTTCCCTTTTTTTTTTTTTAAAGGCTGAATAATATTCCATTGCATGTATATACTACATTTCTTTATCCATTCTTCTACTGATGGGCATTTAAGTTGTTTCTACATTTTGGCTACTGTGAACAGTACTGCAATGAATATGGGAGTGTGGATATCTTTACAAGATCCTGATTTCAATTCTTTTGGGTAGATTCAGGAGAAAGTGAAGTATTTGCTTGGTGCTTTATTACTAACATGAAATCATAGGTATCAAGAATCATGAGGTTAGCCTTTAGCCAACAAAAGCCTTGTTAGCCTTCTTAGCCAACAAAAGGGTAATGCAATGTCTCTAGTAATTTAGAGAAAGAATGATTTAGAGGTATTAAGTGCTTACTTTGAGTCAAAAGTTGAGCTGAGGGATTCACATCTACTGCACCATCTGATTTTTACAGCAACAAAGGGTTTAGGAAAGAGAAACTGAGACTCAGGTTGAGGAACTTCGCAGAGGGCTTACAGATCTTAGCAACCTTCAAACCCTGGGAAGGCAAACTCTAAAAGTTACACTTTTTATAGCATACATTTTCAATGCCACATATCATTGCCATTTTGCTGTGTTGTCAATGATGCTGAACATATTGCCAGAATGTGCAAACATCAATATTTCCACTCCTGTTAAAAAAAGAAAATCCCTGTGAACAAGTAATCTACAAAAACTAATGACAGTCTCTTGCAGGAGGCAACAGTTCGCTTTAATTTTTTAAAACATTTTCGAAGCATTCATGCTGCATTATTAAATGACATTTAACAATAAAATACCAGATTAAGAGATTCTGGTGGGGTTGAGATATATTTCAAAGAGAGATAAATACAGAAAGATAGATTAAACATGCTTCCTGCATGCATGTACTGCCTGCTCAGTAAAATTTGGAAAAGTTTTAGGTGGAGATAAGAAGGAAGCTTTTGAATGTCAGAGGTAAGGATTGACACCGTGAACTCGATTTTCTCAGCCAAACACGTTACTCAGTCTAGACTTGTGCTTAAGGTAGACTTTTTGAACTAAAGCCCTCTTAGAAGAACACTCTGAGGCTTAAGTCAATATACAATGATTAAATGCCTTGGCATTTTTAAGTATTTTACTAAACATAGGAGATTAAGAAAACCAGGCATCATAAATCTCCTAGTCCTTGGGCTACATGTGGTCTAATAATAGAATTAAGAATCTGAAACATTTTAATCCTTTCAACTGGCGGAAGATGAACTCATATCACTGGACGACATCCTTTTCCAGTCAATGGTATATGGTAGTACACCTTTCGCTTCCTGAAATGAAGACGTTTCGAGGCCGCTCTAAGCGGAACTAGATATTTTACAAGACTGTCTCTGGGAGTATCAACGAGACGGAAGACTCTTGTTAAGAGCTCCTGTGTTGTTGCTTCTCTTTCAAAGCAAAGTAAATGCATAGGTTTTGGATTCCATTTGTATACAAGATGGTAGTTAGGTGTTAGTATTACATGGTGAATCAAAGTGCTACTGCTCAGTTTCTTAATTTCTACAATTTCCTTTTTTTAATTCCCATTTGATGAAATGTTCTCAGTAGAGCCTGATAGCAACAAGCCCGATGTGAAATGACAGAAAACAAAGTAATGACTTGTTCTTTAAGAAAGTCTCTTTTGATGGCAACATCATTATAATTTGGAAAATTAAAAGCCTGTAACTTAGACGGAATTGTCTGTGCTGGGACTAATTCTTCCATAAAGGGTTCACTGTGGTCCTCTATTATTACAGGTGTCTAATTCCTATCTCCATGCTTGCCTAAAGCCGAGTGGGTGTGAGGGGGGAAGGGATGGTCTCTCATTCATAAGAGTTCAGCCCACCAAGGTGGGCCAATTGTCAAATCACACCTTGTAAGTTTCCTTCTCACCTTTCAGTTACTCCAAACATAAGTGGCTGCACCCACTTCAGCATAGATCACCCTTCCCCACTTCCTACATTTAGAAACTGTCTTTATCCCACAGCGCACACACACACACACACACACACACACACACACACAATAGGAATTGTGCTCTATGCTCACTGTTTGCAAAATATACTGCTGAAAATCTAGGTTTAAAAAAATGACTGATAATTGCCAAACATCATTTCCTTTGTTTTGACAAGTCAAGGGTGAAATGCAGAACCTCGTTTCCATCAGCGGACTCAAAATGACCCTTAATGGAAGGAAAATGGATTGGGGATGAAATATCATGAGGACAAGTAAAACAGAAATGATAATTAGGTGGGCTGCAGGTTCAAATTAATTCATTGTCCTCGCTACAGATGTTTATCAAGTTACGATTTTAGTTAAAATGACAGCTACTTAACCAAAATTCCTTACACTTATCCTTCTATACTTTTCGTGAAGAGATTGATGCCAAACCTTTCTGGTCTGGACTATTTCTTCGAACCTTCAAATATAGCTCCAAAGTGGCTGACTTTGGAAGTAACAAAAATAGCATTACCGTCTACCACAAAATAGAATGTTTCTGCTACTAGTCTGGTCCTCTTCTGACCAATCTGATTTGTGCAGGGGAGTATTCAAACTGGGATCTGAAAGGTGGGAAGAGGGATGAGAGACGCTTTTTCCCTATTCCAGAAAACAGATTTCTTCTCCACTCCCATGAAATATAGCTAAAGAAACAGTGGACTAGCCCGGACAAATGCAGCT
The DNA here is from genome assembly GCF_007474595.2 of Lynx canadensis. NCBI lineage: Eukaryota > Metazoa > Chordata > Mammalia > Carnivora > Felidae > Lynx > Lynx canadensis. Next base: position 51,300,858 of record NC_044316.2, read on the forward strand.
GCCTTATGTAAACCTATTTTGATTTTCCAACTGTCATGTGCGCCTTAACAATATCTTGCCTTAGAAATTCCCCCAAAGATAGGGCAGGATGGTACAGATTAAAATGAATAAATAAATAAAAGAGAGAAAGGAAGAAGAGGGGGAAAAAAGTACAGCCCCATGTTTCCTTATTTGTGATATATTACAAAATCACTACTCAACTCAGTGCCAGGACCATGCTTGGGGCAAAGGGAAGGTCTGTTAGGGCAGGACTCTTCCTCTGACTGAGGTATTCTTTTGTATGGTAGACAAACCTTTCGTTTTAATGACTTTGACAAGAGGTGGGGGAGAGGCGTTCATCATTCCTCACAAAGGTCTCATTGACAAAAGCTTATGATTTTTGTTCGAAAGCACTTCCTACCAAACAGCAAGACTTTGAAGTTGATTCTTTGTTCAGTCATGCTTGTTACGGTTTCTTGAAGAAGAAAGAGAAGAAGATGGGGAAGGAAAAAGAAAAAAAAAAAAAAGAAGCCCTACTACCTCTACAGCCAATTGTCTCTACAAAAATTTAAGAACACTTTTGCTTTAAGGACCACAAGCCAAGTATCAAATCCTCCTTCCAAGGTGTTTGTACCCCACCTTTGATTGCTAGAACATAAAGGTAAGTAGCTGAGATAGAGTTCTCCTCCGTATATGTACCTTATTCCATTCTCATGTGACTAAGTGTGAGACAGAGCGTGTGAAAGCACGTGCACATATTGGTACTATTCGGCATGGAAAACGTGAGCACTGTTCCGTAACTACCATCATTTCATTTTTTAGGTCTATGTCTTTTGGATCCTCTAAGTTCATAAAATTTAAAGGGAATGTTTAAAATTATTCCTCCTGTGATTTCTCAGTTGTATTGTTCTTTTGTTTTATTTTGTTTAGGTGGTGTTGTTTTTTTTTTTTGTTTTTTGTTTTTTTTTTTGGTATCATTTTGGACATTGCAACAGGTTTCTAACTCAAACATAAACCAACCTTAATTAAGCCAGCAGTGGCAGTTTAAATTACAAAGGTTTCTAGGGAAGGTCTTTTGTTTGTTTGTTTGTTTGTTTGTTCTTGGTATAAACTGCTCTATCTGCCATGCGTCTAAGTCTGGTGACTTCTGTCGATGTTTCGTTTTCTTCCTGTCGCTAATTCGCGGTCGTCGCACAACTATTTGTGTCGTTCTAACCACCTGGCCCCCAGCTGTCCACTGGTTTTATGAAACCATGTTGAAAGCTCACAGTGTAGAATATAAATACCAGTCAAGGAATCAAAAGCATCCTACAGAAGAAAGGCAAACACATGTGTCCGCTTGTGACTGAAGGTGGAAGGTTGTGCCTTGAGTAGACACTCCATGAGCAATTTTATTTCAGACCACAGACATTATAAAATCACTACAGAAGATTTCCTGTAGCTTGACACTCTGCACCTTCAGCCAAATATACTACATGTATTTTATTTCCTATTAACTTTCCTTTCATATTGAACTTTATATTGTAAACGACCTCCTTTTATTGTTATCCATCAAGGAGCGGTTTCTTGGCATAGAATTAGAGTAAAACATTGCCAAAGACATTTTTTGGCACAAGGCGTCAATTAAAACTGATATACCGACCTAGTAAGGAGAGATTAGAGCATTTCCCAGCACTGTTTTCTGGATTATTTCAGAACAAAGCAACAGAGTTGTATGTGCCATTTCTCTGGATTGAATGTCATGTTCGAAATTATTCTTTTGAACAAGGCACTCACATCATCATTATCTGAGTTTTTCACTGCCCACATTTAACATAATTCCTGGTGAAACGGATTGTTTTCTTCATCTCGTGCTTTTTATTGTTTCTTTCCTTGTAGCTATCTTTAAAATTTGAAATGCAGATTAAAAGGAAAGTCGTACTGTTTCTAAAATAGGTTGTAGTAAAAATACAAGATAAAAGAAAGTGGACAGAGTTAAGTGCCCTTAACATTAATAGCATGTCTGTTGTTGACAATGAACTCAGAATTCAAATACTAAAATAGGCTCTTGGGGAAGTGTTAGGAGCAATGAAGGAATGGTCAGAGGGAACTTTCTAGAGCAGTTCAAACATCAGGCTGCTTAAATTCATAGCATATAATAATATCAACTTCAGTCAAGACTATTTGGCTTTGTTGTCTGTTGCAATGCATTTTTTCATACCTTAACACTGCAGAAGCTAATGGAGCATGGTGGGTTAGCCTGGGCTTTGAAGTAAGAATAGCTGAGTATTCCCAGGTTCACCATTTGCTAGTTCAGCCAGCTATATAACTTCTCTGTGTCTTCACTTCATCATCTAGAATCAGGGGCCTTCATGGAACTACCTTGTAAGAGTCTGGTGAGGATTCAATGAGAAAACGTACACAACCCATACAGTGTGAACTATTATTACATCACAGTAGAGAAATCAGTCAATGCCTTCAATGTTAAACTTCCCGGAATTTCTGTTCATTAAGACATCTCCCTTATTTCAATGGCAATCAAAATGATTCTTTGGAGGCACCTGGGTGGCTCAGTTGGTGAAGCGTCTGACTTCAGCTCATGTCATGATCTCATGGCTCGTGAGTTTGAGCCTCACATCAGGCTCCGTGCTAACAGCTGAGAGCCTGGAGACTGCTTCAAATTCTGTGTCTCCCTCTCCTCTCTCTCTGCCCCTCCCCTGCTTGCACTGTATCTCACTCTCTCTCAAAAATACACAAATATTAAATTTTTAAAAATTATGCTCTGGAAGTTGAAATTAACTCTTTCTTCTGCCACTATGCCAACTGGGGTTCTTTAAGGGATTGCCCCACTGCAAAACAACTAGACTTTAGAGAAGGCTCACTCTAGAGACATTGGTGGCCACACCAGAAGTATGGACTAGATCTAGAATAGAAAGAGAGAGGGAAGTAACTCTGAGGGCAAATGCCAAGGGTAGCGCTGCCCTTGAAACATGGAGCTGGAGCCAGCTACAGAAGGAAGAAAGATGAATCTAGAACTCTGGTGATCAGCTGAGACACTGCAATTTAGCAAAGACTCCTGGATAACAGCAAAGCAAGTCTTCCTTGGAGGAAAAATATCCAATTTAGGTCTTTAGATACCACACAGGTTAAGATCTACCAATGAGCTCACTCACATTCACTATCACCAAGCTCACAAAAAGTCAAATCTCTGTGAATGAAATAACAGACACAAACAACAACAGAAGGATTAGCTAAGTAAGTAGGGGTCAATAAAAAAATGGACTACAGCCCCACTCACACGTGGCCCCAAAGGGAAGCAGTCAAGAGAAAGACCTTCTAGTGGGCAAAATTTTGGACGGTACACCTGGTTATCCACTTTGTGTGAAGAGAAAAAATGGTCTGGAATAAGAATACACATGGTCTCTTGTGCAGTGGTACATGGCTTGGCTAATTGGCTAGGGACCTGGGAATACTGGAAGACTGGGGACAAGAGTGCTGGGGAAGAGGCATGTACATGACCCAACGGGAATGAACGCAGAGTGAACATCTCTGTATCTCACATTTATGTTTAGCAAAGACCAATGCCCACCGCAGAAGGGACAACTAAGTTGATAGAATGATATAGGCCAGTTGACGTCAGCCAGACTCTGACATCCTTGGACACCTCAGTGCTTGAGCAATGGGCTTGTGTACACAGTATAATGGCTGAGATGGAGCTAATGCGCAGACTCAAAGCAAGGGTGGCCTCCCACCAAGGGAGCTGGTGGGTGGCTGACCGGCTAGCAATAGGGACCAAGGCTGTGGCCCATTCTTCCTTCTAGAGTCCAGTTCCTCCAGTATATCAGCCAGTCATTTGGCTACAAGTTAGAAATGGCAGTATTTCATCATGACTTGGCTTGACTTGACTCATACTCTGGATATGAGTTTGCATTTTCCTTTTTTTTTGCACATAGTAGCTTAGCCATCATCACTGTCCAGGTCTCATAAGAGTGTCTCACCTTTTAGCATGGGATGCCACATGACATTATATTGGACACAGGAACATACTTTACAGCACATAAGGTGTGGCAGTGGCCACAGATCCTCTGGTCCTACTACACACCACACCATCCAGAATGTACTGGATTGAAAGAGTATGGCCTCTTAAAGACTCAGCCCAGGCACCAGCTTTAAGTTGACACCCTATGAAGATGGAGTACCATCCTTCATGATGCAGTATACATCTCAAACCAATGTCTCACGTATGGTGCTGTGCTCCCAGCAGGTAGAACACGTGAGCTTGGCAGTCAAGGGAAGAAGTAGGAATGGTCCCATTCACACATTTGGTGACCCATGTGGAGAAATGTGTGCTTCCTGTCCCTACAAATTTAGGCTCTATGATCTAGATATCCTTGGCTTCAGAAGGTATGCTGTCAGCAGGGGAAATTCCACTAGAATTAAAGCTAAAGCCGCCACATACAATTTTGGAATCTTCATGACAGTAAGTGCAAGCACAGAGAGTCATTATCATGACGAGGTAAAACCATTACTACAAAATAGGGTCGGGGAGGAAGAGGCTGGCCACTGGGACATGTCTTACTACTCTCATGTCCAGTTTTAACTACACATGGTTAAGTATCAAAAACAACAACGACAACAAAAGTATGTTGAATCTGTGTCACCCCCCTAGGCAAGCCACCCAGGCTGGCAGAAATGCTGAAGGCACGGAAAGAAGTCTAGAAAAGGTAACGGAGGAAAGAGATGACGAGTATCAGTTACTGCCTTGGGATCAACTGTACAGCAGGGACCGTAGCTAATCTCACTAACACTTCTCTTTCCAGCACCGCTAAGGCTGTAATGGGGTATGGGGATTTGGGGGATGAGATGAATTTAAGTCTGATTCATTCCCCTACATGTGCCAAGTACTCCATAATCAAGGTAACACACATATTATGTGACCTAACTTCCAGATATCTCCATGTTTCAAGGATCGCACATCCTTTTAGTGATTAAAAAAAAAAAAAAAATTCTGGAGTTTCTTTCTGCTGAGACACAGGAAGGTTGTCTTTTACTAAATTTCCCTCTCAAATGTTCTTGATAATCTCTTTAAGAAATGCTTACACATTGCACAAATCAGTCAGTCACCCCCCTGGAGTCAGGCAGCTAGTTTGCACTTTTTAGGTCACTGCTTAGCATTTCAAGCACAGCTTCAATCACGGTAATGCCACTCCCTCTGCAAAACTGTATCTCTGAAGGCTCCAAATGCTGCAGGTCACAGAAATCTCTTCTCAACCTGACATCCACAATAAGGGGGATTTATCGGCTTCCATACAGGAAGTCCATCTTTAGGGAGGGCTTCAGGATTAATGAACGCTCAGTTTGAAAATGTCATCGAGTACATATTTTCTTCTACTGTCTGCCTCTGTCTCCAGGGTGTTAGCTTCATCCTATCTCTAACTCTCTCTTCCATTCCCACTCCCTATGACCCCATGATCATGGAATTCTGCCAGTGGCAATAATGCCACATGTTTCCTCATTCCTGTTAAAAAGAAAAAGTGTGCCTGACCCAGCATTCCAAAGAACAGTACCGAGACTCATCCTGACTGGGTGGCTTAAGTTACATGTCTGCTCTAGAATGAACACTTTTGAACCCCCCAAAATTCTAATGTTGAAACCTAATCCCCACTGGGATGGTCTTTGGAGGTTGGACATTTGTGAGGGGATTAGTTCATGAGGGTGGAGCCTTCATGAATGGGGTTAGTGCCCTTATGAAAGAGACCCTGGAAAGTTCCCTCCCTCTGCAGCTACCATGTGAAAACACAGCAAGAAGACAACCACTAGTGAACCAGGAAGCAGGCTCTCACCAGACAATGAATGTGCCAAAGCCCTGACCCTGGACTTCCAGGCTCCAGACCTGTGAGAAACAAATTTCTGTTGTTCATAAGCCACCCAAATTCTGTTATAAAAGCCTGGACTAAGACAATGCCCAACCCTGAACCAATGGCTAGGGCCAAGGAATAATATAGTCTGATAGGCTGAACCAACTAGGTCCCACCTCTTGAGCGAGGGTAGGCTTAGTTTCACCCAAAATGTGCTAGGTTGAGGAGGAGTGAACAAAGATAAATCCGGGAATTGTTAGGAAGTGAAAATGGATTCAATATAGGAACTAGCAATGTTCACCAGAGGCACATTTTTCCAAACAAAGACAAGGCCCTCCCCTTAGCTCCCCATGGAGCTGAAGACTAAAAAAGTAACAGGACAAAAAAAATTCACAAATCAAGTAAAACCAAAAAATCTTAAAAATGAATTCTAGACATGTTGCTGTTGCTGGACTTCATAGGTGAGTCCATACCCTATCAAGCATCCTTTGTGCCAGTTCTTCCTGAACTCTACTGTATATACATGTCTGTGGCCATCTTATAAAATGCTGATTCTGGAGTGAGACCTGAGATGCTGCAATCTAACAAGTTCTCAGGTGATGTTGAAGATGCTTGTCTGAGGTCCACACTTGGACAGCTTCTCTCCCTGTGTCTTGGTCCACAACCAAAGTGCTAACCCTGATCACCTCTTCCAATTTCCTTGAATCTCATGGAAAGATACACAAGATCCTAAAATGAAACGCTTGGCAGAATTTCAAGTTCAACTTCAAGAAAGATAAACTTTATGTGAGTATGAGAAGAGTTTAACTCAATGCTGTTTCCAATCTTTCCTTCAGAGTGAAACTATTGTTTTACCCTGGCATATTCAAAGGATTCCTTAAGGCATCTTTCCTAAAAACAAAGGTGTGTATTTCCTCAGTGATGAATTTAGATTTCTAAAGCTAGAAAAAATATTAAAGAACAAAAATGCTACTACCATTAAAAACTACATAAACCCTTTAATGGAGTGCCTGGGTGGCTCAGTCGATTAAGCATCCAGCTCTTGATTTCAGCTCAGGTCATGTGTCCACAGTTCGTGGGACCAAGCCCCACATCAGGCTCCATCCTGGCAGTTCAGGGCCTGCTTGGGATTCTCTCCTTCCCTCTCTCAGCCCTTCTCCCACTCGCACTCTCACGCTCCCTCAAAATAAACAATTTAAAAAAAAAAAAACTTTTAAAATGTAATTTTTCTGTACTTACCAGCTTTCAAAAATCTCGAAGTGTTGGATCTAGTCTCAATGAGAAGTTATATGTGTGTGTATGCACATATACCTATGCACGCCTATATACGTATATATATACAAGCAAGCACACGTGCATGCTTACTAGAACAAATTATGAAAATAGTTCATGACATGTTTACTTCTCTCCTTCTCTGTCTTTTTCTTTTTTGGAGGCTTTGGATACCTAGCCTGGGAATCCAGATGGCATGTGTAGTAACATTTCCATTGGAGGATGCATTTCAATTCTAATCAACCAACTTTTCAACTTTAAAACACAATCCATCTGTAGAGAAGACCAACTCACAGGAAGGGAGCTTCAGGACAGGCAGAGTGGCAGCCTGCTTTAGTTGGGGGTCACCAGGAGGACCACTGAGGCATGGCACATGGAATATATAACCAAATTTCCCAAGGGGATGTGAGTTGGCAAATAATGTTAGAATCCAGCAATATTAGTTCTTGGTCATTCTATTTATACTCTTCATTTAAATCAAGCTTTTTGATATTTGGTTCTCTTGCACTCCCAATCATACTTATTTGGCAACAGAGGAAACTACTTCCGAACGAACCTCAAAGTGGGGAGGGAACGGGCTTCAAAGAGAGAGCTTTCCATTGAATCTGGAGCCTGAAGAAATGCCTTTTCAGATGTGGATGGCACTTCTTCATTCATGAGCGTCTCATAGTGGTTCTACCTTTGTCTGTAATTAAAGGGCCAGAAGCTAGTTTTATATATAACTCAAGGCAATTGTAAAATATAAGTATATTTCCCCTGTGTTTAAATAAATGGAATAATTTGTCCCATAATCACATTGGTCTCTGTGAGCTCTTGAAGTTTTATTAAGGTGTAACTCGTGAGTCACACTATTACTTGGTTATTAAGCTTGAGTCTCATAGTACTTTTTAAAAATATGAATCCTTACTTTTGTAACTTTGAAGAATGGAAAGTTTTGAAGACATTATCACTATGGAAATCATAAGGTCCTGCCATATCCCTCTCGATCTGAGCACAACCTATGCAGCATTGATCATGTGTTAGACAAAGAGTCAAGAAGCAGACGAAAATGGTGGCTAAGAACATGCACTATGAATCTGGAGCATCTGGGTGTAAATCATGGCTCTGTCACCTATTACCTACTTGCAGTGTTTTGCTAAATATGCCTGAAATAACTGTACCTCAGTTTCCTCTCCTGGAAAACAGGAAAAAAAAAATGATAGTACCTTCCTTAGGGATATTGGTAGAATAAACGAAGAGAAAGCACTCAATAAATGCCAGAGTTTATTATCACCATGGTCCAGCGGTTCTCAACTGAGGGAGATTTTTATGCCCAGGGGACATCTGGCAATGTTAAGAAACATGCTTGATTGTCAGGACCAGACGTGGCAGCTGCTACTGGCATCTAGTGCGAGGCCAGCCATCCTACGAAACACCCTACCATGCCAGGACAGCCCTCCTCCCCCATCACTACCACAAACAAAGAATTATCTGGAACAAATATCGATAGTACACAAGGTTGTGACGCCAGGCCATAGCACAACAATGTTTCTTACACGGTAAAACCTTGGATTGGGAGTAACTTGTTCCGTGAGTATTCTGCAAGACAGGCAAACATTTCTTTTTTTCTTTAAAAAATTTTTTTTTTTAATGTTTATCTTTTAAGGGAGAGAGAGCACAAGCAGCGGTGGGGCAGACAGAGAGGGAGACACGGAATCCGAAGCAGGCTCCAGGCTCCGAGCTGTCAGCACAGAGCCCAACGCGGGGCTCGAACTCACCGACTGTGAGATCATGACCTGAGCCGAAGTTGGATGCTCAACTGACTGACCCACCCAGGTGCCCCAAGGCTAGCAAACATTTCTAATAAATTTTAACTTGATAAAGGAACATTGTCTTATAATATGAGTGGTACATGATGCTAAATGTCACATGATCACAAATGAGCCAATGGTTCTGCTCTTTCATTCCCTCCCTCTCTCTCTCTCTCTCTCTGGGGGATTGTGGGGGATTGTCTCCCATGCTCAAATGCTCGGTCTCAGGCCTCGGTGTTTGGCAGAAATCCGTGATTTTTCAGAATGCTGGACGCATGCCCACGCTGGCACTAGTGTATTTTTGTCACTTCAAAGCGCCTATGGACAGCCCTTTGTTTTTCCATACAAGAGTGAGCTTAGGAAGGCTTTGCTTCATTCTAGGTCATTGGATAGGCTCCTTTTTAAAGATGCACGGAAAGAAAAAGATTCCACTGAGCCAATAGACAGCAGTGATTCTGTCAGTGTTAGTGAAAATTGTCCTACACAATAACCCTCCTCTCTCTGGTCTCCTTCACACCAGCCAGGAAGGTTTTCAAAGGTAAGTGCAGGTTAATTTATTTTTGTTTATATTTTGTATTTTCTTTATTATTTTGTATTATATTACAGTATTGTAATCATTTTTTATGTGAATATTTTTGGGTTGTGGAACAAATCATCTGAGTTTCCATTATGTCTCATGGGAAATTTGCCTTGCTATACAAGCGCTTTGGATTACAAGCGTGTTTCCAGAACGAATTGTGTTTGCAAAGCAAGGTTACTGTATATCAAGTACACGTCTTGGAAAGAAGTCACAATAACTTAGTAAACCCTGGGACCTTGATCTCTTTCACCTTATTCTCTGCATAGTAGGAAGCTTGCCTATTTTAGGTAAAATAGAAAACAGTGCATATAACATAAGTGAACAACTCAGAATTTTCACAAACTAAACCCTCCCATGTAACTAACATCCAGATCAAAAGTTAGTGAGTTTGAGCCCCACATCAGGCTCTCTGCTGTCAACACGGAGCCTCCTTTAGATCCTCTGTCTCCCTCTCTCTCTGTCTCTCCCTTTCCCTCTGTCTCTCTCTCAAAAATAAATAAACATTAAAAAAATGTTAGTATAGTAACATGACTCCAGTGATGGCCTTCCCTAAAAATACTCATTTTTCTGACATGAATTATCATGGAAGATTTTGTGCATTTATATATTGCAAACATGGTATTATACAGAAAGTATCTTTTGTGACTGACTTTTTTTGCTTGCATATTGTAGTTTTGAGATTCATCCATATTATGACAGGTATTATTTGTTTGCTCTCACTGCTGTAGAGTAATCCATTGCAAGAATGCGCCAGAAAGTGTGCAACCACTCTACTCTCCAGAGCATTTTGGGAGCCTTTAGATTGGGACTATTATGAATAATGCTGCTGTGTACATTCTGGTACACGTCTTTTGGTGTACAAATACATGAATTCCTGTTGGGTATATACAGGATAACTTCTTGAAAATAGGAAACCCAGTCGTGACTTTCCATTACAGTTCAAGTAAAGTGGGCACACGTCCTAGTTCCCCTGAGACAGTGCCAGCTGATGAAGGAGTGCCCTGACAGGTGTCCTCACTCTTGAAAGTGCCCCCCTCTGGACAATAAAGATGTCTATTATCCCATACACAGCCTCTTGCCTAATCTTCCCCACTTATTTTCTGACTCTTTACCTGCACATCTCCCATGGCTCACTTGGCCCAGCCACACTGTTGTCTTTCTGGTTTTCCAAACACGCCACACATTCTTTGTGAGTCAACGCCTGTCATATGCATTCATTCCTCCACTCTGGGAGTAGCTGGAATCTCCTGATGTATCATATCTGAGTTCAGCTCCCTGGAACGGCACTATCTGGTCTGGTTATGTACGTTCTTCATGCTCTTCCCTGCCCTTGCATTTCCTAGGCCTCCACACTCTTTGCTTCCTGGTATTTAGCATACTGTGCAATTTTTCATTTGTGTGCGTGAGTGTTCATTATACTCTTTGAAGGGAATTATGTGGGGTGAGGGGCAGTAAAGCAAATCGCTATGACTGTGAAGGCTAGAGACAGTCACATACAAATCACAGCTCTTCGGCTGTTTAACTGTGAGACACTGGGCCCATCATGTAACCTCCCTGTACCTCCGTTTCTATATCTGTAATATGGGGATAACTTATTTAGGACTTACCTCATCGTGTTGTGAGACTCAAAATGAAATCTAGTAAAAGTTAATACAAGAAAAAAGACTTAGAAGAGTGCCTGGTGAAGACAAAGTGCTATTTGTTTAGATGGCGTCCACGACTACCCTCATCTAATTCACCAAGGTCACTGTGTTACTACAAGGCAAAGGAGGCACCCAAACTTGGCATTCACGGATGTGTAACATCTTTCTCCCCACTATTCATAAGGCCCACACTCCAGAAGGGACATAACCTGTGCTTTTAACTGTCGGGAGTTATAGGAAAACGTAAGATTATCTTGTGACATCTAAAAATCTTCCTTGACTGAGGTTGGATATGGGAATAGAAATCATGCAGATAGGCAGAAGTCTCAGCACCCAGTTCACAAACAAAACCTGTTGTGTCTACATTAAAAAAAAAAAAAATAAAATCACTTCTCACCAACTCCTCCACCGACCCCTAGACAGAGTCAAGATCATGTCTCCTAGACTAATGTCAAAGATTCTTCTCCCTCTTTCTCCCCACTCGTCTATCCTCTGCACGGATTTAAACTTTGAAAATGCAACAGGATGTATCACCGCAGTGCTCAAACCCTCAGATGACTTCTTTCCATCCAACTCACAATATGGTCAAAGTCTTTGCTAGACCTCACCAGGTCAGCTTGCTCCTCCCTCTTTGACTTTATCTCTTTCTGCTTTCCCAGCCCCAGGTGTGGAGGGGTGTTTCGGGGAGAGGGCATCCTTTGATATTCCACAAACGTGCCAACAGCACTCCCCAGAGGGCTTTGATATACACTGCTCCCTCTGTTGGTCTAATCCACTCTAGAGTCCACCTTGTTCAATGTCCATCCCTTCAGTCAGGTTTCTACTCAACGGTCACCTCCTCAGAGAGGTCTTCCCTGGCCACCCTACCTAAAATAGCACACTTTACCCTGGAGTCCCTTGCCCTTGCTTATTTTCTTTATCGTGCCTACTACCTGAAAAATTATGTATTTACTTGTTTGCTTATTGGTCCACCTTCACCTCTAGAATATAAACTCCATGAGAGTAGGCACTTGATTTTATTATCTACTGGACAGCAACTTCAACCGGCATGCAGTCCGTATGGCTTTTAAAAAAAATAAGGAGTCACCAATCATAAGGATATTAACAACCATCATGATGAACTCACTTGAGCTCATGCTGTCTGTTGGCCTCTAAGCTGGGTGCTTTTATGCATTATCCAATTCATTTCTACTACCGAATTAGTGCCCCTACTATCCCCATTTTACGCATCAAGAAAAGGAGAATGAGGAAGGCTGCGTGATTTGCTCCAGTAATACAAGTAGTAACAAGCAGTCTGGGACTTCATTCACATCATTGCTGGACTCCAGACCTCTTCATTATTCCACTCCTGTGAAGCAGCAATGGTAAAGTCCAATGAACTCCATGTTTTCCTTAGGACCACTTATAAATGTCAGTGATGAAACAGGAGTAGTTGTAAAAACCTAGCTGACCCCATTTTCTCCTTTATTTCGGAGTAAAATTGCTAGTTGCCAAAAGACAGGCAGTGACTTGAATTTTCATGTCATAATAATTATCAGAATGAAGGGAATTTGAACGCAGCAAAGAGGGCAAAACTCGGAATACTCGGCACAAGAGACGCTCGCTTTCAGAGAGAGCCTTGAATTTATCTCCATTTTAATGTCTTTCCACATTTTAAAATATTAGTTGAAAAGGGGGATTTGAGAGGGCAGCGGAGCCAAAGTAAACATTCAACACACTGTTACACCAGAATTTTATTATACTCAAGTTCGCTTTGCTGCCGCTGCTGCTGCTGCCTGTCCAGCGACTGGTGAATCAGTGGTTGTGTCTGAGAAGGAGACAAATAGGATGGAAAAAAATACCCATTTTTCTGTCTGTGTGTGTATTTTAAAAGGCAGTACAGTTGCATCATGCACTTACGATAACAAAGTGGTAAAAAAAAAAAAACTGGTTTAAGTAGTGAATTAATTTCATTTTTTTATACCACTGTGACACGTTTTTGTTTGTTTCTGTGCACCAGACATTTATGTTTTCATATTGTCATGGAGACTGAATGTGATTCAAATAATTCTGCACGTTAATATGGAATAATTTGTCATCATGAAGTCATTTTTTTTTTTTTTTTTTTTAGTGATAGATACTGTGGATAGAACAGATTAAAGAAGCGGGCTAGAGAGGGTATATTTATGCCACGCGACAAGTACATACACAAAGTGGGGTGATGTAATAATGTAAGTAATTTAGAGGTTCTGGCAAGTGCCTGAGCGGTAAGCCATGACTATGGCCGACTCTCAAAAGCTGGGCTGTCCGCTCCTGGGGAAATATCTTATTTATGTTTTTTTCCACAAACATCGGGGTTAAGATAGAATTCACTCAAGGCTAATAACTGCTAATCCTCTACGTCTGCAAGAAATAAAGAGATGCACGCAAGTCCCCAACTTCCCCATCTGTAAATGTGAACTTAGTTACAACACAAATCTTCTTCTCTAAAGATGACCCTGCTGGAGCTCATAAAGCAAGCAGCACATCTACCCATCAGCCCGCTGAAAAACCCTGCAGTGCTGTCAAAATCCCCAGTTTTACCTCCCAGTTTATACCTGGGAGAAGCAAGACCATTTCAGCTGCTGGGAATAAGTGGCATGCTGGGTGACCTGAGTGGAATGCATTTTGGGGAGGCATTCTACTCACAAACTCGAATTAAAGTAGCAGAACACCTTTGTTTTTCTGTAATTGTTTCTTTCAGACAGGTTTTACACTGGAGTAATTCTAGATTTATAGAAAAGCTGAAGATACAGTGCCAAGCGATTTTACCCAGATTCCTTAGTTATTATTATATTACATTGCTATCAAATTTGCCCAAACCAAGAAACTAACATTGGTACAGTACTATTAATTAATCTTAAGTCTTTATTTGGATTTCACCAGTTCTTCCATTCATGTCCTCTTGCTGTCCCAGGATCCAATCCAAGGCTCCAACCCAAAATGCCTCATTGCATTTAATTAATTGCATTTAATTCTTTAAATGAGGGCGGGGCATGTGGTAGAGTATGAAGCCCACTGGATTAGACAACCAGGATCCAAGCCCTGGACCTGACTGTCACCCAGGAGTTGGGTGACCTTGAGCAACATAACATTGCTGAGCTTCTAAACTCCCTACAAGCTCATTCTCTGCAAAATGAGGACCAAGCATGTCATGTATCAGTCAGAAGACAGCAAGACATTGCCTTTCCTTGGTACAGTTCGCCTGAACGAGTCTGGGCTACCAAGACACTTCCCAAGAAAAGTAACTAGGGAAGCTCTCCACTAGGGCCCAGTTTTATTTGTTTGTTTGTTTGTTTATCAGACTCTACAAAAATATTGATGCTGCTTGGGAAAATACGGACAGCTAATCATTTGCAAGTATTAAACCCTGAAAGAATCTGCCTTCTGAGCTGAGATTTGAATGGCCTTGAAGGAGAAAGAAAAGGGAGGGGATCCTGCTGGAGGAGATGCTTGGAGAATCAAAAGTTGTAGCGACTGTGTCCCTCCCTTCATACCCCACCCTCCTGCCTGTCCTTGTCCCCTGCCTTTCCCACCTTTTCCAGCAGCCTGCTCTGTTCCTGCCTGCTACAGTTTCTGCAGGGTCCCTCTCCCTCAGCAGGACACCAATCCTGCAGGCTTGCAAAGGCCAAATAAAACCAGGACTCAAAAATATGTAACTGTTTTCCTTAGCTCATGGCATAAATCAAAAAAAAAAAAAAAAAAAAAAAAAAAAAAAAAAAGAAAAGAAAAGAAAAAAGAAAAAAAGAAAAAAAATCTGTTAGCACAGGGCTCAGGAGTGTTTATTTTTTTGCCAGCTGCAACACGCTACCCTCACAGGGGATCACCTAAAACCAGTTATGGTTTAGGTTGGAGGGGGATGTCAAACTTAAGCCGCGGGCTTGGCCTCTCTCAATGAATTACGACCTTGTCAAGAACCTATTTTTTTAAAATCAATGCAGGTTTTCTATCAAATCAAATACCTGCACACTAAATTATATTTTTGGTGCCAGGCTGGCTCTCCAATTTTTTTTTTCCCTTTGCTAGTTTTTTTCCAGCCTCTTCCCCCACCCCCACCCCCTCTCCTCACCATGATACAGACAGTTTTTGTCCATAAAAGCAAGCCCTACATTTGGGGAGAGACAGGGGACTGTCCTTTGTCATCTTACATGCATTCACTACCTCTGTTTATAATCTGTCCCAGCTTACAGAAGTGTTCCCACAGACCAACACGGTCAAGAGTGTCCTTTGGGATCATCCATCCAGGAGCGGTGAAGACATCTGCTTTTGAAAGGAAGATTTTTCTTTCTAAAAATTTTTTGTGGAAGTGTACATGGAAGGGGAGTTAGAGAGGCTTCTAATACAAGTGTTGAAATAAAGAGTCAAACATTGAAATCACCTTTTAAATACATTTGGGGACACCCCTTCCCATCATGTGACTTGATAAATGTGAACACATTTTCAGGAATCAAAGACATTTTCTTGCTTCCTTCCTCCCTCACACCCTTTCTCCTTCTTTCCATTCTTCTTTTCATTCTTCAGCTATTTCTTTTAAACAGGGGGAAGAGACTCTTCTTTTTTTTTTTTAAATTTTTTTTCAACGTTTTTTATTTATTTTTGGGACAGAGAGAGACAGAGCATGAACGGGGGAGGGGCAGAGAGAGAGGGAGACACAGAATCGGAAACAGGCTCCAGGCTCTGAGCCGTCAGCCCAGAGCCTGACGCGGGGCTCGAACTCACGGACCGCGAGGTCGTGACCTGGCTGAAGTCGGACGCTTAACCGACTGCGCCACCCAGGCGCCCCGAGACTCTTCTGCACTCAACTCCTGCTCTTCCTGATGCTAGAAGTGAGTTTGTCTCCTAAACTGGTGGCTTATTGGAGACAATACTGGAGTGGAAGCTCTCTGCCCCTACAACTCCAAGTGGGGCCAGCAGAGGCCCAAAGCACGTCTTCTGAAATGGTGGCAAAGAGAACTTTTCACTAACGGGAACGTCTGTGTCTCCAAATCCACTTGCGGCAAAGCCACGGAGGCATACGGTTCAGTGTTGGCACCAAAGGCGGCCCCTTTACATGGCCCGGAAGTCTTTATTTGGTGGTTTTTCAATTAAATGCCGCATATACTTCAGGGCATATGTAAAGAATCCTCAAATGAATTGCAAACTGTTTCCAATAGCAACTGGGATGGATAAAACACCGACAAGGAAATCCCAACCAGCTGTGTTTGAGTCTTCCGAACCCAAATCAAAGAGTTTCTGGCCGGACTCTGGATGTTTTTGATAGGCTGTCATGGTGTCAACACCGTCTTCCCTGCACACCGAAGGGCTGGTTAGCAGGGATTCCTACTCTGCCATTTCTCCCCCACCTTACTCAGCAGGAAGCTGCCGCCTCGATGTGACTTTTGCTGATGTAGCCATGCTTAAAAGTTTCTTGCTCAGGCAGTCTTGGCTCTGAGAAATGCAAGGTAGAAAGACATACCGAGAATCATACTAGAAAAACACAGTAAGATACTCCTTCCCAAGCTCAAGTCAAAAAGCCCAGATGCACAGGTACTTTAGACAGAAGCCCAGATGAGCTAGGGCCCACGTGCTTGGACCATCCCTTCCCAGCATTTATGATTCAACTGGACACATACTTCACGAAAATGCTAGAGCTTCTGGGACAGCTGTTATAGGATCTAAATACGAATAGGCTGGATCCTAACCAGAGAAAGCTTATGGTCTCAAAAGAGAGGAAAGAATATAAACCACCAGTGGTAATCCAAAATAGACTAGGGCAAATGATAAGAGCAGACAGGTTTCCTGTCGAAGTTCAGCATCCACTTACCTTATCCCACTATTTCTTGAGAAAAACACTCCCATTACATCCTCGAACACTCAGTCAGTCCATCTGATTTGGATGGACTCAGTCTTAGTCTCATTTCAGGGATAGGCCCTGATTTGTCTAAGCTAATTAATGAATCTCATCCTCTAGCATTTAGTGACTAGATCAGAAACGGAGTTGAGACCTATTTCTCACTACTGACGGTACACAGTGTGCACATGGACTCGAGTTCAAATCCAAGAGGAAGAGGCCTGGACTTCGCTTATGTGTACACACACACACACAACTGAATATATTCATGTGTGTGTGTGTGTGTGTGTGTGTGTGTGTGTGTGTGTGTATTCATATACATATAGCCAAAAGAACTTAGAGATGGATTGCATTGGGGAGAATAGAGAGGGAAAATTAGGAACTTCTGCTGCTGTTGTTTTCAGTTTTGTTTTTAGTTTTATCAGGTTAATTGAATCATGTTCTACCTGGGCATCTATGGTAGAGAAAATACAAGTGAACATGCATTCCACAAATACAGCAAATTCTTTAGCTAATAAAAGCAGGTACTATATCCAGGAAGTTTTATTTCATTATAGGACACTGGATGCTAAATTCCCTCATTTTATGGTGTTTGCCTAGGGCCCTCCTCTCACCTATCCCAGGCATGAAACTGTCACAAAACACTCCTTGGACAAAATTACTCCTATAAGCTCTTCTAGCCTTTGGATTTCTAAATCTGGCATTTCTAGGGGGAACAAATCTCTCCTTGAAACGAACTATGAAAGAAGATAGCACCCTGGGATAATCCCTAACTCTTGTGGGATTTCAAATCCCTGTAAATTAGGGGACACCAGAAGACGCCATTGCTTACCTTAACTAAAAGAGTAACTCAAGTCTGCTCATAATTATCCACGTTTTATTTCCATTTGGGACTTGGTGCTTTTGAACCACCCTGAATATAAGCTCACACAGTCACATGTTATTTCTATTCTGGGACTTTTATTGAAAAGGAAAAAAAGGGGGGGGGGATTGCTGACTTTGGCTGCTTGGCACCAAAGAGCAAGGCAGCGAAGATAAACTTAATTTTATTATAATCATTATTAAATAAAGATTTGGGAAAACAGCAAGAGTATATTTGTGATAGAAATTATAAGAAATTTATGTAAATAACCATGTAGATTTTATACATCCCTTAGGCTCCAACAAATATTCCAAATCCCTACTGCTCCTTTGAAACTTGATTTTTTTTTTTCTTTTTTGAAGGCTTATCAATCCTGGGGTTCTCATTAAATTGGGCCTAAATTGAAAAAGTATTTCTGAGATGAGAAGCTGGCTTTAATAATCAAAACATTTGTTTACAAAGAGATGCCCTTTCTTTTCAAAAACTAGGCTTTTAAATTCCAAGATTATGGTTTTGTTTTCATTGTGGCACCTAACCAGTTGACATTTCCTACTGTCTCTGGTAGCTGAGGTATTGTGTTTCCTGCTCACAAAGCAGTGTATCAGTTTAGTACAGTGGAAAGAACACAGGGCTGAACTGAAGGGTTTTAGTTCCAATCCTCCTGTTCTTCCTATTTATTTGTGGTATTAAGTAAGTTTCATTATTTGGCTCTCTGTAAAGTAGGGGTTATTGACATTCATTATGCCTACCTCCAAAGTTGCTGAAAACATCAAATAATAAAACGCACAAGAAAATGAAATGCAAATGACAAACGACTGTAAACTGTTCAGTGTTTAATACATACTCAACATTGATTTAAGGGCCTGGAACTTGGCTCAACGGTAGAACCATAAGAAATCAAGATCCAAAGAGCCGTCTAGAGGGGCGAATAGCTAAATAGTATAATATGATAAGGATGGAGGGGTAAAAAAAAAATCTCAGGAAAGCACAGAAGTAGGATATCAGCACATAAAGAGGTAGGGAAAGACAGAGAAGGTGATACCCGTGCTGAAATCTGAAGCTTCCTTCACCACCTCATTACCTCTTTAGAAATTAAATTCCAGGGGATCAGCAATGGGTGATTCCACTGCCTGATTTTCCTAGCACAAAAGCCAATGTGCTTCACTAATTACACAGACAGATTATCTACCCTGGCCAAATCTCCTCCATCCCGTCAGACCCTCCCACCAGTTAAGCATTCAGCGCCACTATTTTGTGCAATGGGGAAGGTTTCCTAAGTGCAGGGAAATTGCCAAAATGCAATTTGAAGTCCAAAGGAGTAAAAAAGGTAATATTTTTCCTCTCTTTTGTAAAAGCACACTGATGTGTTCTTAATTCTCTTGCCATTTTGTATTAGAGCGTGGATACTTAGCATCCAGAAGTTATTTGACTTAAAGACATTTGTGGCTTCAGGTTACTTTCCACATTCAGACCCAAAGTTGCTGGCTGTTACATATACTCCACTTGGACTGGCCTCTAGGATGAGAGAGGACTCTGGGAGATAACAGACTCGTATTAAAACAGGGTGTTAGAAAAATGCAGTGTAACGTGCTCGAAGGTACAAATGCAGCTACCGGGATATATCGTGTTCAAGGGTGTATTTTTGTAAAAATTATTCACTTGCTTGATACATAGTGGGTAATACAGAATCGTCAGATCATTGCTATTTCTCCACTCCATCTGTTGTGTGAGTTACTTTCTAAAACACTCTAAGGGAAAAAGAAAAAGAAAATCCTCTCCCCACCCAAGTAGTGAGGGTCGTTGGTTTATTTTACCTGGTACTAATATCAACTTTATAGCACATTTTTGCCTGCTTTAAAAAAAAAAAAAAGGAGCCTGTATGAATCTATACAGTATACTATTTTATAGTGTTGTGGCCAGATCTCTTTATGATAAAAATGTAAAACCTTCCTGTAAAAATTCCTTATTTTAAATAAAATTACTTGTTTCTCCCCAATTTAGATCAGCTCTTATTTTGCTCCATAGCTACCAAACCTTGAAAATGTCATTGACACTAATCAATAGACCAGTTTTCAACATGCATTTTAAAGCTATGCTCTAAACCCACTTTTGCAATTGCAAAATGACTTTTTCCCCTGTCTGGCTAATTAACTGATATGACACTAATCCTTTGCACATCTGGTACTAAATGTTTGCTCACATGGGTCCCCCAGCGAGGAAGTGTGGCCAAACAGTGACTTCGAGGGTGCTTGATTTCACTTTAAAATCTTCACTCTCTGGGATTAAAATCTTGAGATAAAACATCTGGATTTCAGCGGTGTCCCCAGGGAATGAAAGTTATAGTTCTATAGAATACATATTGCACATAATATGGTCTTGTTATTTCTACATTAGCACGACTCCAGCCGGTGCCCGCCGTTAGCATGTCAGTCTCCTGACACATCATTAATAAACAGGTAATTTCATAACTGATTTCCACCTAGTGTCATGTTGAAAACCACCTGGGTTTTCGTTTTCACTAACATTAAAGGGATAGGCTAGAGGGAGGCCGTTATTATTAAACCGGGACTAATCTAACTGAATAATGGATCAAATCAGGGAAAACATATGCATATGCAGAAGGATAAAAAAAAAAAAATTTCCAGGCCAACAGACGGATCTGGATCCACTCATCGAAATGTGACTGTTCCTTTCCCTTCCTCTCAACAAATGTATACATTAGGAATTATTTCAAAACTGTGCCCACTGCCCCCAGGAAAGTTCCAAAAAACACCAAGGAAGCAACGGTTAGGGAAAAATCTATACATTTCAAATTCTGACCTTGAAATTAAGTCTATGCCGTGCTTATGTATTCACTGAATTTTAAATTAATACTGCATGTTATATTCCATTAAAGATTAAAAACACTCACCAAGGTGAGCCATTGCCACTGTTGGCTTACGGATCTAGCCAAATGTGTAGTAATGGACAAGAACATGGCTAAATGTAATTGGAAATATCGGTAACTGCAATATAATCCACTCATTGGCTTGTGCTAGGCTTTTTTATTTGCTTTTAATCCTGATATTATCATCTTATTAGCATCATTCCTACTGCCTCAGAAAGTAGTTGAGAATTGCTGTGGCCTGCCTTCACATCATCAGAAAGGGGTCTATCTAGTGGTTTTCATGGTGCCTCTTAGTCTTGTGATGTATTTCTAGAGGAATTTTTTGCTTTCTTCGTGAACCAAGGCTACTAATTTAATATCTTGGTCTTTGACTTGTGTTCATGTGAAATTTCAATCACAACATGGAGCCCAATGAATGTAGAGTATTCTTACAACATTTACTACATTCTGCCCATTCTTATTTAGCAGACAAGAGAAAAAAATTGTGTGTCACCAACTTCTCTTCGACCTTCCATTCCAATCTCAACTTAACGATCTGCTTTTCTTCTTCCAGTCCAATTTTTAAAAGGACATATGACACAAAATCTACTTTTAGTGAGTTAGGAAAAATCCTGAGTAGAAACCGGGAGATAAAAAATTTGATGCTGGGGCGCCTGGGTGGTTCAGTTGGTTAAGCATCTGACTCTTGTCTTTTTTTTTTTTTTTTAATATTTATTTATTTTTGAGACAGAGCATGAGCAGGGGAGGGGCAGACAGAGTGGGAGACAGAATCCAAAGCAGGCTCCAGGCTCCGAGTTGTCAGCTCAAAGCCCGATGCCAGGCTCAAACTCACAAACTGCGAGATCATGACCTGAGCCGAAGTCAGACGCTTAACCGACTGAGCCACCCAAGCGCCCCAAGCATCTGACTCTTGATTTCATCTCAGGTCATGATCTCACACTTTGTGAGATCAAACCTTGCATCAGGCTCTGCACTGACAGCACGGAGCCTGCTTGGGATTCTCTCACCCTTGCTCTCTGCCCCTCTCCTCCCCCCACGTTCTCTGTCTCTCTCAAAATAAATAAACATTAAAAAAAATTGACGCCAAAATATCCTAAGTTTTATATTTTTGAAACAAAAATTCTAAGAAATAATTCAGTTTATATATAAACATTGAATCTCACTAGTCATTCAACACAATATAATACAGGTAGTGAGAAATTTGAACATTATCTATTATACCGTCTCTATAATATTGTGGAAAAAAAAGAAACACAATAAAGGTAATTGTCTAATCAGTAACTGCCTAAAGTCTGTCACAGAGTGATGGTGGAGCCAAGATAAGAACCTGAATGCTTCCAAGAAAAGTAATATTACATTAAAACATAAAACTCTCTGAACTATACTTCCTCTCTCAACTCAAGCTTGTCATCTATTTAAATGCTTTCTACTGCATAGGTCTCCAAAGATCTTGTGAAGGACTTTTGTTCACACTTGGAATAATACAAGTCATTAAATGATAAACTAGTGAAAGGAACCAACATTCCACACACATGAGATCCACCAAAATATGTATCATATTTACTTGAGTCCTTCACTAGATGAATGGTTCGCAACCTGCTGCTGATTTTGCACCTCAGACCAGGAGATAGCTGGCAATGTCTGGACCCATTTTTAGCTGTCACCACAGGGTGGATGGGTGCTAATAACTAGTGGGTAACAGTCAGAGAAGCTGCTAAGCATCCTACAGCGAACAGAGTAGCCCCTCACAACAAAGAATCATCTGGTCCCAAATATCTGCAGTACCAAGACAGAGAAACCCTGGTGTAGACTGTTTGCTAGAGGCACTGATAGAGCTACCAGCTTTTGAGACATTAACAACCAACAAGGTTTCTATAGGGCATGTATATTTCATCTGAGCACCACATTGTTCCGTTCCCAGAGCAAAATGTTACGCTCTTCAAAATCTCCAGGGAAGCTAGCTGCATAAAGCTTTGGGTGAAATGTAAATTTCTTAAAATATTTATCCATCCATAAGTGGCTACATTTTTGACATTATTATAGGGTTTCTCAGTGTTCCATTTTATTAAAAAATATTTATTTGGTTTCTAAGATTACTGCTTTTCTGACCACAGAAAATTCAATTACTGAAAACTGCAGCTATCAAATTGGTTGAAAATAAATAGCCTTTTATCCAAAGCTGGCAAAGACTGGCTCACTTTTAATATGTAGTCATTTAAAAAAAATAAAATAAAAATAAGAAAACATTTCCATTGCAAGCTGATGGACTGCACAGTCAGAAGGCAAATGGTCTTTTGCATCATCAGGTTTTATTTAAAATAGGATGAGGAAGGAGTGGGGGAAGGTTTAAGAAAAGAAGTCACCATGTGAGTAATTTACCATTATTTTTCCTCTTTTGTTTTACAAGACAGAAGAAATGTGAGCCTTTTTTGCCAGTGGAAATCACTTTCTCCTGCTTTCTCTCTGTCTCGGTTTGAAATGTTTAGTACTATACAGGAAATGTGGTAAGTGAGATCTACAAACGTGGGCTTCCAATATCAAGGCTAATTATGTGCTAAGCAATGATGATGGCAGCAGCATTGCCAGGGAACCACAAAGGAGGCTGAGCTGGGGTGCCTAGATCTATTTCTCTCATTTGCTCCTCATTTGCATTTTAATCTACACTTTGTGGGGTGGTTTTTTTTTTTTTCATTTCTAAAAAATGTTCATGTTTCCTCAGTGAAAACCAATCAACCCACAAGAGGAGGGAACTGAAAAATTGATAAAACCATACTCCAAATGAAAGCAGAGAGATTATCCACCCTGTGGATCGTATACAGCAATATCCCCATCTCCAAATTGCTGTTCTCCCACCGCTGGACATGCATCTGGGCTCTCTCTCACTTGAGTGAGGTTGATCTGTGCGTAATCAGACTAATTTTTATAGTAAGTTAAGGAAAACATCACTGGGAATTTGATGCTATTGAGAAAATCGGTAACATCTATGTCAACGATCCAGGGCGTCGCTCATCCCCCTTCAAGACAATTTGCTGAGAATTACTGAGGTTGTGTATTAGAAGAAGCTCTTGACAGATGGAAATCAAGAGGCCGAGTTGTGCCTGCTGTGCTGCTATTCATCAGCAAGTCAGTGCACCTCACTGAGACACAGTTCCTTTATGTGTAAGTGACGTGGCTGGAAGAGAGTGTCTAAGGCCATGCCTACCTCTGTAATTCTTTGCGTGTTTGGATCGGCTTTGCTTCCATTCACTCAGCACTGCCTGAGCTCTGGGCTAAAGACACTCCACCACTGCTTTAAAGGACTGCTGCTTTAAACTTCAGATTCTGCATTTGTGCAAAAGCTATTTCCAACGATGGTGATAATGTGAGAATCTTCTTTGCCATTTTATTTTCACAAGTGCTCCCTTAAAATAAAAGTATAATGAGGATGGGTGATGCTAATCACAGTCTCGGAAACTGAGACTTTATATGTAGGAGTCACACACAGTGTGTGCTTAAATGGGGTCAGCATAGGCACTGGCAACAGAAAGGACTCTCTCTCTCTCTCCTCCCAGAAATGACTCTTCTTCTAGGAGGGTGGGAGGGGACTGGCAAAGAAGGTTTAACCACAGTAAGCATATGGTGTCCGTGACAAAGCACACAGTACCTAGAAAAGACAGAACAACCGCTGTGCAGTGGTCAGACCAGGGCTGAGCAGGGAAAGGCTGACTTCATGAGGAGTTCCCTAAAAAAGTAAAAAGAAAACATAGCCGCTCCCTCTCTGTTTTCTCGTCTCCCTTGGTTAGGAGAGAACCACAGGCTCCCAGTTTTTACTGTCTGGTTTTGTGGTCTTATTGAGGGCTAACGTGACGACAGACAATAATGGTTCTGGGGCCTCCCATTTTGAAAATTCTGTACTGTTTTTCTTAATCCTACTTACTACATTAGAGTTGTGGGTGCTGAATAAAAAGTACTCCTCACAGCTACTCTCACCTGTTTGAACCTTTCCCAGTTTGTTCTAGTCCATGGCTGGAAAAGCCATATCTGGAACTTCTTTAGACAAGTCGAAAGAGGAGCAGGGAGCAGAGTGCATTCTGGGAATTTGGCATGGGTGGAGAGAATGATGCTTTTATGAATTCTTAAAATTTTTAAATTGTGAGTTCAAAACATTTCCTGCCAAGACGCAGTAGTTCCACTGTCATTGGGTTGTCTATTCCAGCCCAGTGGTTTGAGATGAGGGGCTGAGATCTTCCTGTCAAAGGGCAAAGGGCATCAAAGGATGGAATTTAAAACATCTTCAAAGAGCACAGGGTCAGCAGATCTTTGTTAACAGCTTCTGTTAGCGGACCTGCCAACTGGTACCCTGTGCTCCTGGTGAGGCAACTGTGGCTGATGATGGACAGTTCTGTGAAGACAGGTCCTAAACAGTAAAATGTCCCAGCAAGGCAGGACTTCCAAAAGGATGGAACGAGGTGGGGAGGGGGAATGAGCTCCATATTTACAGTCTTTTAAGCTCTAAACAAATGAATAGCCGTGACTCCTAGCTGATGATTATGATTCTAATGCTGACACCATAGAGTTTTTTTTTTTTTTAATTTTTTTTTTCAACGTTTTTATTTATTTTTGGGACAGACAGAGACAGAGCATGAACGGGGGAGGGGCAGAGAGAGAGGGAGACACAGAATCGGAAACAGGCTCCAGGCTCCGAGCCATCAGCCCAGAGCCTGACGCGGGGCTCGAACTCACAGACCGTGAGATCGTGACCTGGCTGAAGTCGGACGCTTAACCGACTGCGCCACCCAGGCGCCCCATAGAGTTTTAAAGTTAATGTCTGATTTAAACATTTTATACAATTTGTCATATACCTAGTAAAACCTCAGAAGCAATAGAAAGATTAGGAAAGCAGGGGAGGAAAGTTAAATGTTTGTCAAAGAAGCTCAATTAACAGAAGAAAAGATTTTAGCCTAGATTGTATTTGCAAGAAAGCAAAAACATTAAAATAAATGTCAGAAATGACAGATTGGTGGGCAGGATTAATTGATGAATGGATGCAATGTGCTGTTAAGTCAGAGTAGGAATAAACAGGGCATAGAGGATTTTTAGCATAGTAAAATACTCTATGATACTATAATGATGGATACATGTTATTTACACACTTGCCCAAACCTATGGAAAGTACAACACTAAGAGTGAATCCTAGGTGAACTATGACTTTGGATGATTATGATGTGTCAAGATAGGTTCATCAATGTAACAGATATACCACTTTGGGACACTCTGAGAGGTTGATAATGGGGGAGGCCATTCATATGTAGGGACAGATACTATGTGAGAAATCTCTATACCTTATTCTCAATTTTTCTGTGAATCAAAAGGCTCTAAGAAATAGAGTAGGAGCACCTGGGTGGCTCAGTTGGTTAGGCGTCCGACTTCGGTTCAGGTCCTAATCTCACAGTTCATGAGTTTGAGCCCTGCACTGGGCTCTGTGCTGACAGCTCAGAGCCTGAAGCCTGCTTTGGATTCTGTGTCTCCCTCTTTCTCTGTCCCTCCCCTGCTCGTGCTCTGCTTCTCAAAAATGAATAAACATGAAAGAAAGAAAGAAAGAAAGAAAGAAAGAAAGAAAGAAAGAAAGAAAGAAAGAAAGAAAGAGAAAGAAAGAAAGAAAAGCAAAAAAATCAGAGTAGGCCTTCTGACTGCACCATTTAGATAAAACCCAAATATTTTGGAAGAGGTATATAAGACCCCTCTACATCTTGGATACACACTGGGAAATCCAATTAGAAACTTCAGGCTATTGAGGGAAATACCTGTAGGTAGTGCACTGAAAAGGACCACATAAATTAAAGTCCCCAGAAAAAAGGAATTAAATTCTTCATTGTCTTTGCCTAAGCAACACTGCCTTTACATTAATCATGGAAAAGAAATATCCTTCCATTTTAAGAATGAATATATTAGTTTCATGCAATTAATTACACTTAAAAAAAAAAAACGACCTCAGTTTGACAAATTCATTGGTCATTTACTGTGTGCCAAGCATAAAGTCTGCAGGGTATAGAATTCAAAGATCAATGAGACTTGTTGCCAAAGAAGTCTCATGTTATATGAATGCCAATTGTACTGTTCTAATTATTCTTCTGTTCCTTTCACAGATAGAAAAGTTATTGGAATAAGGAAAATCAAACAATCACATAGAACACATATTTAACTCTTGTTTTCTTTTTGGAAATCAAAGATTTAGGGTTACGGAGGGAAACAGAAAACCATATTTTCATTTGTTTTATTGCCATTAAAAATGTTTTTGCATCTTTGTTGAAAAAGGTTTAAACACAGTATACCTGAGACTAGGAAAAACCATATGGGCATAGTCAGCTGCTGAATACGAGCACCAGGAAGCAGGGAGTTTCAAAGACAGACAAATATATTGTTTGAACATACATGGCAGGGAAAAAGGTTGAAAACTCCCACTCTAATCTACTGTCGATATGATTTCCAAGTTCATCTGGTGGCTGGTAAACGAAATCCAACCACTGCACATTTGAGACATAATTATGTGGAAGTAGGAAGAACGTTTGTAACTTACACCGGTGCCTACCCTGCGTTAGCTTCCAAGAGGCCTGACCCTTTCCCCAGCCTCTCTTTGACCAAGGCAACTCCACTCATTCCCCGGTCAGATTGGAAGCTACAGGTTCCACTGGAAACATGGTTTATGGATAATGTATCTATAATGGACTCTCCACTCAAAACCAATAGAGCAGTAGCATAGCCATCAGCAATCAGTCCATAAAATCTGCAGTTACCTTCTTTTTTTTCTTAAAGGGGGCAGGAAGCTAATGGATTTGAAATTGCAGAAGCGGACCACAGACCTTTTTAATAAATGAAAATAAAATTGAGTCTCAGGTTTATGTTGATCTATAGAACTGTGAGTCCCAGAGTCCTCCCACTGTTTCCCTCAGGGTTGATTCCTAGCCTAAACCACCCAACATTTATAGCTGATAAAGTGTCTACTGAAGGGTAATAAAATACAGTGTGTGTAGTTGTAGAGAATGTAACTTATCACTTTCATCAAAAGCTCCCTGAAAATGTGTTTATCTAAAAGCCTTGTATGTTTGTGTATATTTCAAATATCTCTGCCGTTAGATTGAGCTCCTTGGGCATTTAAAAGCTATTCCTTGAAAAGACTTCTTTGGAAACTGTTTAGCTGTGGGTTAATGGTTACATTTCCTTGGATTGGAGATATCCTCCAGGTTACGGAATTCATACAAATATATACAAATGAGACATTGACTATTGCCCCAATTTTATTTTCTCACTAAATCAAGGTAAAGATTTAAAGCCAAATTCATAAAGAAGGAAAAAAAAAATCCTTATGTGGGTGTTAGGTGATTTTTAACTCTGGCACAACTGATGCTGGGAACTTTCCAAACATGCAGCTGCCTAGTAGAGGGAAAAAAGTCTGAGATGTTGAGAAAATGTTTAGGACGCTTTGGTAATAGCTGGGGAGTATGACTGCATGTCATTTTTAAAAGCTAGCTGTGCTACAGATGGTTTATAGCCTGGATATGGATAGTCTTATCTGAAAATGATTCTGGATCACTCAAGAAACAGACAAAAAGCAGATTTTTTCTATCAAACACTGGCCAAGCTATAAATGTCCCCATGACACATTGAGGTTTTCCTTAAGGAAGGTGCTCACTAAGTATCAGTGATGAACGGTTCTTAAGGGAGTTGGAAAGTAATATATTTTGTAGGTATGTATTACCTGCCTGGAGGTATGGATGAATCCGTGTACATTTTGACCATTTGTAGAATAATGCATGCAAAATGCGAGTATATTCAGGGTTCAGGAAACAAGTGGTCTTACTTGTCTTCAGATGCCCAATATCTGGATCATCAGGCCACTTACAGAGCATTTGCTATCTCACAGTGACAGTTTTATGAATGGGTTTTGATGTAGCATGACTGGGGAAAAGCCCTGATGCTGACTGTTTTCTCCCAAACAGATGATCACGGAGATCACGATGCAGCTGTGTTCGTACTGATCCAACTAGTCAGTCACAGTTTATTCTTGATTTTCTTTGTGCTGAGAGCTTGAAAACTCCATTCTTGAGCTAACAGGGTGGCCTCTACTTCTGGCTTGAACCAACCTAGGACACCAAGTATGTAGGTCTGGTGGTGGTGCACAAGGCTTCTGATCTAAAAAGCATCTCTCTTCACCCAGTTTGAGGAAAGATCTTGGTGAGTAAGTTGTGGCCACTCTTACTTGGTGAGTAAGTTGTGGAAGCACTCTTGTTCGCTTCCATTATATTCACTAAGTGATTCCTCTTGACAGAGTGAAGTGTTTACCATGCTTTGATTATCATATTTATCTCTCACAGTACGTAAAAGACCATGGTGATTGTAATGGATACTCAATAAGTAACTGTTTTCATTGACTGACAATTCACCTCCTCTCAAATTCCAAAAGCTAAGGAAAAATGGCTATTTGAGAGTTTAAATCTGAATTTTCTAGATCAGTAATGGAGATTGATTAAGTAGGTGCGTATTCATTTATTCACTTTTTCCACATAGACACATCCTAAAATTAAGATTTTGGTATCTAACTATTTTAGGGTCTTTTAAAAATAGAAACACTACTAAAATACAACTTTTAACTTATACAAGTTATACAATATAAAGTATAATATGAAAAATAATAATCTCTAATAATGTCCATTCACTCAAAGATCTTGGCAAGTCCACAGCTCTAACATGTGGAACCAAGTTTGAAGTTCATATCTTTGGGCTTTGGCACATGTGCTCTTAACTACTAGGCTACATTTTGAACAAAATCCCAAATTGGGCCACTCTAATATTTGGGCTGCATACAGAAGGGTACAGAGTTATAGCTCTAGATAAACCAGAGGTCAAAGCAAACCCGCAGTGAATTTAACTTCACCCAGATTCTATGTAGTGCTTTTCTTTTTTAGAAAGAAAAAACTACACGCCCAATAGAGTTCTCAGTTTCTGTAATGGGTACTAATAAGTGTGGAGAAATCATGTCCACATGCCTTATAATTGTATACAAGACCCTTAATATGAGTGTGCAAGATGAGGTACTCAGGTAAACTAAATACAATAATGAGCCGTGATCACTGCATTTTTATTCAAAAATTTGGTGTTTGGAGACTATAAAAATGGTAATAATAGCAAATTTCCTTAACAGTAATGCAAGAGAATGAAATATAATCTCAAGACTTCTATCTACACCTCATTAAAACCAGTTCTACAAGAGATCCACACCCTTGGAAATCCTTCTCATCTGTGGTTCATATCTGTGTATGTAAATATCCCAAGATTCCATTTGACATTTTTATGTTGGTATACATATGAATTTCAGTAGCTGACAAATTACTACTACACATGAAATCAAAGTATCAAATGCAACCTCGTAAGTAGCTAAAGAATTGGAATTATTTAGTGTAAACCATAGAGTCACAATTCTCTCATTTTCAAGTGTGGGTTCTGAAGCTTTGAAATCACAAATAAATGGAACACCATTCTCAATCTTATGAACTATTTATGAATTAACAGAAACAAACCAGGTATAACCCAAAAAAACATTTTCTGGAAATTCAAAATAACTTCCATCCAAATTCACATACCAGCCTCTTGCTTTCTCTCTCTTCACTAAGTCTACTTCTCCGAATTTCAACACATAACACTTCTAAAATGACCATTGGACTTCCCAAAATCAGAGAATGAACCTCTTCAAAAGGCCAATTAGCAAACATTAATGCAAAGAATTTTCACAACAGAATGATAACAATTTTTAATATATTAGAAAATCCTAAGGAGGTTCTACGCATTCCTTATTTGATTTTTGATGCCTCTCCCTTTCTCTATCCCCTGTTCAAACTCCTTTCTTTGCTGCTTCCTGCTATCCTTCACTCTCTGTCGGCTTCATACAGAACCTGGGGACCCGAAAAAAACCTGTATGTGCCAAGGGCATTTTAAGAACAGGGCCCCATTTTGATTCTACAGACACTATTACAACTTATTTTTATAGAGTCAAACCAAGCCAAACGGAACTCATTTCAATGGCTAACAAATTACTAAAAATAGCCCATATTATAAATTGCCTCCTGCAATATATTAAGCTTCTTCTGAAAGAGGAAATAAGAGATAGATTCCATTTTAGCCAGTTAGAATATATCCAAATACTTTTTTTTTAATTTTAGCATCAGGCTGTTAAACAAATTAAAAGTCTGAAAACCTCTGCAGATTTTGGGCACACATATCAACAAGGGTGGAACAGACAGGAAATGTCAAGTCTTTTTGTGTACTGGATAAAGCACCTTGCCTGGGGGAAGGGAGGTGAAAAAACACCCATATTTCTCTAATTTAGGGATTCCCTCCACACCTCATGGTATGCAAGGTTTCAAGTCTGACTTTTTCTGACAGAGGGAGGAACAGTGGAAGTTAGTTCAAAAGAACTGTCAAAGAGTCTTGTCGCAGGTAAAACCAAGTGCTCTGCCATTAGCAACAAAAGCCGCCAACTCTGGTGATCTTTCTGCCACATGTGCTGTCACGGGATTGCGGCAGCGTTCATTTTCTTAATGCTTGACTCCATGTGCACACACACACACACACACACACACACACGCACTTCAGAGAGGATTGTTTTTCAGAAGTATTTTAGCGACGTTTTTTTAAAATGCTAACCTCCTTGAAATCAAGCGCTAATGGAATCCCCAACTCCGGTTACATTGGTGATTTATGGAGTTTGGGCTGGCCAGATGTATAGCTTTCCCCAAGAAAATGATAATATCTGTGCTAATCACTTCCTGGATAAGTTGACATTCTGGCCAATCTCTAGCACTACTTTTAAGTCTCTCCTTCGGCTCCTGAGAGTTTTATTTCATCATCTTTTCTCTCTCCCTCTGAGGCCTGTCAAGCTTGTATACATTTTTATTCCAACAGGTGCTCTGAAGACATCTTGAGTGAAGATGTGAGTGTGTGTGTGCATGTAATAAATTAATTTTATCTGTGAAATAAATTAAGGTTACTGTTCTATGATAGTTCTATCTTGAACTCACTCAAAATAGATGAATTTCTTTGTGACAGTAAATTGTTTTTCATTTTTTTAAGTTTATTTATTTTGAGAGAGAGAGAGGGGGAGAGAGAGAGAGGGAGCGAGCATGAGTGGGGGGGTAGGGGCAGAGAGGGAGGGAGAGGGAATTCCAAGCAGGCTCTGGACCACCAGCACAGAACTCGAACTCACGAACCGTGAGATCGTAACCTGAGCCGAGATCGTAACCTCAGCTTAACCAATTGAGCCACCCAGGTGCCCCTGTGACGGTTAATTTTTACGCAGCACCAAACTGTATACACCTAAAGTAAAATTATCAGTCATCTAACTGAATGTCTTCCGATTTGTTTTAAAGCTGGGAATTTCCTTTCCCAAATAGAGTAGTTTTATACATTGGTATTTTTCAGAAGCTAAAGAAAAATACTCAAGTTGAAGCTATAGTGAGGTGGCCAGTGGTCACAAAATCTTGCCCTGATGGCCTCTCTTTGCCCTTCTCTAGGTGCTCTTAGGACACTGGTGCCTCAAATTTCAGCGTATAAACCCCTAGTTCTGAGGATTACCCATGATGAAGATTTCCAACCACAAAATTACCTATACAGCAAAACTACCCTGATTCACGACAGCCAGCTAGGTGCTCAAGTCCTTCTGTACAAAAGTTTAGAAGATAAATTGTATTAAAGCATGTATTACCCAACTATTACATGCAAATCACATATAAGGCATTGTGTTGGACTTTGAGTTCTATTAGTTTGTAAGCACTTTTTTTCTTTTGAGAAATTAAAGGTGTTTTTTTTTTTTTTTTAATTCATGAAATCTACACTTAAATGATACCTCTGTCAGTCAGCCTGTGACTTAGACAAACTACTTCTACTTTCTTAATGTGTTTTCTCATCTGTACAAAGTGTAAATGCTGTCCAGGTCTCTCTATTGTTTGTAGGACTGAATTAGATAGTAGACGGAGAAGAGCAAGCACAATGCCTGGCACGTTTGTAGGCGCCGTAAAGAACGTTACCAAATAAATGAAATATATAGAAAACTATGACTGCCAAAGTTTGCCTCTACTGAGTACTAGAAACTCATACCAATGTAAAGCGCTTTAGATAGGGTCTTTGTGGTACGAATCAGTTGATTTTTTTTAATGTTTATTTTTGAAAGAGAGAGAGAGAGAGCGTGCACGCACACAAGCGGGGCAGGGGCAGAGAGAGGGGGACAGAGAATCCAAAATGGGATTTGTGCTGACAGCAGCAAGCTCAATGTGGGGCCCGAACTTGAGAACTGCAAGATCATGACCTGAACCCAAGTCTGACATTCAACTGACTGAGCCACCCAGGCATCCCAGGAATCGGTTGATATCTATGAGAGCTGGAGGGGTTTCCACGTCACTTCCTCCACAGTCCCATGATCAGGTGGTATGTTACTTGGCAAATAATCAGACTAAATTCTTCTAGACATCCAAACCTTTGAATGTTAGCAAGCAGACTTATGCATTGCCATCCAATCTGCTCGCATAAGTTCTGTGGTACGGCACCTCTTTCCTTTAGGTACTCACATGTGAACTATTTTGCATGAAGATTCTCTCAAGAGAGATGACACAATAGTTTAGTACCAAGGTTCACCTCATCTTTAGTCTGGTTGGACAATTCTCCGTTAAGTGATGGGTCACAGGACCCCCTAGATTCAACAGATTCTTATTCTCTCTTCAAGTAAAGGCAGCACTGATGTATACCCTTGGAAATTAGGATTAATGTCACCCAGGAAAAGTTGTTTGTAACATAAGCTACCCTAATGTTGATATGGGTTAAACAGTTGAAGCTTTTTAAAAGCTACTTGGGGAAAGAACAGTCATAATTAGTGCCTTTCACACACTAACAGCTCTTAAGGTCTGTGTTGCAAAAGAAGTGATTCACTTGTTAGGTAAGCACCCTTCAAGTACTGGTTTAAATGATGCATTGTTGATACTGTAGTTCTATATAGTAAACTACAAACAAGAAAACATATATATATATATATATAAACCTTGATATGACGTCTAATACGGCAGGTGCCTAAAATTTTGTGAAAGCTTCAAAATTTTGTGAAAGCTTTATTCATGAAGTCTGGACTTAAATACTATCTCTGTCAGTATGCTATGTTATGCTAAGATGTCTTACATATCCACAGATCCTTCCATGGAGAATTGCTCCAACCATTGTCCCTGAGCACAAGGGAGCCCTAAGCACAAATGCAAACGAAAGACTAGCATCATCCTGTATAGATCCACAGCTGACTGGACCAGGGATGTGTAAGTGGCAGTCTCAGATCTCTTGATCTGGTGATGAGACTAGTGTTTCTCTATTAACACATTATTGCTGTTCGGGCGAGGACCACACTTCATTATGTGTGACTATGTCATAGGTTACAAGACAAATGACATCCCTGCCCCCTTTCCACCTTAGGCCATATTCCCCTTCTCTTGTTATCTCAACAACCAAGGTTATTTACACATTTTAAAACATTTCTGGAGATTGGGGTGGGAGGAGGTACCACCACCAGTTGAGAAGTACTGGGCTAACTGATGAAGTATCCTGTTACGGTAAGGTTAACTGGAGAATTCGGTTTCCAGGCCCCTCCCTGGTAGGAACAATAAAAAATGTCTCCAAACATTGCCTCGTTTCGGCGGGGAGTGGGGGGGGGGGTAGTGGGAGGGAATCACTTCAATTTGAGAATCACTAAACTGGAGAATACATCCTAGATTTCAATTGAAGTAAAATCTCTTTAAGTATTCTATAGGTGGGAAATCAATTAGTCACCTTCATTTTTAAAATTTTTTTCAACGTTTATTTATTTTTGAGAGACAGAGACAGCACAAGCAGGTGAGGGGCAGAGAGAGAGAGAGAGAGAGAGAGAGAGAGACAGAATCTGAAGCAGGCTCCAGGCTCCGAGCTGTCAGCACAGAGCCCGACTTGGGGCTCAAACTCACGAATCATGAGATCATGACTTGGGCCAAAGTCGGACACTTAACCGACCTAGCCATGCAGGCACCCCTCAATTAGTCACCTTAAGTATAATGTGTATTTATTATTATGATAAAGTGATATATTGATTAATGACTGTGATAGTTATTAATATAATGCCCAAAAGCAATTAACACTTTTTACTAGTTGAGAAAATAATTTACAAATATATAAATAATAAATTTTCATTAAATACAAATATTAAGTAGAAGCATTAACTAGAAAATGTAATAAAGCAACACTATTTTCTTACGATGTTATCAAATGTTATCAAAATTAAATAATAATACAAGGTGAAGGAATTCTATCTTATGTTAGCATTCCTAACAAAATATCCTTTAATACGCAATTAACCTACAGTGAATTAACTAAGTTTAGTCCATAAACTTTTTTGTAGAAAAGTTACCAGTTGGAATTTCTTGAAATCTTGTGAGGAAAAAAACTTTAAAAAGTCAACTTCTCCCCTTAAAAATTTAATGCAAGGAGAAACTAAAATCCAAAACAAAAACAAAAATAGAGAAGAAAGCAAAACAAATAACAACAAGGCACATTCAATATTGATAATAAATCTTCTTCATCCAGATACAGTTAAGAATACAAAGAACGTGAAAAAGGAAGAAAATTTTAGAGAGAAAAGAGGTATCCAACACATTTTGCTTCAATTACTTACTCAAACTTTAAAATCACAGAATTCACAAGAATAATTTAAGGACACAATTCTGTATAGTTTTGAATCCTTAGTGGTTAACTTGTTAAGTAAACAAAAAATGTTGACATAATTTATAGACTACCAACTATTTTCAGTAGTTGAAGAGAAAGAATTTTTGATATTTATAGAAGTCATAAATCCTAAGAACAAAGCTCCTTCAAGAAAACATGATACTGGGGGCGCCTGGGTGGCGCAGTCGGTTAAGCGTCCGACTTCAGCCAGGTCACGGTCTCGCGGTCTGTGAGTTCGAGCCCCGCGTCAGGCTCTGGGCTGATGGCTCGGAGCCTGGAGCCTGTTTCCGATTCTGTGTCTCCCTCTCTCTCTGCCCCTCCCCCCGTTCATGCTCTGTCTCTCTCTGTCCCAAAAATAAATAAAAAACGTTGAAAAAAAAAAAATTAAAAAAAAAAAAAAAGAAAAAAAAGAAAACATGATACTGAAGACTTGTATTATCTTCTGGGTTATCAAAAAAAAGTTATTACCAACATTTTAAATGTATCAGTTGAAAATGAGAATGCACTTGTAATTGCAAATGTTTGTAAAAATATTTTTAAAAGACCTAGGAACTGACAATCCCAAGATACCATTGTCCCTAAGTATCATACACATACATTTGACAATTATAATTTTTAATAATAAAATAGGAAATTAATGGGAATTTTTAATAAAATGTCATATGTATGTTCATATCCCAGAAGTCACTTTTTGTGGCAGTGATCGTTAGCCTCTATATTGATTTTGACCAAATGTTGGTTATGGTGCTAGACCATGTGACACGTGGCCAAAATGAGCATTCAGTGCATCTCTACAAACACACTAGAGTGTTAGGAAGGCTGAAAATCCAGTTTGGAAGCTATAAATCACAGGCTTTCAAATACTTGGAAGATGAAATCATTTTTAATTAAATTAGCAAATGAAAATAACTGAAGATACTTGCTCAATTTCACAATAGGCTAGAAGTTTTGCAATTTAAGAAAACATTTAGTGTGCTGTAGAAACAAAATTAATTGCAGATATTCGTTACTGTCATTTTTTTCTGTTTGCAACTCCTTCAATTTTCATGTTCAAATAACTGTTGCTACCTTTGTTATCACTATTGATGATGATAAGAGCTTACATTTATTTAATAGTTACTAGATGCCAATACCCCTGAAAGGCATGATCTCATTTAATAATTAATAATTTAATAAAGTTGCTTATAACAGTAAAACAAAGACCTGACTCCAGAGTCTACACTCTTCCTTCTACTGATAAACTGACTCATAGAAAGACTTAAAAGCTCCAAGCAGACTATTTTGTAATCATAAATAATTACACTGATGCCACACGTGTGTGTGTGTGTGTGTGTGTGTGTGTGTTATTACCTTTATACTGGGTTCCAAATTGAGCTTTTAAAAAACGATACTATGTTAGATGTTTCCCTTACTTGCTCTTTCAAGACAATACAACTAATCCCTCACAGATGAAAAAAGACCTGAATACACAATGTCCTCTCCTTTGGAGATTGAATCATTTGTACTCAGTCTGAAAGCAACTATTACTGCCACTCTTCCAACAATTAAAAGTTGATGCTTTTATTTTTAATGTATACATCAGATTGTGTTCAACTGTGTCATAGAATATTAATATCCTTCCTACAAATAGGTAGTATATTCCAGACAGACAGAATGCTTACTATGCCGACCAAGACAGAGCGTGAGCATGAAGAAAGTTTTCTCATGACTTGTTACTCAAGTGAACTAATCAATTGGAAGAGGTCTACCCACAAAGTGTATGGTTTCCTAATGTCCTTTCTGATCAAGGACCCAATGTGTTGGGCTGGATGGGGCACACGCTATAAAGACTGAACCTACCAGTACTTCCTGACTTACATGAGCATAGGTTTCACCCATCAAGTGCGGCTACTACCAGGAAAATGAGATGGTAACCGTGGCCTCTTTTAAGGGGCATCTTTTGGCCCAACATAACGCTTCTTCACCTCATTGGCATTTTCTCTGCTTACTCCTCTGACCAAAATCCCCCTTTTCATTCCTGGAGACCTGGAAAGTCAGTCTAGGATTGACCACATGAACTCCAGCCTGTATAATGCCTCATATGTAACCGGGATTGTGAGCCACATCTCATCTAGGAACCAGTGTTACACATAGTTTTGATATGGACTTGGCGTCCCAGACCCAGAGAGGGGCAGCCCGATGTGACTGCAATTCCCAAAGAATTTTTTTGTTTCAACTTCTCAGCCAATCAAATACCTGCCATGTAGAGCTAAAATCGGGATCAGACAACTGTTCAGGGAACTACACCCATATAACTCTTCTATAATGCACGCTGTACAGAGAAGCAATAACCTCTCTAATAAATCTACTGTGAGCACTTCCCAGCCTCCATCAGCAATGGCAGGTACTCACTTAAGAATAGAAATAGTTATTTTAAAAAATATATATTCCTTTCTAGAATAGCTGTAAAATGTGCGTGAACTCGATGCCAGCCTTTGACAGGGAAATTTAGTTTCAGGTCACTCGATTTATGCCTCTGAGGGGCACAAATTCCCCAGAAGATTAAACTTTCATTAAGTTCTTTCTTTTATTTCCTGCCTTTGCACCCATCATATCATAAGCTCCATAACTGATGTCTTACTGTGGTCATAAAATGGCTGGGCTTGAACTTTAGGGACCTGTCAAACACCTCTCCCTCTCCCCCTTCCCCCCCAATAAAAAACCTTTTAGAGAATGGCACTTAAATTGACAGTCTCAGTGGTCACCCTCCCTGGCCGACGTCAATGAGAATGTGCCTGGAAAAGATGGAGAAGGTAATGTGCACTTTAGACAATCACATTGTGAGGCCAATATCCCACACTCCCCTGCCCTCTACCCCCCTATTGTTATGACTAGACAAGGGATCATACTGAATAGATTAACCAGTCATTGACTTGGGACACCTACTGCTTGGAATGCCATTGCACTTGGAGTGAAAAGAGATAAAAATGTCTCCCCTCTACCCCTGATCCCCTACTCTGTGGCAATATTTCTGCCACAGAAATACTTGGCTGTCAGCTCCAGCAAAGCAACCCTGGATAGCCGCAGTAGTTTGTTGTCAGAATGAAAAATGGTTCCGTGCAAAAGGTCTCGGGGCTTCGATGCTAACAGTCAAGGAGTCCTAAGTCAGGCATTTGACAGAGAACTTTGGTCTTGCTGTTAAATACCACTTAATACTGTCCTGCCTGATAATCCCTGCTGTTTAACAACTGTGCGATCATGGCCCAGCCATGGCAGAATGCCTTTTCAACAGGGGGAAAATGGCCAGATGTCATACATTTGCTTGGGAGAAAAGAAAATACATCTCTGCATCCAATGAAAATTATAATGCTTAAACAACAACAACAACAACAACAACAACAACAACAACAAAAGACAATCGCAGACACATTATAGCCTGATTCATCATGAGAGTTCACAGCCAAGGGAGGAATGAAATTCTATCTGAGGTTAGCTGTAGGTGGAAGAGCAAAGAAGTTTGATGTAGCCATTAGAAGTCCAGACAGTGCCTCTGTGACGACAACTAGTAGGCTGGTAGTGAAAAAATTCAAACCAGTTATTTGGATCTGGACATTAAGTAATAAACTGACTTTTTCCTGCATTGCATAGACTTGAACCTCCAATGTACCAGCTCATGTATTCATTGGATTTTTTTTTTTCCCTTATGCAGAGTCCTCATTACTACAATAAAAAGTATAAAGGACTTACCTACTGGTGCTAATTGCCTCTGTGTTGTTTTCCAAGTAAGATTTAATTCTTTCATTATTAATTCCCTTACCTAGAGCCACAGGTGATAGTTTTTATGATCTTTCATAAAGCTTTAGACGCTTAATTCTAACTCAGTTGCCCCCTCCCCTTTCTGGTGGTTCCTTAGATAATATGCTTCAAACATGGCTGTCCATATGCATATTCTGTCATGTTTCTGAAGGTTTAAATGAACATGCAAGATTGACTAAAAAAAGAAATAAATAATGATAACACCTAACTCAGTTTCAGGGAAACAAAAGTTTATCACCATAATGGACCAAAAGAGGAAGTAGAAGCATTATTAAATGGAAATTTCCGATTCTCTGAGGATGTTGAGATGGGCCAGTGGCCTTTACAAAGCTGCAGAGGAGGAGAGACTTATTCTGAGGCCGGAGCTAGAATCTATTACTTGTCCACGACTCCTTATGATGCTAAAATATGAAATAGATGTATGGAGATGACCTGAGTATATTTCTGAATGCAAAAAGATGTAGAATAACTTTCTTATTGACCTCAATATTCTACCCTTCCAGAATCACCTCTCTCTCCTGGTTTAAAGATTGACATCCACATTTCTTTTACATAATAATTTTTTAAACATTATTTGAAAATAATGAAGAAGGTATGTCAGAAGAATTTGACACCCTTGAAATGATAACAGATATAAAATTGGCCATCATAACTTGATTTGGGGATTTGGGATGGTTACAGTTGTGCATTTTAAACCTGAATCCACTTCAATGGACATTTGACATAGTCAATGTGACATGGGTAGGTTTCAAGTCCCCCCTACTTACTCTCTTCACTAAACCTCAAACCTCAAACAGCCAAAGAAACAGACAAAAGACAAAAAATAAACACACAGAAAGAAACCTATTAGACCTCATACTTGTGGTTTATTTTGAAATCTCAGGGAATTCCTAAAATAGTTCACTTATAACTTCTCCTTTGGCTTTGTCACTTCCTATCAGATATAATAGCTATTTTTAAAATATGCCGTATCTTTCCTACCCTTCTGTAGGTTCCTTGAAGTTAGCATTGGTATCTGATTAATGTTTATATTCATAAGTACAGCGAGCATAGTAGCCTGCTTTCAGCAAATACTATTCAATACCATGCATCTTCCAAAATATGTTAATAGTCTTAAAAAGAAAGGGGTTTTCTTTCTTTCTTTCTTTTTTTTTTTTTTTTTTTGGTCTACTGAAAAAAATCTACTTCTAAAGAGAAAGATAACTTCTTTTCTTAAAAAAAATTTTTTTTAAAAAAACTTAAGAGAGAGAGAGAGACAGAGCATGAACAGGGGAGGGGCAGAGACAGAGGGAGACACAAAATCTGAAGCAAACTCCAGGCTCTGAGCTGTCAGCACAGAGCCCGACGTGGGGCCCTCACTCACCTACTGCAAGATCATGCCCTGAACCAAAGGTGGACACTTTACCGACGGAGCCACCCAGGTGCCCTGAAAAATTACTTCTTTTAAGTTATTAATTAGTAACATTTATAACCCCATATTATATTAAATGAGATTAATTTGGAAATAATTCACTTTCCACTCATTTCACAAAATCATTTTCTTTCAAAACCTTCAACAATAGGATTTTTCTTTAAAAAAAACCTTTTGAGACATCACATTTTTTTTTTTTTTTTGCAAAGCACAGGATTTTTACCTTTAAGTATTTGTGACCCCATCCTTTATGCATTCGTGAATAATGTTGTTACTGGAAGTTATAGCACAAGCCATATGTCCCCATTTGGATCACACATGAATATGTTTTGGTTCAGTTTGGACTGTTAGTATATGTTTGTGAGCATCATATCAGCCTCAGTTTTTAAAGTGATCCAGAAAGGCCTAATTTGCATGGACATAATTTTTAATTTTTTTCCCCTTATTCTCTCAAGTAATCCTGTAGGCATTAAAACAAATATTGATTGATTTACTTACAAGTTAATATGTCTTTACAAAGTACTAACTGCATTTTAATATAAATAACTAATAGAGTATCCCATAAAAGGAGAGGCTTTGTAAAGACTGAAACTTAAGGTGGAGCACCGGGGTGGCTCAGTCAGTTAAGCATCTGACTTTGGCCCAGGTCATGATCTCGGGATTCATGGGTTCAAGCCCCACGTCGGGCTCTGTGCTGACAGCTCAGAGCCTGGAGCCTGCTTTGGATTCTTGTCTCCCTCTCTCTCTGCCCCTCCTCCTCTGCCCCTCCCCTGCTAGCATTCTGCCCCCCTCTGTCTCTCAAAAATAAATAAACGTTAAAAAAAAATTAAGATTGAAATTTAAGGTAAGTCTGCTGTTTTTTTTGTTTTTGTTTTTGTTGTTTTCTTGACTGATTTTTTTTTCAATAAAACTGTCTGACATTCAAGGCATATTTATGAGATTCCCTCTTATATCCTGCATTTCCCCTTAGGACCTTAGAATTTAAAATGTTCCGAGAGATCTTGCTGGAAAGAAAAAAAGAAGACACAAATTTGACCATTTCTTCAACCACATCCACAGGATTTTTGTGAAAAATAAAACTAATGCGTATCAAGTGTCTGGTACAGAACAGACATAAAACAAACAACAGCTGCCAATTTTACAATTAGCAGTGGCTCAGCTGTCCATTTAAGAAATGACAGTAGTGACAGTCGGTGAATCCTATGTGCTAAATGATGTGCTTACAGTTGGAATCCTTCAGGGAGGAAGATCCTTCTCAACCCCACTTCTTTGAGGAAACTTTGCAATTCATGGATGTTAAGTCATTTACATATCTAGGTGGTGCAGCTATGTTTCATACCTGGGCTTATCTGACTCCAAGCCTGCAATGTTATTCTAAAGTGATGCATTTAAAGAAATATATTTTTTGTTGACGCCACATTCAAAACAATCACAAGCTAACTGCTGAGTATGAACATTTAAGTTCACACTCACTACAGACAGAATACTCTCTTACTTCTACGTCAGCCCCTCAAGATCTTTAATAAACAGGACAATCCAACTCAGCTATACTAATTATCTGCAAACATGGATTGTTTTCTCCCTTGCACGGGTTCTCCTGCGCCTTGGGCCTCCCGACCAGAGAGCGGAAGGGAGCTCGGGCCTGTGAGTCCTCT
Organism: Lynx canadensis; assembly: GCF_007474595.2. Lineage (NCBI taxonomy): Eukaryota > Metazoa > Chordata > Mammalia > Carnivora > Felidae > Lynx > Lynx canadensis. The sequence goes on from NC_044316.2 coordinate 51,343,174, forward strand.
ACCAGCATCCCTGACTCATCTGGATTGAGTCAGCACACTTGCCCCAGGACTTGCCTGTACCCTCCTGAGGCTCCTTTTGCTGCTGTCTTCTTGTTGTGTTTGTGGTATACACAATTGCTATCTGAGAGGATCAGCAGACGGAAACCCTATGACTTGCTAATTAGATTTCCCAAAGATAGTGTCAAATTAAAACCTGGTGCTCGAAATTCACATAAACATCAAGGGACCCAACAGCCAAAGTTTGGGCTCTCCTTGAGAACTGGCAGCTCTTTTTTTTTTTTTTTTTTTTTTTTTTTTTCCTGTAACCATTCTCTTATCTGGGCAGAAGAGACCTGCCTCCAGCAAAAGACTGCCCTGAGCACACGTACTTGAGTAAACAACAAGGGTGCTGAGCTCAGGTGTTTTCTTGGCCCCAGCGCTCCATCTTACTGCAAATTAAATCCAGAGCTGGGCAGACTGAAGGAAATAATACATCTGCAGCCCAGCCTGGTCAGCACCTCTCGAGTCAATTCTCTGGGTAGTTTATAGCCACCTGGTGCACGCGAGCTGTCAGGGATCAGTTTGGATTGGACTCTCAGCTCTGCTGTAGGACCTTGGGCAAGTGACTTAAATCTTCTGGTCTCCTGTCTAGTCTTCAGCTTCCTCCTTTGCATAATGAGGATACCCCGATCTCCTAGGTTTTCTGTGAGTTTGGAAAAGAGACAGTCTACACAGGTCTGCTCTTCAGTAAGCCCTGAGCAATGTAAATTCTCATTGGCTGCTGCTTCCAGTATAGATGTTGCCCAGCTTGCTGGAGAAATAAAGGGAAAAGTCAAATTATTCCCAAGTCCTGTCTACATTAAGAATAAAACTTGAAGTGAGCGTGGAAAGCAGCCCTGATTCTGAATGCCTGGTCTCCGAAATCTGAGAGGGTTCACTGACAGAAGGCCAGGAGGTGAGCTGGAAACCCCACATGGGTGGCTCAGTTTCTAGTCTGATGGGGACCTACTTGAAAAAGAGACAGACAGGATGTATTGGAGACACATCTAGTAGGTAATATGGTAGAATACAAAGTGTATGAGTTATACCTTTTACCTTCGAATGCCAGCTCTATCATTCAAGTGTCTGCTCCTTTTGGTAAGTTCATTTCCTTGAACCTCAGTTTCCTCTTAAAAAAATAGGGATAATAATTTTCCCTTCTCAGGTTATTATTAAAATTTTTGCAGTTGACCCTTGAACAATGCAGGGGGCCAGGGGCACCAATCCTTGGCATGAGCGAAAATCCCCATATGAATTTTGACTCCCCAAAAACTTAACTACTAACAGCCTACTGTTGACCAGAAGCCTTACCGATGACATCAACAGTCAGTTAACACGTTTCGTGTCATATGTATTACATGTTGTGTTCTTACAATAGAGATAACTAGAGAAAAATATGTTATTAAGAAAATCATAAGGAAGAGCACATACACTTGCAGTGCTATACTGTATTTAGGAAAAAAAAAAAGTCTGCATATAAAGTGGACGTGCACAGTTTAAACCCGTGTTGTTCAAGGATCAACTGTAAATGAGATAATGTTTCCAAAGCATTTAAATTCTTGTTCCCAGGAGCTGGTGAGAAATACTGTTCACTTTTTTATTCGTACACTTCCGGCTCCTATACTCTCATCTTCATTTCGTGGTGCAGAGACTACAGTAAAAATGAGTTACGTTGAAGTAAGGAAGAAAGAGTAAAAATAAGTTGCACTGAAGTAAGGAAGAAAGGGAACCAATGGGAAATGTGTACAAGAAATTAAGTGCATGGAGACAAACTATTTCTAAACCTAAAAATACTACAACACAAAATGTTAACTATGTTCAGGGGGCAACTATTAAATTTAGAGGTTCTTATCATGGGGGGCAAATCCTCTATTTTCCAACGAAGCATTCATTGTTGTTTCTGTAAGAGGGCAGAATTGTAGTTTGAGACCCAATGACAGTTCTTTTATTCTTCATTATAAGTATCTTTGCATGCTGTGAGATTCCAACTTTTCAGTTATTTGCTCACATAATTTCAACACTTCCACAAAAGTCATTTATGATTTCAGAAAGACTGTATTTCAGAGATACATGGAGGATATTTTGGTTGATAATGTCTCAAGTCTGACCTGAGGCATTTTGGACTCCTTAAGAGGAAGAGAAGTGTTGGGTCACAAAAGAGTTGCAGCTGAATCTATTTCCAGCAGAGTAAAAGCACCGAATACTTAGACTCTGAATCTTGAGAAGGTTTCATTCTAGTTAGATGGCACAGTCAGGAGACCTGAGGCCACAGACAGCCTAGGGAACTGCTTCCTGACGCCATGGCTCCACCAGGCACCTGCTCGATTGAGAAATGCTGGGCAAGTCAGCTCTGATTCACTGCCCCTGATCAACAAGATACTATCATTCACCTTTTCCAGAGATAGAACTTGAGTCTCCAATGAAAACCTACATGAGGAAGGTGCATCCCACATTTTATAAATGGCAAAAACATCTAGGTGAGAAAACTCAAAAAACTTCCACATAATTTTCAAACCAACAAAGTTTGGGGTCTTTGTTTAATCTCACATTAATTGAGATGGGAGTGCTTTAGTTGAGCACTCCTTTTCCTATCATGCCATTGTGTTCGATAATTCTCACTCACAACTGTCCTACATCACTGGCAAGATTGTCCTCATTCTGTACCACAGAAAACGAAAACTTACAGGGCTTACCTATATACCACTAGCTAAGTGGACAGGTTACAATTGAAGCTTAAGTTTTATGGTCTTTCTACTCTCCCATCCTGCCTTTGGACCCTTAACTTCTTTCATTATCTATCTCCAAACTGTCATCTTGACATGAGAAGCTTGAGATTTCCTAAATGCAGCCCAGTATCACAGGTCTGAAATTTGTGCCTCAGCCACTGTAAGGAACAATGGCCAATCATCTCAGTAAGGGACTAATGATACATGAAATGATGGAGCAAAGGCTTAGAGGGCTCATCTGCTTTCCTATGGATAGAGGCAGGGTTTTATGTCTAGAGAACAGTAGGCTAGGAACAGATGTGAACCTTCAAGGATTTATAAAGAGATAGCAAGCCCCTAAGACGAGTAGTTCTAACTAGGGGTGATCCTGCCTCCTCACGGGACATTTGACTTCTCGAGCCATATTGCTGAATATGTCAATGTGGGGGAGGAGCTACTGACATTTAGTGGGGAGAAGCCAGGGAGGCTATGACACATTCTGCAAAGCACAGGGCAGCCCCCACCCTCCGAAACAAAAACCGATCCAGCTTAAGCTGTCAATAGCGCAGAGAAGCCCTGCCTGAGGTTGTAACTCCTTGAGGAGAAAGACTATGGGCGAATGAGAGGAACTTGACTATTTATGAGTGAATGAACAAACCAGTAAGACATGAACTAATGATGTAGTTATAAAATAACTATATCTGGTAGCAGCAGGGAGACAGGAAAAAGTGGACTTAAATTGTGTCAAGACTGATAATCGTGTACATCACAATGAACACAATCATATGCATGTAACAACATTATCAGTTAATCCAATGAAAGGTGAAGAGAAATACATACCCACTTTCTACTCTCCGACCCCATCATGGCGGTTTGTGCAGATAATTTTTAAGTTAAAATACATAATTATGTACATCATTTAACATTCCCAATACTTATTACTTTCTTCTTTTTTTAAAATTCCTTCAATCCTGTGCCTTTTACCGTGCACATTGGCTTCAACTTTAATTGTAAGGGGAAAATAGCCATAACACAGGGTCTGTTGTAATTAATACAGCTTTTGCTATTGGACTCTCTCTCCTTCCCTTTCCTTTAATTAAGTTTAGGCCATATCCTCAGCAGACATTAGTCAACCAAATAGCGCAAAGAGGGAGGGGGAAAATAGAGCAGTTAAACGTATCATTCCCCTCTCCGTAAGTCAAAGACCAACCAATAACCTCACTTCCTGGTATGATCAGTATTATTATAGTACAGCTCTTGATGCTGGGTTTCATTACAGTAAACCCATGGTTTCACTAAGGCATTTTCCCATGAGAACATTTTAATTAATTTATTAATTGCAAATGAAGTTACAGGTGTTTGAGTGGGCTGGTGGTAGTGGTGTGGTGTGTGTGCTTGTGTGTGCAATGGGGCACATGCACGTGAGTGTACGTGTGTTTTAATTGCTTCTGCTTCCACCTCCCTGGATCAACCTGCCCAGGCCGGTTAGCAGCCTCAGCAACTGATTCTCAGACAAGTCAGCGCCGGTGACTGCTCACGTGACAGGATGATACTGTCAGGCCCGCGCAGCTATGCAGGAAAATAACATTGTCATGATCAGGCGCTGGCTTCTTGGCACCTGGACCCTGGCTCTGGGGTAGAGGCTGGCAGCAGTCTCCTTAGAGATGGGGTGTTATTTCTAACTACGATCGAATGTTTAGATTTTTTTCTAAGGCTTCCTCTTCATGCCAAAGAAGGTTTGGTCTCCACGCCAGGGTTAGCACCTCGCTAACGATTTTCAGATAAAGTTTCTAACTTAGAGACAGCAACCAGGCCATCCTTGTTCTACCAGCATAAAACCCTGCAGCTGGGGTCTGGGGTTTCAGTAACCTGCCATTAAACTGGACAGGCAAAGATTTGAATAGAGCCTCATCCTAGGAGGGAACTGGCATGGTAGAAAGAGCCAAGCCTCTGAGGTTAGACTGAGCTTCAATCCACGTTCTATACTGAATTCAATATTGAGCAACTTGCCTAAATACCATAGAGTCTTATTTTGCCCGTTAATAAAGTGGCAATAAAGACAGCTACCTTTTGGACCATTAGTGGAAGGTGAATATAACTTTGACACACAGTAGGCACCTAGCAAACGCTCATTATTTCTTAACGCCATTACTATTATTCTTCATAAGTCCTGCAAAAACTATTGGGTTGCTTTAATTCTTAACTCTATGGTTGCCGTTTAAAATAATGGTTCATTTCTACTTCTAACACTGAATATACAAACATAAGTAATTAAAACAAATCAACCCAGTTCTGTATTTCCCTTCCCCCCTCCATGCTAAATTACAAATGTGACTTATTATTGGTTAATTATTCATCTGCTTGTTTGCTCTGTCTTGTTTAAATTAAAATGTAAATCCTTCTAGGGCAAGGGCTACGTGTTTCCTACTTTGTGCATTCCCTCACTCCTTCACTATATTAGGAATCATTAAAGTCTTAGTAGAGCTCTCTAAAGCTTTACTGATATATTTTGAGGTCATAATCAAAAACGAATGTAGTAATATAACTCCATTTAATTAGGAATCTTTATGTCCCACTACAAATAGGGCCCATAACCCCTGAAGTGTCCTTATATCTATAGTGTAACCTCAAATGGAGACTGCAATTTGAAAAAAATAAAAATACAAATAGATTATAAGAATAATAAAAATCAGAGACGACAATTTTAGCATTTATCTTGTAGGGATGGAGTCCAGTATGGCAATACAGTATACCGCATGTGTTTTCCTGTTCAAAAGCTTATTGCTAATTAAAATAAACATTAGATTCCTGAGGTTTACTGAAACTTTATTGCTTTTTTTTTTTCCTTAAAGGGCAGTGTGTGTGTGAGAGAGAAAACGAGCAAGAGAGAGATAAAAGTTAATTAATAGAATTTGGCCTTTCTCCAAAATATACTCTGTGAGTTTGAGGTATTTGAGATTGGGCAATTCAAATTGGTTGGTATGTGAAAAACATCTGTCATGATGGGTCTTGCCATAAAACACCACTCACTGGGAAGGCACAGCAGCATCTTCAACAGCATCACGAATGACTTTCAAAAATGTCCACTTCCTGTTTGACACCATGAAGTGTCTAGTTGCTGATTGTGCAATATTCTGTATTGATTACAATGCTTTTCACCTTCTGAGACTGGCTTGAAAAGTTGAATGGTGAGTGAAATCATTAGTTCCCCTCGGATTTGATTTATATCTCCAGTGGGAGCTGGTTTTTCCACCACTTGTTCTTAAATGGAATTGGGAAAGTTTGATTGGGTTTGGAGTACCCTAGCTGGAACTATTTATAATCTATTAGTCCCCATTTACTACGGGGCCTGGAACTAATTGCACATAAAAATTCCCAACTAGTTTCTGAATTAAAATAGTTATTTTTATGGCAAGAGCTGGGTTTCCAAAAGGGTGTTCCTTGAAACACTAGTACCACAAGATGCTCCTCAGAAAGGGATTTATTACTCAAATAAATTAGAAGGGAAACAGTTCATTGATTCTCCCTCCTGTTTGCATATCGCTAGATTTTAAGGTCCTCAATAGCAGTATCAGTATGGATACTGTGAATCATGAAAGCACAGAGCATAGGAAAAAGCAAATGATGGACATATAAAAATATTGTTGGTAAATGAAGAAATTAAGGAAGGCTTGAAAAGTCCTCTAGTAAAGTAACCCATTTAGCTTTGTTCAACCCAACATTTTTCAAATTTGAAATGATCTTCAGAACCATTCTCGGGTAAAAAATATTAACATTTCATAGAACTAATCTTCCAAAGAAGTATTTTAGGAAACTCTAGCCTAGAGTATTAATCACATTCATTAAAAAAAAAAAAAAAAAAAAAAAAAAAAAAAAAAAAAAAAAAAAGAATTATATATGCATTCATTCATTCAACAAACATTTTGGTACCTCCTATGTTCTATGCCCTGGGGGCATATCAACCAACAAAAAAATGTTGAACTGATACCCTCCTAGGGGAAATATGACACATATATGTGGTTTCTTTGTTGTTTTTTTGTTTTGTTTTTGTTTTTTAATTTATTTCAGAGAGTGAGAGAGCACACATGAGTGGGGAGACAGGCAGAGGGAGAGGGAGAGGGAAAGGGAGAGACAGACAGACAGACAATCCCAAGCAGGCTCCTCACTTAGCACAGAGCCCAATGTGGGGTTCGATCCCACAACCTTGGGGTCATGACCTGAGCCTAAACCAAGAGTCAGATGCACAATCAACTGAGCCACCTAGGCACCCTGACATGTATGTTTTAATATAAGGCAGCATGTGGTATCATGAGGGGTATAAATTGTAAGACTACAAAGTGAGAAATTAAAAAAAATTAATTACACTCAGATAGCCTCATGACACAAGAGTTAAGGACCACTGCTTGTTTGTGTAATTCATTATGATTATTGCTGACACTTCGCTTTTAATCTATAGGATTTATGTAGAAGGCCTGATACTCCTGGAGAGAGTAAAGAGAAACAGTAAGGCTGCTTCGATTTCATAAATTTTTAATGAATCATCTCCAATGGCCCCTCAAATATTTTCTATCTAGACATATAACAGTTTGCTTTATTCAGAGTCACCAAGACCACTTTTATCACCAACACCAAGACAGTTATTGTCCCTGCCATCAGCTGCTATAATTTATTTTCTTTGACTACCAGGGCTACAGAGGCCAATCAAGTACTAGAAATGAATGAAACAAGTGTCAGACAATAAGAAATGGTGGAGGTAGTGTTTACCTGAAGAGTACAAGCTCTCTTTTAAAAAGGCAGTTGCCAACCAGATACGACTAACTGTTGTCATGAGCCTATTTTTCAGTTTTTTCTATTTGTCAAGAGAAACCAAATATCGACAATCAATTCCATCACACACACACACACACACATACACACACACATACACACACACACCTGCCCATACATACATACATATATACCTACATGGTAGAGTCAACAGACCCATTGATTTTCCTTTCTCTCAAATATCTCACTAAAAATTACAATAAAGCAATTTAAAAAAATAAGATGTACACCTCAAAGACAAAGAAAATTGAAGTGGGACAAGGTTTCAACACAATATTGAAAGCTGGTAAGGGGATGGGCCAGTGGTGACTGACTTAACTGACCCAAGAAAGTTAAATCCCAAATTTGGAATAGGAAAGATACATTTTATCAGAATTTTTGAAAAGCTCTGAAAGTGGTACTTGGTACCTCTGCAAACTGGGGGAGAAGGAAGGATGGCTAACATCAGAAGGCCTGAGAAGCACTCAGATCCTTAATGCTCATTCTAACATTGTGGGCAACTGTTTTTCCCCTCCACTTTCAAGAATTTATAGATTTATCCTGTGGCTGGTATGAACAAGAGGGTTTGTGTATTGGGGAATGCCAGGCAAGGATGAGAATGTGGATCCTTGTTTGCTGTAATGAATGCAAACAGGGGAATTATACAGCCTACACGCTGAGTTTTGAAAGGAGGTACCTTTCCAGCCTTCTTCTCCTGTTCAGCTCTAAACATACCAGCAGCCTGACCTTTAACGCTCAGATAGGAAATGGGAAGAATGTTCTCTTGGGGATCTAGCCAGTGTTCTCTTAGGATACAGACATCAAGGGATCCTAAACCAGTGCCCACCTAGATCATTTCTCAGCAACACTACCAGTAATCTCATCAGTGTGATTCTACTGAGGTTTTAGTCTCCACTACCCTTCACAAAGCAGACAGCCAAGAATCAACAGATGCCTGGAAAAAAACCTCTAATACAGGACAGAAGACCCAAAGTATAAACAAAGCAAGATAAGGTGAGAGGTTATACAGGAAAAAACAAACCTTCAGAGAGGGACTGACATTCTTATCTTCGTATTTAGATATTTAGATACTTGGTACCATAGCCACACCAGGTGCACCAGATTGGTGAGTCTTGGGTTACTTGAGTCTTACTCATGAACTTGCCTGCTGATTTCCCCAGAAGGAGACTTTGTAAACTCTCAGGGAAATGAAACCAGAGCTACTGCTCAGTTTATTTTCTCTGCGGACTTCTCATATAGCTTAGAGAAATCATGCCCTGTCCTTACATAGCTAAGATTGTGCTTGCTACTCAGGTTTACAAGTTTATCAGCATATTGTTTAAAGACACACGCAGAGGCACCTGGCTGGCTCAGTCAGTTAAACATCCGACTTCAGCTCAGGTCATGATCTCATGGTTTGTGGGTTCAAGACCCACATCGATCTCTGTGCTGACAGCTCAGAGCCTGGAGCCTGCTTCAGATTCTGTGTCTCCCTCTCTCTCTGCCCCTCCCCTACTCATGCTATGTCTCCATCTGACGCTCAAAACTGAATAAACATTAAATTTTTTTTTTTAAAAAAGACACATGCAGAAGGTACAGCTGTAAAATTAAATAAATAAGCAAGCAAATGAGTGATTATCACAACAGTCAGGACAGTGGTGACTTCCAGGGGAGGGAGGGTGTATTAGTTTTTGATAGCTGCTATAACAAATTACCATAAACATAGTAACTTAACACAAGAAAACTTTGTTCTTGCACAGTTGTAGAAGTCAAAAGAATAAAATCAAGATGTTGGAGAGCCGTGTTCTTTCTGGAGGCTTCAGGGGAGAAGCCTCTTCCTCTTCTTTTCTTTAAAAAAATTTTTTTTTAATCTTTATTTATTTTTGAGAGAGACAGAGCATGAGCAGGGGAGGGGCAGACAGAGAGGGAGGGAGACACAGAATCCAAAGCAGGCTCTAGGCTCTGAGCTGTCAACACATAGCCCAACGCAGGGCTTGAACCTACGGACAGCAAGATCATGACCTGAGCCGAAGTTGGACACTTAACCAACTGAGCCACCCAGGCACCCTTCTTCTTTTCTTTTTAAAGTTTATTTATTTATTTTAGAGAGAGGGAGGGAGAGAGAGAGACAGAATGTTTTTGTGTGCACATACACACACGTGGGGGAGGGGCACAGAGAGACAGGGAGAGAGAGAGAATCCCAAGCAGGCTTCACACTGTCAGTGCAGAGCCCGATGGGGGGCTCAAACTCATAATCCACGAGATCATGACTTGAGCTGAAGTCAGACACTTCAGCTAGATGAATGTGTCATCCATGTGCTCTGCCTCTTCCTCTCCTAACTTCTAGAGGCCACCTGCATCCCTTGGATCCTTCAAACCTTTAGTGCCATTACACATCCTTTTTCTGACTCTAATTCCTAGCCTTCTTATCTACCTCTTACAAGGACCCTGCAATGACATTGAGCCCAATTGGAGAATCCATAATCTCCCCATCTCCAAGTCCTTAACTTAATCACATCTGCAAAGTCCATTTTGCCATGTAAGGTAACATATTCATAGGCTACAGAAATTAAGGACATGGATGTCTTTGTGGGGTCGTTATTCTGTCTATCATAGAAAAGGATACAATCTGGGAAGGTCACACATGGGGCTTCTGGGGCTTTTAAGGTAATGTTTTATTTATTAAACTGCATGATGGGTAATAAGTACTCATTTTGTCTTTATCTATAAACGATACATAAATGTTTTACTTACTTCTCTTTTTTTTAATGTTTTACTTACTTTTTGAAAGAGAGAGAGCACACATAGGCAGGGGAGGGGCAGAGAAAGTGAGGGACAGAGGATCCAAAACAGGGTCTATGCTGACAGCAGCAAACCCGATGTGGGGCTCAAATTCAAGAACTGCAGGATCATGACCTGAGCTGAAGTTGGATGCTCAACCAACTGAGCCACCCAGGTGTCTCTCTCCCTCTCTTCTCTCTCTCTCCCCTTCTCTCCCTCTCTCTCTCTCTGTCTCTATGTGTGTGTGTGTGTGTGTGTGTGTATTTTCTTTATATGTCATGTTTCATAAAAGTGAGCTGTACATGTTATATATGTACAAGGTTAGCTTAGAATGTTCACTTAGCAAATTTAATCTAGGAGGATTCTTATGTCACAGGTCTACAATAGTAAAACAGATGATGCAGATTTTTTTTGGTGCTTTCAATTTCCTTTGGATTTGAGGCTGTAGGCAAGGGTAGCTATCTTGCATCTGTCTTTTGGAAGGTAGTTGAACAGAAGCACTAAAAGCTCTTTTGAATGGTCATTTGGGGTATGTCATCAAAATGACAATATGGGTTTATTTTGTTCTGTCTTGGAAAAGACATTCTAGGGGTTCATTTTAAAAAGCCAACATCCCAAATTATTCTATATTCTCTTCCTTTTCCTGTATGTTTCCAGACTCCAACAGACTTTTTACAAAGAGCCAAGTATGTGGGTCTAAGGAATATTTAGTTACAGGGTATAGGCATCATTTCTCACTCTATGAGACAATAGTATTTTCTTGACCACTGTCTTCAAATTTTCAGGTATCAACTTTTCTTTTCCTTCATCCAAGCCATTCAGTCCTCCAGGAACGCTGGGAAACCTTCAGGCTTAAAGAATGTAGAAACAGTGGATGGTGGGGGATTGCCTGGGTGGCTCAGTTGGTTAGGTGTCTGACAACTCTCGATTTCAGCTCAGGTAATGATCTCACGGTCTGTGAGATCGAGCCCCATTTCAGGATCTGCCTGCTTGAGATTCTCTCTTTCCCTCTCTCTCTGCCATGCTCATGCTCACTCTCTGTCAAAATAAATGAAGTAAACTGGAAGAAAGAAAGAAAGAAAGAAAGAAAGAAAGAAAGAAAGAAAGAAAGAAAGAAAGATCACAGTAAAAACAATCAGTTAAAAAAAATCTAACATCAGAGTCCACCTTGAAAACTGGGTTGGGGCCATCTTTTCAGCAGGAATACTCTAGGTAAATTTCTCTTCAATTATAATTGATGAGCAAGACACACAGCACATTGAATCTGGGACATACTTTAGTGTTGCACTTACATTACTGAGCCCATAATTTCTGTAAAATTGGGTCAGAAATTTAATGATTTCAAAATAAATTTTTTTCTTGAAGTATTTGTATTTTTCAGTCCAGGCAAGCAGCACAAGACAGAAAATTTGGAAAGAAGAAGATGCTTTCAGTTCTTTCATGAATAGAAAGTTAATATTTAAAAATTCCCAAGCAAGTTAGAAGATAATTGTTATTAACAATCACAAATTAGAGATGAGCAGCTGGGAAATACCAAATTTTCATGCTTGAAAAATTTCAAATATACAAGAACATGTTCCTTGGATGGTAGTTTGAACCATCCAAGTGTATAACTTCTTTGGAGTAAAATTTAAAGTGGTTGTCTTCATTTCAGTTGAGAGAAGCAAAAGCTAAGAGATGACATTATACAGGCATCATAACAGATTTTTTTTTAAATGTGCATTTTGTAATCTGTGGAGGTATTGTGAATAAGAATAGGTTTCAATGGAGTCAAGATTGATTTCATCTGGATGTTAGGGAGAAATACGTGTCTGAAATGATGAGTTTGCCCTGAGCCTGTATGTTAAATTCAGGCTGATTTACTCTGCCACCAGCAAACGGAAGTCTGATATTCCAGCGCTATTGGAAGCAAAAGCCTTGGCTGCTACCTTTTGCTTTCATCTCCAGCGCTATGTGGTCTTGGATCTGATACTCTGGTTCTGATCTGATATCCAACCTTACTCTTATGTTTTAGATTCAGGCCATCACTTGGGATTTGCTCTTCAGCAAAAATCCTTCCCTCAAACACTTGATAAGCTCTCTCTTTTCATTAAGGTAAAGTTTTGGTGCATTCCACAAGTCAGGGATTTTAGTTGTTGTTTGTTTTGGTTTTATTTTAGTCTTAGGTAGCACTGAATATGGGTTATGATCAGCCAAGTCCAAGTTGGACTGCACGAAGTTCAGCCTACTTCTTTTTCACTTTTTTTTTTATTTGCAATTCACAGAATCTTGGGAGCTACTTCAAATCTTCACTTCCCAAAAGATATCCCTTACAACTTAGACCCAAGGTAAGAAAATCGGTAAAAAGTACAGAAAAGAATCTACAGATCAAATAACATTGAAATGATTTTGGATTAAATATTGTTTAAGAGCTTCCTTTACTGCTGAATTTTTCAGAATAGATAATATGCTTTGTGCTTTGATTAGCCACATTAGGTCAATCTTGTTTATAGTTTTCCTAACTGAAGCTTTGAAGGGTGTGTGTGTGTGTGTGTGTGTGTGTGTGTGTGTGTGTGTTTTATAAGACTGATACCTTAGGTGTTCATATTTTTAGTAAAAATCTAACGTAAATTTTTAGGTCAAGAATACTTTAAGAGTCTTTGACTGTATCTCCAAATAATAGTGACACAATTTCAGTAAACTCAGCAAATGAAATTTCCATGAAAAGAGAAAAACACAAATTGCTTCTCCTGAAGTACGTGCTAAGTAACTTTTCCTGAAAGATGACAACACATAAGTTGCATGCATTTGTCTCTGTGACAGTTCTTCCACCCTTGAATTGGCATAACATTAATAACAGTAATAGAAATAATAATTCTAGTTATACCTACAACATCATATGCACAAACTAGGGGCCTAACACCTTGCTTGACATTTACCTCATATTAATGAGAAATAAAAAAAGGCTCAAATAGAATAAAGAATGTTTCTCAATTTTATTGAATAAATGGTAGAGTTCACATTTGAACCCAAGACTGTCTACTTCCATTCTATCATCCATTCAACGAATCTTTGTTGAGGGCATATATGTACGAGAAGTGAGTTACGTGATCCTTATTCTCATGGGACTTAATTTCTACTAGAAAATAATATATAAAAATAATTTTTTACCTAATTAAACCTCCCTTGAAGGTGACAAGGCAAGTTAAAGTCATATAACTCCATATCACTAATTTAAATATAGGCCACTCTATATTTGGTGGTTATGGAAGACCTTTATAGAAAAAACCAAAGAGAAAGCATTTGAGTTGGGTGATAAGGAAGAATGAGTCATTCAAAGCTCTGCGGGAAGGCTATTTCTTGAGTAGAGAGATCTGTAAATGCAAAGGCTTGAGGCAGAGATGATACTGATAAGAACGGAGAACAGACCAGAAGGAGCAACTTACCACAAGGCTAGTCATGTTTGGAAGCCTAGTCTGAGGTTAGATCTCATATGAACCGGCAGGCCATGAGGGGGGATTCAATTTTATTTCAGCTGAAACGGGAAGATATTGGGTCAGGGAGTGAAACAATCTGATTCACAATTTTATAAGACCACATACAGTCTAGGGACTAGATAAGTGCGGTGGTGGGAGGGGGCAAAAGTGGATACCAAGGAACTATTTAGGAAGCTATTGCAAAGTCTTAGGCCGGTTCTTTTAGGTCAATAGAAATGTGATGCAAGCCACATATATAATGTACTTATTGCCACATTAAAGAAAAAAGAAAAGGGGAAATATTTTATTCACATATTTAATTTAACTCAAACTTTCCAAAATTTTATCATTTCAACATGTAATCGGTATGTGAAAGTATTAATGGGGTATTTTACATTCTTCCTTGGGTACCAAGCCTTTAAAAGCCAGTGTGCGTTTTATACTTACAACACCCAGCTTAGACCAGCCATATTCCAATGCTCAATTGTTTCAGATGGCAAGCAGTCACAATACAGGATGGTATACATACAGATAAACATTAATGGTGGCTTTGGTTAGAGTGATTTTAATGGAAATGGAAAGAAGCAGAATACTTGGATAATAAGTTTTAGGATTATTGTTAATAAGAGCTGCAGAGGACTCAAGGATGATGTTTAATGTTTTTGGCTTAAGCTATGTCTTTGTGTGTTTGAGCTGCTATAACAAACTTCCCAGACTAGGTAGCCTATAAACAACCAAAATTTGTTTCTCATGGTTTTTGAGGCTGACAAGTCCTAGGTCAAGGTCCCTACAGATTTGATGTTTGGTGCGAGCCGACTTTCTGGTTTACAGACATCCTTCTGCATGCTGTGTCCTTGCATGGCAGAAGGAGTGTGGGGCTCTTTGTGGTTTCTTTTATAAAGGCACTACTCCCATTCATGGGGATCCGCCCTGATGACCTAGTCATCTCCCCAAGTCCCCACCTCAAATACCATCATACTGGAGATTGGTTTTCAACATATGAATTTGGGGGGAGGGGGGATACAAATATTCAGTCTCTAACAAACAACTCAGGAGAGGTTGTTTTTATTAATTGGGGTTAATAAAAATTGGGGTTTTGTGGCATAGTAAAACTGGGTTTTTGTGTGAAAGAGGTTTAAAAGAGTAATCAAAATGCCAGGCCATAACCACCAAAATACTGCTACTCATTAGAGATAACTATGACCTCTTCCAACCTTCCTTCTTACTAACATCAAAGAATATGATTTCCAGCGTGGTCCGTTGGCTCTGAACCATGAGGATGCATATACAAATGCACACTGATGAGTCCGACGATAGTTCCACTGAAGAAAAAGGCAGAATTTTTCAAACTTTCATGGCATAGCAATTTAACAATGGTGTACTGGAGCTATGTCACTGTTACTTGCCCTTGCCAGAGATGACAGTTAAACTGTTGAGGAATTTTGAGAGTACGCTGATGTGGCATTGGTACCTTGACATTGACTGCAGTAGGAATATTTACACCATGGAAATGGGCAAGTACTACAAATCAGGGATTTTTCATGCCCACAGAGTAGGCTGTTAATTATTTTCAGGACATGCAAGGAAAGGGAATGAGGAGAAGAATATGAAGAAAACAGCCTAAAGATACACATTATACGTGCAGAAATGCTTTATAAAATATAGCAAAAGCAAAACAAAATAATGGAAGGGTAAATCCTTAAGTTTCAGAAATGAGAAGTTTAAAACAATAATATGCACTGGAGTTAAAGAACTTAGGAACTCAAATTTTAGTACCAAGAGAAATAGAATTGATTCCAGCATTATATAATATAAATATAATCCCAACAAATTAGGAACTGGGTTTGCTGCATAAAGCCTGGAGTCCTAGAAGAGTTATCTAATGTCCTTGTTAGTGATAAGGATATAGAATGAATAAGTATAAGCTTTGTTGGAAAAATATAAAATCACAAATGAATAAGGGCACCTGGGTGGCTCAGTTGGTTAAGCATCTGACTTTGGCTCAGGTCATTGTATTGTGGTTTATGGACTCAAGCCCCTCACAGGGATCTCTGCTGTCAACACAGAGCTCGCTTCAGATCCTCTCTCCCCTTCTCTCTCTGCCCCCCCCATTCTATCTCTCTCCCCCGCAAAAAATAAACAAAGTTACATATGCATGCTAAAATTCAAGGGCACTCTTCAAAGAATAAAGAAAAGACAACACACAACTTTTAAAACAGTAATGGAGCAAAAATAGTTTGTAAACATGTAGTCTTCAAAACCAGGAAAGGAATAAAAATAAATAAATAGAAATACAAAATAAGAGACTAGAAAACAATCTATAACATCAGTAATCACAATAAATCTGAATAGATTGTTTGCCCATTAAAAATATAAAAATTTCAGATAGGACATTTATAAATCTTCTAAATATGTTACGTAGGGAAAAAATTCACACAATGATACAAAAATATTTTAAACAGGGGCGCCTGGGTGGCGCAGTCGGTTAAGCGTCCGACTTCAGCCAGGTCACGATCTCGCGGTCCGTGAGTTCGAGCCCCGCGTCAGGCTCTGGGCTGATGGCTCGGAGCCTGGAGCCTGTTTCCGATTCTGTGTCTCCCTCTCTCTCTGCCCCTCCCCCGTTCATGCTCTGTCTCTCTCTGTCCCAAAAATAAAAAAAAAAAAAAAAAAAAAAATATTTTAAACAATAGATGGAAAGTAGGGGTACAAGGGTGGCTCAGTTGGTTAAGCATCCAACTCTGGATTTCGGCTCAGGTCACGATCTCACAGTTCATGAGATAGAGCCCCATGCCAGGCTCTGTGCTGACAGCGTGGAGCCTGCTTGAGATTCTCTCTGTCCCTCTCTGTCTCTGCCCCTCCCCCACTCACATGTGCACATTCTCTCTCTCTCTCAAAATAAATATTAAAAAATAAAACAATATGGGGCGCCTGAGTGGCTCAGTCCGTTAGGCGTCCGACTTCGGCTCAGGTCACCATCTTGCGATTTGTGGATTCCAGCCCTGCATCGGGCTCCATGCTGACAGCTCAGAGCCTGGAGCCTGCTTTGGATTCTGTGCCTCTCTCTCTGCCACTCCCCTGCTCATGCTCTGTCTCTCTCACTCTCAAAAATCAATGAAAAATGTTAATAAATAAGTAAATAAAAATTAAAAAAAATAAAAATAAAACAATAGATGGAAATTATATAGTAGGCAATGGAAAGCGTGTACAGCAACATGAATTTAGAATAATAGATTTTAACATGGGCAGCGTGCATAGGATAAGAAAACTGTTTTTAATCATTAATAACTGTAATAATAACTATTACAAAAAGCTACAATAATAGGAATTAGTATAAACCTAACAATAAGCCTTGAAATATATAAAGCAATAATGGACAAACTAACAAAAAGAAAATGACAAATCTATCATTGTATTCAAAACATTTTAAAACATTTTTCTAAAAAGAAGGACTGATTGTCAAAAATTAGTAATAATCACAAGATTTGAAAAGGTATACTTAACAAGCCTGACTGATCTGATTCTCCAAACCCCACTTTTAAAAAGATTTGTCACTTTCAAGGCCACATTTACAGAAAACAAAGAAAAAGAAAAATGTCTCTGGGCCAAAAAGATTATCAACAAATGTAAAACATTACTTAAAATCATTTCCTTTAACTATGCAGAAGTAAAAGTAGAAATGATTTTAAAAGGAGTCCCCAAACCTACTTGTTTAGAACCTAAAAATTAAAGTTTTATATAAATCATGAATACATGAAAGAAAAATACAACACAAACTGCAAAATACTTGAACCTGAATAATTAAAATAATACAAATCAAAACCAGTGGAATGAAATTCCAGTTTTAAGATCTCAGGGTGGAGACAAGTATGCTTTTTTTTACTTCTTGGAAATCACCCCAAAACAAGGGAGAAAGAAATGAATGCAGACATCCTCCTCAAGCAAACAAAGAGGCATCTGTAACCTGGAGCCACAATAAAAGTTCAAGTGCTGCCAAGCGCGCTGATCATCAAATAGGGAGCTGGGAAGGCTCAGAGCGCACCTGCACCTACGTTATCTCTGACAAAGGCAGGAGGACACGGTTCTCCAAAGTAGGTGGGCACCCTGGAAGGAATAACCCTTATCTGTTATTCAGAACAATTAAAACTGAGTAGTTGGATTGGCAATGCGAACTTCTTGGATCTGTTTAGCAAAACAGAATAATGGGGTGGAGGGGGAAGGTTAGAATGAACAGGGAAACATCCGGATCTATACCCATAAATGCAGGAAACAGTCACTAAACAAGGCAGGATATGGGAGAGAGACTTGAAGTTGTGAGCAGCCCTGAAGATGGCCTTCTCCCTCTCTCTCTCCGTCTCCTCCCCCCCCCACACACACACGCACACACGCGCACATGAGTGCACACGGTCATTAGGAACATTATTGTCCATCAGTGAGGATTACATCTACAAGGTAACACTGCCCTCTCTCTTTCCCATCACCTCCAATATGCTTCCAGCAGTAAGTGAGCCATGGACAATTCACAACACACAAAAATAATATATTATAATAAAAGAGTAACCAGGATTGTCTCTCTGTGTAAAGACAGGCATGTATCTATGTGAAAACTGCTGCTTGATGTAAAAGAAATGGGCAAATGCTGTTGTATGTGAAAGAACTCAGGGAAAGTATTTCCTTAGAATCCTTCTTTGAAGAAATGGCTGGAGGAAGACTCAACAATGGGGAAAAATTCTGGAAAAGTATTAGCCATGTAACCATAGGTCTAAGGCTGCAACAACAATGAGTTTAGAATGGATGTAGATGGGGTACCTGGGTGGTTCAATTGGTTAGGTGACTTGATTTCAGCTCAGGTCATGATCTTATGGTGCGTGAGTTCAAGCCCTGTGTCAGGCTCTGCACTGACAGTGTGAGCCTGCTTGGAATTCTCTCTCTCCCTCTCTCTCTGCCCCTCCCTGCTCACACATACATAAGCACTCTCTCTCTCTCCCTCAAAATAAATAAATAAATATTTTTTAAGTATAGAATGGGGGTAGAGTTAAAGAACAGAATGTAGTATAATACATAATATAAATGTTTTACATATCTGCTTACTGATCAATCTATATCCATCTATATCTAGATAGATAAATAGATATGGTATCATACACAGCGTGTTACATGGTATTTTATATATATGTGTATATACATATATATATGTATATGTATATACATGTATATATGTGTGTGTATACATGTATGTATACATATCTATATATGTGTATCCATATGTGTATCTATATATGTGTATATACATGTATGTATACATACATATATATACATATATGTATATACACATATATAGATAGATATGGTATCATACACAGCATATTACATGGTATTATATATATATGTGTGTGTGTATATATGTACATATTATGTGTGTGTGTGTGTGTGTGTGTATGTATATATATATATATATATATATATATATATAAACATACCTTGGAGATATTGCAGTTTCAGTTCCAGACCACTGCAATAAAGCAAATATCTCAATTAAGTGAACCAAATGAAACTTTTGGTTTCCCAGTGCAAATTAAAGTTATGTTTATGCTGTTAGTCTACTAAGTGTACAATAGCATTATGTCTAAGAAAACTGTGTATACCTTAATTCAAAAATATTTTACTGCGAAAAAATGCTAACCATGATCTGAGTTTTCAGCAAGTCATAATCACTGATCACAGATCACCATAACAAATATAATAATAATGAAAAAGTTTGAAATATTGCAAGAATTACAAAAATGTGACACAGAGGCACAAAGTGAGCCAATGCTGCTCAACACAGGGTTGCCACAAACCTTCAGTTTGTAAAAGAGGCAATATCTGTGAAGCACAATAAAACCAAGTGTAAGAAAACAAGGTTTGCCTGCGTAGTGTATATACATAGTATGACATATGTGTTATAATGATGTGTGTGTGTATGTGTGTGTGTGTATGATCAAGACAACATGTTAAGTAAAATCAAAATTTGGAAGAGGAACAGAGAGAAGTTATGAGATACTTTCATATGCTGATTTTTTTTATACCAGGAGTTTAAAAGATATAATATAAAGCATATAAAACAAATAATAATGTCAAATTATATTTACAAGGATGAATGGAAGCACCAAAGGAACTACAAAAAATAATTTAATCAAGGGGACACCTAGGTGGCTGTGTCGGTTAAGCGTCCGACTCCATTTTGGCTCAGGTCATGATCTCATAGTCGTGGGATCGAGCCCTGGGTCGGGCTCCACACTGGGCATGGAGCCCCCTCTCTCTCTCTCTTTCTCTCCCCCTCCCCAAATAATAATTTAATTGGCTCAATTCTGATAACAACACAGAGGATGCACAAGTAGGTAAAGTGAAAGAAGGGCAAACACAGAATTTCGGTTGCTCCATCAATATCGTCTGGAAGAGGGAGTTGAAAGGAGTATGTAAGTTCTGATGGCAGAGTCCACTGGAATGAAAAAATAGCTAGTGAGACTTTGGAATAATGAGAAGGAGCCTCACAACACACAACAGAGTTAGGAAAAGCCAAATCATATTTTAAAAGTGGGACAAAACCCAGCAGCAGGGATACATATGGAAAGCATAACTTAGATCATGGCTTATACTCTTAGACTTTATCAGCAGATGTAAATTCTATAAAAATGTGAAGGCCAAAAAGAAAATAAAAGCCCCTCCCAGATAAGATTACAACTCTATACTGTAGAGCTCAGTGCAGACTCTAAGTCTAATCACCTAAAGGTGACACCAAAACAAAGGGATTTGACAGAGGGAGGATGGGGACGGCTGGAGGGAGGGGGCTAAAAATACAAATGTGGAGCGAGGAATAATAAGCAAATGAGTGATCAAAGGAAATAAAGATTCTAATCTTAATATAAACACGGGTGGATTCAGAAGAAAGGCATTGAAATGACTACATGGTGACATGAAAACTCTCAATCCACAAAGAACATCTAATAGGTATGCGTCACTGTGCCCCCAAACAACATACTGACAAATTTCTTAGGACAAAAGCTACCGGAAATACTAAAAGTACACAGAATCCTGATAGTAGTAGATTGCAACTTATCTCTCTTACTCATGACAAGTACATGGATAAAAAAATAAATATGAAGATTTAAAACTCTAGAAAAATATAAATAAGGTGATCTAATACAGTGTGTGTGTGTGTGTGTGTGTGTGTGTGTGTGTGTGTGTGTGTGTTTAATGCCAGATTCAGGAAAGAGAGAAGAAGCCATTACAAGGGTCCACATGATATTCACAACTGACAGCACAAGAAGCTGCCATAAAACCTTAGTAAATTCCAAGGAGGCAGAACCAGGACAGTGGGACAGAAATCATTTCCTCATCAAAATAAAAGATAGGGTAACAAAATTAAAGCAGAAAAAAACCAAGTAAGGAAATAAAAATTTATAAAAAAAACTTGTTAACTAAAATTGAAAATAAAATCCAAGACTGTAGAAAATCTATGTAGTAATGAAATGAATACCACACGTTAGCCTTTGTGAGATCCAATTAAATATTAAGGAAAAATTTACATGCATAAATAGTAAAACTGATAAAATGAAAACTAGCATTCAACTCAAGAAGAAAATAGATAACAAAAGAAATATGAATGAAATCAAAAAGAAGAAACTCCAAAAATAAAACCAGTCATGAGCAAATTTAGAAATATAAAAGAGAAATGACTATAATAATAAAAATAGCTTGCAATACTTAACCTCTGCAGGGTATTATTTTATTTTATTTTTTTACTTTTTTTTAGTTTTTTTTAATGTTTATTGTTGAGAGAGAGAGAGAGAGACAGCAAGCAGGGGAGGGGCAGAGAGAGAGCGAGAAACAAGAGTCTGTAGCAGGCTCCAGGCTCTGAGCTGTCAGCACAGAGCCCAACATGGGGCTCGAACTCATGGACTGTGAGATCATGACCTGAGCTAAGTCGGTTAAGACACTTAACCGGCTGAGCCACCCAGGCCCCCCTGCAGGGTATTATTTTAAATGGCCTCAACGTTTCAGTTTGAATTTAAAGTCCTACATAATAGGAAACAAGAAAATTTATTTTTTGAACAAATCATTAGAAACTAGATTGTTTAGGGAGAAATGGAGAGAAAGCAAAAATACATACAATCAGCTATGAAAATATGAATAAAACTACAAATTGAGAATAAAAAAAAAAACATTTGAAAGCATACCAAGGCCATTTTCTGGGAATATTGAAAATTTTAGATTAAATGGACACTTTTAAAGAAAAAAGCATACATTATCAAAATTGACTCAAGAAAAAGTGGAACACATGAAAATACCAAAATTTACCCATAAAACTGAACTGGTTATCAAAAATCACAAAACTCAAGAGGAGTTCTTTTGAGGTGAACACACAGAACTACAGATGAAACATTCAATACTAATATACACTATATAGCTGCACTTTAAAGAATAAGATTTGTGAGTGGAGTGGTAATACTCTGGCACAACAAATATAAATTAAAAAAAATAAGACAGGAAGGCAGAACATTATGACCAAACTGATGAAGTAGCCTAAATACTAGGAGCTAGAATTCCAAAGCCCCAGAAGAAGCAAGAAAAGTGATCTTGATCTGCTCAAGATCAAGCTAGAGTGGATGAAGCTAGAATTCTCCTCCTCAGAAAGCCACCTATCAATGAAACGCTGAAAGTTCAAACTCCTACGTGGCCCTGAGAAGCAGCGAGGGAGCCTTGACAGGGAACAGTAATTTGTGCCCAAGAACCTAAAATCTTACATGTGTGATATTCAACTGCACCCTCCCTAAATGTGTGGGAAGACGTCTCCAAAAACACACAAGTAATCAGGTAAAAAAGCAAAACCGAGCACTTTAGAAATCCTTAAAGCTCCTGGAGAAAAATATGTAAAAACATGCTGGAAGGAGATTTTTCACCATTAGACACTCACAGGCTCTCTTAGATGTGCTATAACAACAACAACAAAAATTGCATACTATGTGAGGACTTCACAAATAAAAGAACTTACACAGAAACGGACAAACCAATCAAAGGAACTGTGTGCGGAGCTCAGGATTGATCTGTGTACATGATAGAACTTGTATCACAAATTAACGATTATAAATTAGTGAGGATGAGGCAGTCATTGATGAAGGTTACTAGAACAATTCACACACACATATTGAAAAAATTTAAGTAAAAAAGCTCAATAGAAAATGAGCAAATTATTATAATAAGTAAGTCACAAAAGGAGATATCTGAATGACCAACATACACAAGAGAAGGCTTACATACGCTAGTAATTAGAAAAATGAAAAACAGCAGGCTATCTTTTCACACTTGTCAGATTGGCAAAAATAAAGAAAAGATGGTAATACCAATTGCTGGAGGTGATATGGAGAAATGACAGCACTCACATACCATTGTGAGGGGGAAAACACGCATTCACCAAAAGACCAATTTGTTTTATCCCACTCTGAACCCTCTGCCCCCTATGTCCTTTGATTTAACACCTATCCCCAGATTTAACTCAGGAACCACTTTCTAAGACCATCTCACCCGTCCCAGATGATGTATGCATTTTAAGAAATCCACCTGCAACTTATTTGCATTTCAGACCCCCATCTCCAGCCAGACTGGGCATCAAAACGATTAAAAACAATATCAAGGAATCCCACAATTCGTGAAAGGGTACATATTTCCCTGTACTCTTCTATCGCATTGGCTGGTTTGTGAATTTGTGGAAACGTATTTCAGATTTAAGCATCACTCCTTAGAACAGTCACTGCACATAATTAATGTACAGCCCCCGGCGGTGGCAAAATCACTCTGGCTGGTGACAGAGCAGCGGTATAGAATGCTAGCCACCTTCTCCATAGGAAGAAGGGAGTGATTGTGGATCCCCAAATGCTCTGCACACATCAGGTTCCGTTGGTGAGGCTCTGAACTTTTATTTTATAACTGACCCACATGGAAAGAGTTTTTCCACATTGAAATCAAAATGGGTGGGATTGGTTTTGTTTTATTTTAACTAGTTTTCCCTCATACGTGAGATTTCTGGCATATAGCCTGAGAAGTCTGCTGTAATGAAACGCATTTAGTGTGGAGAAGGGAAATAAAAAATTTCGTCTTCTTTTTAAATTTTTTTTCCATGCCTGTAAACACTCCATTTCACCTGGCAGAAAAGTTGTTCGTGACCGAAGGCTCATAGGCAAAACAGGTTTGGACCCAAAGGAAATAAAGAGCGCTCTTGTCTTTCCTGTTACACAGAGTGATTTCACATGCACTAACCCACTGATGGAGAGGATTTGGTCTCCAACAGCTCTCCCAAGGTGGCCTGCCCCAGGTGGAGCAGGTATGGTTTACAGGGTAAATCCCAGCGGACCTGGGCACGGCCTGCATTCTCACCAGACAACGCTCTTGCAATCGATTTTTATCTGTGACTCCTTGCCAGGGAAATAAAACAGCAACAGTCTATAGCTTCCTGTGCTATTTTGCCACTTCTCCTTGTGGACGACAGTCATGGGTGCAAGGTGAGCCGATTTTATCAGGGGATGTATTTATAGGCTGGTGGTTCATGCTGTATCAAAGTGTGATAGGGGTGAAGGAAACAGGGAGCAGTTTTTCTGCCTTAATCACTCTCCGGGGCCTAAGACAGAATAGCACAGGTGTGTCTCATCTCCCCAGGGGGTTGATTATCTCATGATAACCACATCCTCGGTAGTTCCCTTACTGCTATTTTTTCCCAGGTTCAAATACAAAGAAGTGATTTAGATGACTGGATTGACTGACAAAAAACTGTCAGCCAGTCTGCACCGTGACATTCTAAAGGAGAATATCCACTTTCCGCAGGTTGGGCCGCCAATAGGCCAGTGTAAGCAAATTAAATGCTTCCTGGACAAACGAGGCTCCTGCAGCAGCTGCTTCTGTTTACATTTTCAGTGCCCTTTTCACAGGCAATTCAAAACCTCAAGCCTAAAGCTTACACTGCTCTTAACAGAGATAAAGGGCACGGACTATGCCACCACCACTCCAGAAATACGAGGTCGTTTGCCAGGGCTTTGTGATGGAGCTGGGGAGGTCAGCTGCCCTATCCAGATTGATCTCGGGGATCCGATGCAGCAACAATGTACGTCTTACATTTAGGCTGAGACAGGAAAAGCTGGAGGCCAGAGGGCTGTAAGCAACAGAAGAGTTACTTACAGGATAATCCCGTATCTGACTCTCAGAGAAAGTGACTGTCAATATTTCAGTGGAATTTAATTCAAAGTGAGATTATGACCATGCTTCTATCCCGTTTTTGGACTGAATCCTTTTAACTGAACACTTTTAAAAGTCTTTTTATGAGTGTAACTCTCAGTGGTTTGGTTTTGTTTTTAGCGAACAGAATTAAATAGGGGATTATGAAGAAATGAATGATAATTTAGCCAAAGGTTGTTTTCTAACCGAAGCAACAGAATGTGAAAGAACTAATTATAGCCATCCTTATAGGCAGAGGGGTGGGAGCTGTTTCATGCTTCCAGCTCCCACATTCCCTCAGGTGGATATGAAATATCTTCAGTGTAAAATAAGCTCTTTTCTTGTAAATAAATGGCCCAGGGGCACCTGGGTGGCTAAGTCGGGTAAGCGTCCAACTTTGGCTCAGGTCATGATCTCACTCACAGTTCGTGAGTTCGAGCCCCCCATTGGGCTCTGTGCTGAAAGCTCAGAGCCTGGAGCCTGCTTTGGATTCTGTGTCTCCCTCTCTCTCTCTCTGCCCCTCCCCCGCGCGCCTCTCTCTCTCTCTCTCTCTCTCTCTCTCTCTCTCTCAAAAACAAATAAACATTAAAATAAATAAATGGTCCATTGTTTTTTCTTCTGATGTAATAGTTCCCAATTAGTAAGAGCTCTCGTTTTCATCTTAAAAGAGCTGTAACTATTTTGACTGTATATACGAAGCTCTATTCTAGGGGCTGGGCACGTACCGGTGACGTGAAATCTGTGTACACAGATTTGACATCCTACTCTAGACAGCATGATACTGGTATTGAGATTAGGATTAGGTTACTGCCTCAAGAGTGGGTAATCAGCACTCTTGGGATGGCACTCCTCTGCAGCTCCAAGATGTCCTGATAGCAAACCCGTTTTCCCCGGGCACTTTCACGGGCGGATGTGCAATTAAATAATACATTAGCACTCTGAAACAAAGTTTTGTAAAAAGCTAACCAAGCACTGGTGGGATCAACTAAATTGATGTAACTGGAATGACGTAATGAGGGGTGTAGTTCAGCCTACATGCATTGTGGATAGAGCCATTTTATATGACATCTATTCAAATACCATCAGATTTTTAAAACTTCACCTTTCTCCAAGGGTATCCTTGTATTTTCTATTTTTTTCATATGCATGTAGAAGTCTCCCCTCAAATCTTACAAACAGTAAAGTTTCAATAGAACTTGTTGGCCCTAATATGAAAAATAATACTAATACTAATTATAATAACTAGCAATGCAAATAACAGTAATGAAGTCATCCTTTTTCTCAACACTGAGAGTTTTGGTTTTCCCCTGGTGTAAAAAATATCAATAGCAAGAGCAAAAATATTTAAAATATTCACTTATTCAGGCAACATGAATTTGGAGATGGATCATAATATTAAACGTGAAAGAAAGTGTACCAGAAAACATACATCACAAGAAGGTCACCTGACTAAGAAATAACGTGAAATACTGCAAGAGAAAGTGGGCCCCTGCAGGTGGTAACTGAAGGGCCAGCTCTTTTTACTCACAACTAAAAAGATACAACTAAAACGGAGATAATATTTAAGTTAAACCTACTGTTGTGTACCTGAACATGATAGGTAGGTTTCAGTCTGGTTTTGGTAGAGGGGACAGAAGGTATACATTCATACCTACGTGAACAGGGCTGCTAAATATTAAGGAGAACATATTTTTGTAAAGAATATAAACAATATTATAGTTTGTCTTTCTAACTTCCCAGTAAGTCCAGGTTATTGATGGTAAAAGGACTCGATGCAAATACATATTAAGTTTTCATTTCTTTTTCCTGCACTATTCCTGAACACCTGAATGAAACATTTCATGAATGGAAAGTTAATCTACCCAGACCTGGATGCCTAAAGCACTGTGAGAAATTGGACACTTTTTTTGGATTTAGTAGACCACATAGGAGCATTGTGTAGAAAGGTTAAGATAAGGACTTGGTCTTAAAGCCTAGAGTTTGATCCCTCATTGAAATAATCAAGGTGCTTTGCTTTTTTTCTTTTTCTTTTTCATTTGAATGGGTTCAAATCACTTGCTTACTCAATTTTCACCCAGAGCTTAATGCACACTGAGCAACCCCCAAGGCAATAAACTTTGCAAGTGAAATGATTACTGCTGATGACAAATGTTCTTAATGACATCTGAAATGTGGCCATTGTATAAGGTCTGTGCCTCCACATGCTTTTGGATATGGTTGTATTTGTCCACAGTTCCGTTATCTATGCAACTTCTCTATGATGTTTCATTGAATATTTTCCCCAAGGAAACAAACAGGGATTTAAAACTTTTAAATCCTCTTGAACTTTTGTGAGCAGCTTCATTCAAAAATCTTTTTCTTTCTCTTAAGATATTACAGACAAGTCTGTAGACATTCGTTCGAGTGAAAAAGGCAGGCAAGTTTAAGATTGATGGCCATTATACTGGTCATATCCCAACAGTGGTCAGCCCCAAGAATGTACAACTCCAAGATGACATCTACTTGGATGGCTTAATTCCTGCCTATGGAAAACTGAAGTTGCATAATATGAGTTACAGCTGGAGAGCATAATAAAATAACAAAGCCATTACAGTATGAGAACTAGAGACAATTGCATGCATTGGCCTATTACCTTGTTAATTTCATGATTTATATTAAATATTAGAGTAAATAACAAATGATACTTTAAAAATATTTTTAGGGTATGAAAACGTCAATAAAGCAATGACCCATTCTCCTACCAGTGTATATGTATGTGAAAAGCTTAAAAACAAAGCAAAATATTATTTGACTAAGGGATGTAGCTAACTAAGGAAAATATTAAGCTTCTGCTGATGCACTTATTTTTAAGATGTTAAAGACAAGATAATAATCATAGATCTTGCCTTAGCAAAGCACTGGGATCCCATCACTATGCATTTCCAGAAGCATACAATCAATACCCAAGAAATAGGCACAGTGAAGGTATTAGGACACAATGCTCATAATCAAGTCAGAAATTACTTAATTTTATAACAGAAATCTCCTGATTGTGCTAATTGTTCTTTCTTATGAGTATTAACTACCAACATTCCAACGGCACTCAGACTTCATCTATGCTTTGTTCTGGATTTTCCACACTGGAATTTTTCTGTAACCTAAGTTCTATGTTTAACTTCCCTAGAATCGGCTCTCAGCATTGCCTCTATATTATTCCACAAGTAAAGGTCCAGCACATGAAAGTATGCTTCTTTTTTTTTTTTTTTTTTAACTCTTTCTCCTTTTGGATTTCTGCGTGCTGAACTCAAGGAGGAGAAATGGTTTTTTCTTGGTGTTACCACATTGATGTGGCTCCATCTGAATTTGCCTTGGGCTATGAGGGAGGAGACAGTATGGCATGACTGTAAATGAAGAAAAATAGGGAAAATGAAGCAAAGCATCCTGTTTACCTTCAGCTGGAAAGCCGAGTAGAACAACCTGCTAAAGCCACAGCCTTGTTTTTGGACAGATTATGCATTTCGTTAGCAAAAAGGTGGTTTTTAAAAGCACCTTTTTGAAAACATAATCACTGGACATGAAGAAAAAATTGTCATTTCAGGGGCCATTCCTGGAATAGGCAGACCTCTTAATTTATTTTAACTACTTGGGCAGGGATATTTCAAAGACACAGTCTCTGGGTATGTTGGCACCAAGATTAAACTGGGCAAGAGTTGTATCTTAAGTTCTTTCCTTGGGGAACATCAGCCATGTACCTACTTCTACAACTATTCTTTCAGTACTTCTAAATATGAGTAACTCTGCAGACTATTCTGCCTCTATAAACAACCCGGAGTTATTACAGATGGGAACAAACTATTTTGTGGGGTTATGTGGAAATTTACAGTGAAAATCTTGTGAGACTACGCAGACACTCTATACGAAGCGGGGAGTCTCAGCTTGAGAAGCTAAATGGGATATTTGCCTTGCACTTAGGCCACTTCTGTAGGGCAGCTTGAATAGGCTTAATCTCAAGAGAAACTGAAGAGCCTTAAAAAAAGAAAAGGAAAAGAAAGTCGAAGCCCATTAAGACTGGTTTAAGGTAAATTTTAGAGTCAAAGAGGTAATTTCACAGATGGTCTTGACTCCATGGATTCATGTCTATGGTAATTCTGAATACAGCGGTAGTAAAAAAAAATACTAATATTTTAGATTCTCTGGAAGATATTGAGAGGACATCACTGGGGTGTAGCTTTAACACAGAATAGAGATTAACTAATGGCTAGATGAATGGACCCTCTTTTAGACTACAGAATATTCATGGTAGCCAAAGTAGAGAGCTGTACTAACAATGTTTGAACTAAAGAAGCAAAAAAGGATGTTATAGTTGCCTGGCATGGGGAGGCAGAATCACCAGACATTAGGGTGGAAAGTAACAATGCACATCACTGAAAGAACCAGAGAGGAAAATAAGCACAATAAAATATCACTACGACAAGTCGTGACGAAAATTTATGGCTGGCACACCTGAGATACCTCTGAGAATGTCCTAAAACCATCAAAGGAACACTTAGGAACACTTAGGAAGAGATCTAGGTAAGTACTTCTTTGACACTATTCAACATACCCTACCTTTGCATCCCTTTCCATCCCTTGCTGTGGTCTTTAGAAACAGATGAAATACGTGGCTGTATGAGCATGCCTCTTAACTTGTCTATGAAAGACTTGTTGAAAATTTGAGTGTGACCAGTCACCAACTACAATGTGTCAAGTAACTTCACTGATAAATCCTTGAGAGATTTGACAAAATGGAGCTGTTACTTTGGTTCCAGGTAGCCAGGTTTTATTGAATTTTCTTCCTTGTAAACAGAATAGTTATAATAAAGTCTTCCCTCGAATCATTTGGCTATCCTTACATTGTTAAGCCAGAAGGCTTTGTGGTTGACCTTAAAGTAGCATGCATGCGAGCAACTATTATGTCTACTGGGCTTCCTGCTTTGGTGGTAGAGCTGGACTAGAAGACCTAACAGTTTTTCTTTCTCCGACTTCTAGAAGTGTTAGAAAACTTCTTCCACCCTTAGGGCAATGACAGATTGGACTCATGCTCATTTTTAAATTTCCAGCTAAGTTAGCAGAATCAAAACTTGACCAGAGATTGTTATAGGTAGTTCCTAATGTTGCCACTGATCTAACTTACTATCTTGGGCAGCCACTTTACATTCTGTCTTTTTTTTTTTTTTTTTGTCAGAGTCACCTATAGACTGGAGATATTTTTAAAAAATGAGAAGATGAGTATAATTCCTCTTTGAAGAAGTTAAACACCGTCACAGTGGCCTACAGAATACATTTTGAATTATATATTTAAATAAGAACATTCCTGTATGTAACAATTGTTAGCTTTGATTGCCATCATAATAACCAGAACCACAGAATCTTAGAACTGGGAAAACACCTAAAATTCACAGAGTACAGTGGTCTCCAGATTCTTTATTTCATCAGCCAAATCCTTAATCAAAGAAAATCTTATTTAGAAGTCCAATATTCACACCTGTTCTGAGTAGAGCTGCTGTAATATCAGAAATCAGTACGGTGTCCCTTCCATGAACTCACAGACACAAAATTTTTTTTTCACTTACCCCAGTCCTAGGTACCTCCAAGCTATCCACATCTCCTATACACAGAGATGAACCTCACTTATTCATTCCCTTCTTCTACAGATAAAGAAGCTGAAATCCAGAGAAACCGCTGTTCATTCAATAAAAATATGCTGGAAGTTAAACTGCTCAGAAAAATCACCCGCTTAACTTAACAACAGAGTGGAGGCTAGCACCTGACATGCTGACTCCAGGGCTGTGCGCCCCCCTCTCTTTCTCACTGTGTCCCTTTATGGTCATGGAGAGACACATACTTAAGAGACAAAAGTAAATTTCTCAATAGTCTGGTAACACAGAAAGTTGCTGAGCATCGATTAAATGTAGAGGGTGAATTATTTCCTCTTCACCTAGAAATACAGGTCTTTGATCAAAAAAAGATGAAGATCTCCAACCACCTAAGCAGGTTATGGGAAGGTTCCTCTATCTTCACACATCCCGCTTCACCAAAGGAGCCCAGCTCCTTAAAATCTGCCTTGATATGTCTGGAACTTAAATAAATTTGTTTTCTGATCTCTTTCTTTCTCAAAAATAAAAATAAGAGCAAACAGATGTCCTATTTGTGTTGTTTAATGTCTCTACTCCAAAATAAGAGATAGTGAAAATAATTGTCAGATCTGCCTTCTGTGTTTAATGCCATAAAGATGAACACATTTCAAAAGGTTAGTGCTTGGACGTCCTCTGGTTTAGAGCACACTAACAAAAGGAGTACATTTCAACAAGTTTTTTAATGCCGACCATATGCCCGGTTAAAATCCAACTAGAAGTGAGCTGGACTGAACAAGCAACAGGGCAAAACTTTTCTCTAGCTCTTATGTTCTCTCCAGGAACATTACTCAGGAGTATGTATGACTAGAAGGGATAGCATAAAGCAAAAACAAAACAAAACAAATCAGAAAAGCCCTTCATCTCCTTGGCCTAGGATTCCAGCATAATTGTACTTTTACATCTTCTTTCTTAATTTGTTTTCTGTTTTCAAGAAATTTCCAAACGGCTACAGGATGATGTAATACCAACATAAGTTTAGTTATTTTTGTTGGTAAGTGCTTACAAAATAATTATTGCTTATGGTCAGAAAATTCATAAAACATAAAATTACACACACAAAAAAAAGAAAACAAGATCACCAAGAGATTGAATAGACTTTTTCTAGTTTTTGTGCAATGTACATAAACATATCCATACACATACACGGTGTGTATACACATTTTTTAAAACCTGGAATTAGAGTTTCTCCATGATGATGGTAAGGTCACATGATGTGGCACAAAGGACTCTGGACTGGAATTAGTAAGCCTGGGATCTACATACTACCATGTTGCCATTAATTAGATTGCTAATCGCCATTAGCAATGCCCACATCTCTCGGACGTCAGTTTCCTCTTCTATGAAAAAATAAACTTGAACTAAATACATTAAAAGTCCTTCAAGGTTGAAAACTATTTGAGGTGAATGATGATGACGATGATGATGGTTATTATTAGTAACAAGTTATGGCATATGATGTATATTACACACAGGTAAAATGATTAGATGCAAACTGCTGTCACGTGTAGTGCCATGATATGAACACCTACAGCTAAGTAAGTCAGGACTTAAAGATGAGGAAAGAGAACCTCAGAGAGGTTCTGTGTTCTATCTTTCAGAGGCCAATAAGGACAAATCATTGCTTTACATTTTCAAATGACATGACTGCTGTGCAAAAGCACTGACTTTTGCTAGCTGGATTAAAATCCAGTTCCAGTGCTAAGGGTAAGGGCACATATCCACCCACAAGCCTGACTGCAGGTTCAAGCTATTGTTCCAGTAATCCAGAAAATAAACTTATGAAGTTAAGTGGCTGCTACAGTTCAACTGGCAACAAGAAGGGGAGTGTAATGGTTGCTATTCAAAAGTACCTGTACCAGTTTGGTTATCAAAATGACACACGGGAACATCTAAATATTTGCAACAGTTTTTTTTTTTTTCTATATGTTTATCTAATTCTATACTCATGAATCATCCCCTTAGGAATGAAATGACTACAAATTCCACGAAGGGTTGGGTGTCTTTTATTTTGGGAAAATAATCCAAAGCCTGCAGCAAGAGAGCCACGCTCGCTGGTAGTGCAGGTGGTATTTGGGGAACATGAGCGTAGGTGGAAGCCTTAGGATACTTGCCTTCCCCTCTACAAGCTTCAGCATGGTGCTGCGAGAAGGTCCAGTGGATAACTGGAAATCCCCCTATGCCTAACACTCAGAAATATTCTTTTGGCATGTTAGGTAAGAATGAAGTCATATTTAAAAAGTATCTTATTACTATGAAAATCTGCATTATCTTTCTTGTATCGAAACCTCATGAGAGTAGCTCTAACTCCAGATATTCTCCAGTTTTCTCTAGTATTATTACACACACACACACTTCTGCTACGCCTCAAACACAAGGGTACTAAGGAAAGATCATCTGGGCATGCCCTCTGAGGGGTTCTAGCTGTCTGCCAAAGCTAGTTAACTGTTATCCACCCACCCCCAGAAATTCCCCAGAATTTCGAATTTCAAATGGATTTATCCTTCTCTTCATTACTGCACCTAAAAACATACTACGGTGGGTCAGAGGCTGCCATGTTCTGCCTCAGGACTGTTGGATTTGAGACGAGGGCCTTTTGGCAAGAAAACATCAAAGAGTATGTTCTGGTGAAGAAAATAAGTCATTCCAGGGAATTTGGAAAGCACTTAAATGTCAAACCAAGACTGACGGTAGACTGTTATGTCCTCTGGCTTGACATGTGCTCCTAAATATTTAGGTTTACCTGATGTCTTTTTTGAAGGATCTCCAGGAAGTATTATTTTTTGCTGTTGTTGTATGGCTGTATCATCAAGAAATTTCATTACAATTATAAATTTTCATTATCTAGAAATGATAAAACATTTTTAATTATTTAAAAATATGTTGTAGAGGGTTTTCTGAGTGGCTCAGTCAGTTAAACCTTGGACTCCTCTGATTTCAGCTCAGGTCATTATTTCATAGTTTGTGAGAACGAGCCCCAGGCTATCAGCACAGAGCCTGCTTGGGATTCTCTCTTCCTCTCTCTGTCTCTCTGCCTCTCCCCAATTCTTGCTCTCTCTCAAAATAAATAAACGTTAAAAAAGTGTTGTAGATATGTTTTATATGGCTTAATAACAATAGTAAATTTACATAAAATATCTTACTCTTGCCCTATCTGCATTTACTAGCCCCACAGTCCTTTAACTTTCTCATTTCATAGGTAAGCATATTTTAGTTTTTTTGGTGTACCTTTCTACTTCTTTTTAGAGAAGGAGAAGCAAATATAATGATGTGTTTTTGTTAATTTTTATTTTTATTTGATTGTGCTAAGAACATTTAACAGAAATCTATCCCCCTTAACAGCTTTTAAGTGTATAATACGATATTGCACAGCAGATCTCTAGAACATACTCATCTTGCATAAATAAAACTTTGTTTTTTTTACATTTATTTATTTTTGAGAGACACAGAGACAGCACGAGCAGGGGAGGGGCAGAGAGAGAGGGAGACACAGAATCCAAAGCAGGCTCCAGGCTCCGAGCTGTCAGCACAGAGCCTGACACGGGGCTCAAACCCACCAACTGTGAGATCATGACCTGAGCCAAAGTCGGACGCTCAACCGACTGAGCCACCCAGGCACCCCCTGCATAAATGAAACTTTATACTCACTGATATACTCCTCATTTTCTCCTGCCTCCTGGTCCTATCACTTCACACCTGTCAGAATGGCTAATTACAAAAAAAAAAAAAAAAAAAAAAGACAAGTGCCAGCGAGGATATTCTCTTGCGCACCGTTGGTAGGAATGTAAATTGATACTGGCACTATGGAAAATAGTATGGAGGTTCCTCAAAAAATTAAAAAATATAACTACTGTATAGTCCAGCAATCCTACTTCTGGGTATTGGACCAAAAGAATTGAAATCAGAATCTTCAAGAGATATTAGCACTCCCATGTCCATTAGAGCACTATTCACAATAGCAAAGATGTGGAAACAACCTCAATATTCATGAATAAATGAAGAAAATGTTATATATACATGCAATGGAATATTATTCATCCTTAAATGAGAAGGGACTCCTGCAACATACAACAGCATGGGTAAACCTTGAGGACATTATGCTAAGTGAAATAGGCCAGTCATAGAAGGACTACACGATTCTACTTATATGAGATATCTAAAATAAACTCAGACAAATGGTCACTAGACTCATTATGGTGATAATTTTGTAATGTATATAATGTTGAATCACTATGCTGCACACCTGAAACTAATACAATATTGTATGTCAATTTACTTCAATTTTAAAAACCTCACAAAAAAAACAGAGTAAAAAGATGTAAGTTTTCTTCCCTTTCTTACACAAATGGTAGCGATAATATACTGTATACTTCACCTTTATGTTTTCCATTAACAATAGATCCTGGGTATTTTTCCCAATTGGGACACAGAGTGTTTGTTCATTCCTTCTTACAGCTCTAGAGTATGTTAGATGCAATCATTTATTCAGCTAGTTCCCAGCAGATATACCTTTGGATGGTTCCTACTTATTTGTAGTAAAAATATGCTTTTATCTAGGCAGAAATATAAGTTCTCATAAGTGGTACTTCCGAGTCAGAGAAGCACATGAACTTGTAATTTAGATAAATATTGCCAATCAGGGGGCATGTGGGTGGCTCAGTTGGTTGAGCTTCGGACTCTTGATTTCAGCTCAGAATGTGATCTCTCAGTTGTGAGATAGAGTCCCACATCATGCTCTGAGCTGAGAGTGGAGCCTGCTTGGGATATTCATTCTCTCTCTCTCTCTCTCTCTCTCTCTCTCTCTCTCTCTCTCTCTCTCAAAACAAACTTTAAAAAACTGCCCATCAGTACATTTTGAAGACAGCTGTTAAGTATTTGGGATACAAGCATAAGATTTTGTTCTTAGCACAGGATCTAGCAAAAAAATAAAATTTGATCCAGATTATATCATTTACACGGGCTAATCATCAAAATTGTTTTGGGGAGCTTTTAAAATACAGATTCCTGGTTTCATACTCTGTAAGGTATTTCTTAGTGGCTGGAGTGGGGTCCAGGAATCTGGATTTAAAGCTTTTCCAGGTGCTTTTGATCAGGGTAGTTTTAAGATACCTTTAGGCCTTAGGCACTCAGACTTTTGAGATTACAACCAACATAATGCAAAAATAAATAAATAAATAAGTAAAGTGACCAACATTCTACTATGTTACTGTAACTAAAGGATTTATATAATTTAGTTTTTGACAGTATTAATAATTTTGATTTTATAATTTTAATATTCAGGAACCAATAAATATTTTCCCCTTATCAAACAGTTTAAGAAGGTATTTGAATGACTGTAGGTCACAAGCACTCAGTATGAAACAACTCACATGCAGATTTGGAAACTACTGGCCCATTCCCATCCACAATGAATGCAATGTTTTTAACTCTTAGTTAACATTTCTCTATCAAACATGATATCTACAATTTCAGATTTTTATTGACTCCACTTCTTTGGAAAATGTGAAATGCAGAAAATTTTAATGCTTAATCACTCATCACCCAGCCAAGGATGCCTCTGAGAGGATCTACCTTGTGTGCTCTGCTAAAGGTAAGGTGTCAGAAGACTCTCGTGTTAGAAGGAATTAGGATAATCTAAGAGAAGCCAACATTTAAAATAAGTCTTGAAATGGGTAGTTTTGTTGAATTTCATTACCACCGCCTAAAATTCTGGAATTTGGTGGCTAGTTATTTTTTAAGTTATAATTAATGTGTCTAAACAACAATCTGTGACAAATTTTGTGGGAAATTTGTCTTGAGGAGAGTTTTATTGTTATCGGCTGGGGTTGGGCTAATCCATTGGACAGGAAGGGACTGCTGTGTCTAAATGCACAAAAGCTTCATTTCTGCATGGGCCAGACAGGTTTCCTCAGGAAATCGGCTACAGATTTAACTGAGATTCAGACCATTTCAGGAAGGAGAGGGCTCGAGTCAGAGAAGAGCGAGTGGGTAGGTGGAATTAGCATCTCCAGCACTTGTCCTGGTTGCAACAGATGAAACATGTGCTCTCCTGAGGGCAATTTGATTTGTCTGTGCATAAAAATGACTGTCAAAATCTCGGGGTGCCTGGGTGGCTCAGTCAGTTAAGTGTCCGACTCTGGCTCAGGTCATGATCTCGCTGTTCATGAATTCAAGCCCCACGTCAAGCTCTGTGCTGACAGCTCAGAGCCTGGAACCTCCCCTCTCTCTCTCTCTGCCCCTCCCCTGCTCACGCTCTCTCTGTTTCTCTCAAAACTAAATAAACATTTAAAAAAAAAAAAAAGACTGTCAAAATCTCCATATGTGACTTTTCCCATGTTTTCCCAAATTCTCATTTCATTTTACAAATATGTGTATTAAAGTAGTAAGGGGTACTAGTGCCCAAATTGCACTGATATAGCCATTATATGTGAAACTATACATATGTGTGTGTGATATCATATATATGATGAAATATATATGTGATACTATATATATATGTATATATATAAAACATGTAATAACTGAAATACAAAAAAAATCAGCTGCTTATTTAGGTTGATTCTCTTCTATGTCTTCATTCTTTTCACTTTCTTTTTAAAAGTAAAATGGACTGTATAGACCCTTGTTTGGGCTTTCTGTATATGCAGATATTAATTAGGAATGTGGAAATCCAAAATTCTTATGAGAGAATTTGGATCATAATGATCACAAAGTATTGGTTTCTTGTTAAAGAAACCTCACAGACCATGCCGTATCTAGAATGTGAAGTTACTGTGACAAGTGACAGCTCAGCCTTTGAGTTGTTTACATTTTAGCCCAAAGATGAAAGGGGTTTCTTTGAGGAATTTTCTAAGTATTGGCTGCATTTATTTGCATAAAAACGAACCTGGCTCAAGCTTATAATAAAGACACCTGAACACATGTTTAGGTCATGGGGCCCTCTTCTAGAAAGTATTCTTGAATATAAGATGCAATTGTCCCTCTGTCAGAAATCCTTATTTCTGGAAAGTTTAGGAATACCATCAGATTCATCAAGTTCTGTTGTTTTTCATCAAGGGTCACTCATACTTCAAACACCAACAAATGGCAGATACTGTTAGATCACCTACATGCGTATGGCACCAGACGTAAGACACAACTTTCAGAAAGAATCAAGCTACTCCATTTTCTTCATCATATTTTCATTTAAGTATAGCATTGCATAATGGAGAAGCTTGGGCAGAATACAGAAAGCCAGGTAAACTTTCCAAGCAGGCATGAGGGGATACACGGGATGGAAACTTTTAAAATTCCATACAGTTTGTTCAGGCAGAACCAACGATTTCAAAATGAACAGTGACAGATCAATTTTTAATGGTAACTCTATTATTTTTCTCTATTATGAATACTACTTTTTAGCAGACCATGAAAATTATGTTGACATTTGAAAAGCATGTGATTAATTGTAGCAGAACAAACATTCTGAGTGCAGCCTCCATTTAGGAAGGTGATACCAAGCATGGGTCCTGATTATAACATTGTTGGCACCTGTAGAACTTGCCTTTTTTTTTTTTTTAATCTGCTAAATGTTAAAGATCCTCGTTGTGCCAGTGATGAATTGATAGACGTTGGAGGCACAATGGGTTGGGGAGATGCTGTTCTGAAAACACAGTAATTCATTCAACTAAAATCTAAGCACATTTCAGAAGTGAAACCAGATCGCCTTACAACTCTGAGCTGTAACACAGGCCAAAACGGCCAAATGATGTTTACAGCTTATAATTTCCAATATTCTCCCAATTTTGCTGAAAGATTTGTGCTCAGACATTACAAAGCAGTCACTGTGTATCAAAGCACACATGTGAAAAATTTTACTTCTCATGCAGCGTAGTGATGTAATCTAAACTTCGGTTTTTGAAAAGTGAAGATGTAGAACTGCAGCCATAAAATAATGAGATGGGCTTTCATAATGTTCAGCTGTCCAGGTTAGAAAACTGGGAGATGTCAAGTAGGTCAAGACACCTCTGAAATCCAGATACGTAGTCCAACTGCCCATTTTCTTTGATATTCTCACAACTTAAAAAAAAAAATAATGCTTATTTATTTTGAGAGAGAGAGAGTTGTGTGCAAGGAGGGGAGGGGCAGAGAGAGAGGAAGAGAGAGAGAATCCCAAGTAGGCTCCGTGCTGTCAGTGCAGGACCCCGATGCGGGGCTCACACTCATGAACTGTGAGATTGTGACCTGAACCGAAATCTATAGTTGGATGTTGGATGCTTAACTGGCTGAGCCACCCGGGTGCCCCACATTTTAGTAAAATCCACATTTTATTATTACATGTTCTTATTTAGTAATAACATTATAATTATTTTGCTTTATTATTGTTGTTGTTATTTTATTATTTTCAAAGAAAGAAAGGAAGACTGGGATAATTATTCGATGGAAAAGGAAAACTTGGGGGGAAATCTGGTTAGTACCTGGCTCTAGCTGGCAGGCTCTAGAGGAATACTGCAATGTTTCTGAGACCGCCTTTTCACCAAAATCGAATGCACTCACAATGATATCTGCCTTCACTCTGGGCTGTAAGAAAGTGGTGGTTATTAGGAAGTGAGAATGAGTTGCAATGGTATTCATCGTGTGAGGGAAGCCAAGCTTGGTGGCTTTATGTGAGGGTAAATACAATTGTGGAAACAATATACTTAAAGCCCTTTCATATTATTTAGCAGGAACAGGAATGGTTAGACCTTCAGTCTACAGGCCTAGGATGGATGGATGTAAATCTTTAAGGGTAAAACTCTCCTACAGGATAATGAACCATATTGCAGGAAAAAAACAGTGTGACGTAACGTAGGTTCAGGCCTGGTGCAATGGCATCAGTATGTCCTAGAAAGGCATTTTGAAAAAGTACTTCTCCTGGCTGTTGGTAAAGAAGACACCTTCGCCCTTCTAATCTCCAAATCCTCCCTAGATCAACAAGGAAAAGAAAAAGGAGGCATAGCTTGAGGCAGAGGAGTTCTGTCTGCTAGGAAGTAATAAGATTACTGGGCTAATAAGATCCTAAGGAAAACAGGATCTCTAGAAAAGCAAAGAAAGAAAAACTGTTTCAGTGTACATGTTTCATTAAAAAAAAAAAAAAAACAAACATGCTGCATGTCCATAAATCCCTATTTATATTTTGTTGGTGCCTACTTTTGGTACAAACTGTTTCAGTGTTATACAAGTGAGGATTCACATACTCGTATTTACCCTGTAGTGCATGAGATTTGAAATGGTGAGAAATAGTGTAGCTTAGGGACTGGGTAGGAATGAAACAAAATGAGTGGAATTTAGGTAATGACGTTAGTAGTAAGATTTTATATACATTATTACGCATATGCCATATATTTTAACATCTATTAAGATTTTACATTTCTTCTAAACAATTGGAAATCAACCTATTGTGTTTAATATATTGCCTCTATAAAAAGCAGCTCAAATCTGGAGAGATTAAATGAATCCTCACTTTTTAAAAAAATTTTTTTTAATGTTTATTCTTGAGAGAGAGACAGAGTGCCAGTGGGGGAGGGGCAGAGAGAGAGGGAGACACACAATCTAAAGCAGGCTCCAGGCTCTGAGGAACTCAAGAAAGGTGAGATCATGACCTGAGCCGAAGTCAGCCGCTTAACCCACTGGGCCACCCAGGCACCCCTAAATCTTCACTTTTGAACTCTGCTCATGTGTTGGGTGGCTTTTAATTGTTGTTTATACGTAGATGACTTTCTTTTCACTGTGACTGAAGATTTATATTTAATGGTCTTTAGTGTTCCTTACTCACTACAAGGTGTCTAAAAATAGATTAATTTTTGGTTATATTTTTAAACTTATGGCTTTTGCATCTAAGGAGCACATATCCAGCAATTCTAGAAAATTCCTTACCATCATTTTTCTAGCATTGCTCATGGAAGAGGTTTCCCCCTGCCCCCCATGTGCTTCAATAATATAATATTGAAACTTCTTTGGTGGGACTTTGATTTCTCTCTCATTCTCTCCTTTGTGGGACTTCCTTGTGGGCTGATTTGTGGGAAAATCATTTTAGAGCAATTTTGGGTTCACTGCTGGGACACACACCACAGTGACACTAAATCAGTGGCCACTGACCCTGATAACAGTTTTTCCATAAATTTTTTTTGGTTTGGGGGTTCCTGAAATATGAAAATAGTGCAAATTTAAACTTCAAACTTGTGAAATTCTTAGGATTTGTGGTATGGTTTTGTCAGGCCTTTGTTTGTTTGTTCATTTGTTTGTTTCACCCAGAGCCTGGCAAATATACACAAGTGTCCCTGTATTGCAAGTTTCATTTATTTATTTTTCCCTCACCTTCTGAAGCCGCTGCCCTTTAAGGCCCCCATCTATATGTAGAGATCTCAGTGCTAACTCTTAGCATTGTACTGTCTCTGAATTGATATCATAACCCAACTTGTAGATTACTGGGTCTCAAAAACACTTCTGTAGGCTTCTAAAGCATCATACAATTATTCTGGTTTTCCGGTCTCAACTTTTGTTTTTTCAACTAGACAATTTTCTTGGACATTTTGCAAGCTCAGCAAAACACGTAAAAATAAAAATAAAAGCAATTATGTCATATTTATCCAGAACCTATAGATAGTCATGGGGGGGGATATTTTAGATTATTACAATTTACCCTTTTGCCTATATCATATATGATTTTTACAGTCGAAACATCCTTGTCTTTAACTCTCTGTCAACAAATAAAGGGTCCCCCAAGCATTTAAAATGCCCTGACCCCACTGGGGCGAGGGATGCATGTGCCTCCAAATCGTTTGACAACATATCTGAAGCAAAATCCTATGATCCATCTAGCTGGCCGCCAGCAACCTCCGGTGGGTTTTGCTGCCGCCATAGCTGGAAGTGAGAGATTAGACCGCTGTCCAACCGTCTGTTCCCCTCCAGGTTTGAACTTCTAGAATGTCATTTTTTTTTTTCTTCCTATAAGGTCAGGCTGCCATGTTCTACTCTTTTCTCAGTACTTTTCACATATCCTGTCCCTGGAGAGATGTGAGAGGCAGTCTGGAAAAACATCAATGTTATGTATGTCAGAGCCTGCTTACACAGGATGCCAACAGATGGCAATATTTTATCATTATTACACAATCCAGAGACCCTTCATTTGTGGCCTCAGGGAACACGAGGAGTCGGCTCTTTGGTGTGACACATGTCACCGAAGCTTCACCCCCCATTAACTGTGCTGTTGTTTGTGATTGTTAAGCTGCGCGTCTCGCCGTGTGTCAC
Source organism: Lynx canadensis (assembly GCF_007474595.2). Taxonomy (NCBI): domain Eukaryota; kingdom Metazoa; phylum Chordata; class Mammalia; order Carnivora; family Felidae; genus Lynx; species Lynx canadensis. The sequence continues at coordinate 51,385,096 of NC_044316.2, forward strand.
ATTCTTGACTTGTACAAGGGTCCATTAGTAAGTAGCATCTGAGTACCGTGAGTCATAGAAGGCCCCATTCTTGGAAAAATAAACACTGTACATTCGGCTGAGATTAGAGCCACTGGCTGGTAGTGAACTGGACGGCCTTTCATGTAAAAGCCTGTTTCTGCTCTCCATCAAGGCCTTCTCTCCCACTATCAATACACGAGAAATTCACATGACTCTTGGATGGCACGTCCGTTCACAAACATAGGCTGAGCGCTCACCTAGTCTCTGGTGTTGCACAGGGCTTTGTCCGAGACCCTGGAAGAAAGGTCTGAGGGGAAAATAGCAGCCAGAAATTTCAAAACCATCAGGAACTCTTATGAAACCAACTTCATGGCTGCAAGTGAAAGATGTTTTCGAAGTGTAGATGTATTTTCCAGCGACCTGGTCCTTATTTTTCTCTTTATCATTTCCTTCCTCCCCTCATTCCTTGTATTTTGTAAATCTCTTCCTCTTCTTTTTTCTTCTGTCTTTCGTGACTTCTGGTTTTTTCTTTCCTCCCTTACGCCTTCCCTCATCACTTTTTCAGACTTGGCACATCTTCCCCCTTTGTGGGTTCTCTTTCTCTTCCCAACTTGCATATCCAGACCCTGATATGCACAGGGCTCCAGCCCAGAAGAGGCATTCCGGTTCCGAGGAGTTGGCACCAAATGGCTACGGCAGCTGTGCCAACCCCGCCCACACAAGGAACTGAATTTAAAAAGAGAATTCCCCCCAGCTACCATCTAACCTAGTCCTTGCCAGCATCATAATTTGAAGTCATCTAATGGTTAAAAACTGGCCTGAGACTAAAGAGAGTCAGGCAGATAAACGTTCCAGGTTGGGTTTAGGGAAAGTTTTGGGGTTTCTCTAGGTACATGTAACTTTTGAGGCTATATTTCAATCCTTGATCCCCTTAGCAATCTGGCACATTCGCTGTTTGTGTTTCTCTTTTCTAACTTTTTTTTTTTTGAAGTGAAATTTTGGCATTTCTTCCAGGAAGGAGGGAGCAGGCGGGCTTCGGGCACTGCTGGGAGGCATGAAGGCAAAGCTGTGCGAACATCTTTACAGACCATCTACCCCACTCAGTACAGGGTCATGACCATGTAGTCAAACAACCAAGGGTCAGAGGGGAGAAAACAGATGGGGACCATAGGCTCCCAGATCACACACCTTCTTTCAAAACCTATTTCAGAAAAGCGGTTTTCTGTGAAAGCAGATTTCCGAGGGTAGTGCTTTTATAAACACTCCACATTTCTTTGGCCTGTGAGAGGTGTTTTGTGTGGGAGCATTTGCCATCAAACAAGGTTTTATTGAATATCCCTCTTGTTGTTGTTATAATAATCCATGCTGATATAAACCATGCTCCATAAAACGCCACAATACACATCCACTGGGCAACACCGCAGGGCGGGCTCACGCCGAAGCTCCTCAGGCAATAAAACCAAGACCGCCAGAAACACGCTGCCATTTATTTCCCCGTAATGTGCTTTCTCTCTTTCTCTCTCTAGGCAGATTTTCCTCGTGTTGAAAGGGAACCTCTGGTCAAAAGTCAGCAAGCAAAGTTGTAGAAAGCTTTGATAGTCAGTGAAGTGAATCATGGCTACACATGGCAGTGGCATGCACCAATGGAGCCTCTTGCTGGGTGGACCTCCCTCTAAGAGCAACTTCTGGTCATCAGTCAAAGGGGCCCCCAACGAGTTTTGCACAGCCAATGGTTTCACCAGCTCCACGGTGCCTGGGTCCCAAGTTGCCCTTTTCCACAGGTATTGCTAAAGCAAATAGCAGACGGTATTTACTGGGTGTGATGCTTTCAATCACATTAATCTAGCCAGTAAAAAAATTTATGACCAATAAAAATTCCACCATGACATGGCTGATTGGAGGGAAGGCTGCATGATGGAAATTCAAGCCACGCCTCTGCCTCTAGCTAGACTGTCACAAACCTTGGAAGGAAGTAGGAGTCGGGAACGAGAAAGACAGAAAATCTCTGGGGTTGTTAAAACTAACTCAAGGGTAGATGGATAAAACTCTTAAATCGTTTAATAAGTCCAAACTCTTGGAGTTTGGAAGGTGATTGACTGAACACCTACTTTCAAAAGCTATCTGGGGAAAGTATAGATGTAGTCCCACTTCTCCTAGAAAATTACCCTGGGTTCCTTCTACTCTTCTGATCGCATGATTATTTGTTCGTGATAAAATAAATATTTTTAGATGTTAATACTTGAAAAATGAGCTATAAGGATGCCTGGGTGGGGACTCTCTATCTGGTTTGGAGCCAATGGGGAATGCAGCTTCACACGCTGTCTTTCTCCTTGTGGATTCCCACATGGTTTACACAGTTCCAGAAGGGCAATGACTAAGCTCTATTAACATTTGTGAGTCATTCCTTCTTTTCCCGATCTATAGTGACAGTCCTCAGACTGCATGGTTTCAAACACATACTCTCCAAATCCTCCTGTTCCATGGCTTCTCCCTCGAGTGGGCAGCTGATCCAATTATTTGTTAATGATCCCAGACCACACATGGCAACGAGGATGTTATTTTAATGAATTTATATTGGAAGTCATGCCACTGGGAGTGAGCACCTGATTAGATAATTGTGGTTAATACTTCAAGTAGCTTATCCAATATCCATTATCCCATTCTTTCTTAGTAATAGAACCCCAAATTTAATCTGCGTGGCAATGTGCCCAGCCAAAAGACTTTATTTGCAAAATCCCCCGTGTTGCTAAGGGTGATCAATAAGGCGTAATTTGAAGTTTGTGTGTGAGACGTTTGAGAAAGCCCCTAAAAGGGGGGCAGAGTGCTGGCATTTGCCCTTTCACCTTCTCAAACTTCCTTTTATTTTCCACGTAGAGTGAAGCCCCGAAGGCTAGAACTCCAGTGGCATCTTGGAGAGTGAGATGAACTTAATTATGGAAACCTGTTGTTGTAAGGAGCAGAAAGACAAAAGGAAAGAAACTTGGGTCTCTAAGGACTCACCATAGGATCTGATCTCTAGACCATCCCCCTCCAGGCTGCTTTCCTTTGAGAGGAAAGAAACTTCTGTTGTTGAAGCCGCACTGTTCTTTCCAGCCTCAGCACTGGATTCCTGATCAGAATCGCAGCCCTAGAGATCTAAAGGTTCTCTACCAAGACCATCTATTAACAGATTTGAGCACTCAAATCTCCCAAACAGATCGACAATCTTATTAAAAAAAAAATTTTTTTTTTCTGATGATAGGTAATTTCCTCCATAAAGCACCACTTTATACACAACCTCTTACATCTGGGACACACTTTAAAATGTTTGCTGGAATGTGCCTGGCAATATGAAGCAGGAATCACATCACGGGTTTTATAGCTATAAAGATCATGTTTTTGAATCTGAGATATCTCACTCACTAGCAATGTGACATTAGGCAAGTTACTTGACCCTCAACACTTGTGATGACAAAATGAGTAAAACACTATCAATCTGGTAAAAAACTGACAAGGGGACAAAGCATATATTTAAAGCAGACATAACACAGCAAGTCTTAAATCGCATTCTTTTCTACCTTCTACTTCAAAATTTCAAATTTCGTACTTTGAGTGTATTGGTTTAGGTTCTCTTCATTCATTCTCGGAGACAAGGACAAAAACCCTTCTGCCAACACTTTACCCACCATTATATTTTCTCGACTCTGCTTCCCCCAATATATATCCCTATTACCCCTCAATAGTCTCCCCTCTGTATCAGTATTAAATGAGGACACCAGCATGCAAAAATTAAAAAGCAGTAAACAAACAAAAGCCCACATACTAAGCCTCCCCAGGTGTGTATGTACATAAACATATGTGTGTATATAATATAAATATATAATATAAATACATATAATATAAATTATATATATATATGTTATATTTATATTTACACATAAGAGCAGCCAAAGGATAGGCTAAGATGAGTCAGTTCATTCTAAGTCCAACAGTTGATTTTCCTCTAACACATATTTTCTTACATAAGACTTGGCATCCCTTAAGGTCAAGGCATACGATTGCCTCTGCTGATTTTGACAGCAGTGCTACAACATACAGAAATTACCAGGTGTTCACGGAGAGCTCTCTGAAATCATATGCCACTGATAAATTAAGCAGCATTTCACTGGTATCACTCAAATGAAACAAGCATAATCCAGCATGTCGCATTGAAGGCTGAAAACATGGATTCCGATAGACCCATGTGCCCATGTGCCCATGGATAAATTAATTGGCCTCTCTCAATTAATTAACGGTAGACATCCCATAATGCTGTTGTACAGATTAAATGAGATAATGCATGTAGAGAACACATCACAATGCCTGGCACATGGTGATCACTCCAGTGTTGGTCTTTCTGATCATTATCATTACCACCCTTAGCATAGGAAACAGTAATGGCTTATCATTCATGTGAACTTTCCTCCATCCTTTCCCCACCGCACAACGAGAGTTTATTTTCAGGACTTCTTAAAGGCTGCGTTCAAGTCCTTTGTCCCTTGTCTCTCTAGCAACTGCAAAATTAATTATTTCTTTTAGAAAGAAATGAGAAAATGAAGCAATAAATTGGAGGTTCTGAAAAATGTCCACATAGCTCTTTAAGTTAGAATTTGTAAAATCCCATTTTTATTACACTTACATATAGTTTTGTAGAAGAGTAGATAGTCTTGGTACCCAGACCGGGATTTCGAACCCAATCTTGCTTTTTTACCAACTATGGAACTTGGGCTAGTCAACTAACTGCTCTGAGTTCCAGTTACAATGCCTGCCTCTCACATTTTTAGGAAAACTGCATGAATATATGTACATGAAATACCTAAAAATCTGTAACATGGCAGTCACGCAAGAGACATCTGCTTTCTTTTTCCAGTTACATGCTGTTGTTGTTACTATGTCTGTGTCCACCAACAAGGTCCTTGTCTCTATTGGGAAGAATTAAAAGGTCTTTCTGATGGGGAAGTCAGGAATCTGGTGAATTAAGAAGGAAAGGAGAAAGAAGGGGAAGGAAAGCAGACGAGTCATTGAAAACACAAATGCTGAAGTACTCTGCTTTGTTCATATGACCATGCCAGTCTTAAGGCTAGTTTCAGCCTGGCACCTCGCTGTTGTCTAAAGGTAGTACTCGAAAAACCACACCCAAGCCTGGGATCCCATCACAAACCACCACCTCTTACAATAACAGTCTCTATCCCCTTAGTCTTTGTATTTCCTAAACCTGTGACATAGGAAATCATCAGGAACAACGCCCCAAATTAACCAAAATAGTCTATAATAAAGGTTTTCAACCATATGATTTGGGACATTTGGATATCAAGATAGTCCACCTCTACAATATCCAAAGTAATTTTGCAAGTATTTATATGTTGTGTTTCAAGAAGGAAACAAGCAAAAATTGTCCTACACATTTAGGGAATTTCACATTCCCTCGGAATAGAGTATAAAGTGCTATTAGTCGCATCTTCATGGAATGAGGTACTTCCCTAAGAGGAGTAAAAGGCATATACATTTTTACTCACTGTTCATATTCAGAAATCATAAGGAAAGGAGTAGCCCTGTTTGGTGCTCACACTTTCAAATACACCTCTGAACATCTTGACTTAGAAACTCTGAAGGCATTGCTGAGCTCGAAAGTAAGTTTTTACTTCGGAGCCCCGACATCACTTATTCAGTATTGCCTAGAATTGAGCAGCCCATTAAGGAACTGAGAAAACTGCCTAAACCCATTTCTGGAATGGGGACTCCTGATTCAAATGCCCATTAATATATAAGACAATTGCCTTAATATCACCATCTAAGGATGTTAAATCCACTTTGATTATTGAGTGATGACAGAGGTGGTCCATTAAATTCTCAAAAACCTAGAGGAATGCTAGGTTGTTTGTTCTTTCTTTCTTTCTTTCTTTCTTTCTCTCTCTTTTTTTTTTTTTTCCTCTAGCAGCTTTGGCCAGTATCTTAGTCTCCACATGTACCATGTAGCCAAAAACACCATGCAAAAAACTTTGGTATTGCTAAGTCAGCATGACATTCTCTTGGAAACTGCTGTTCTCCAAAGCCAATTCTGTGCTATTGAAGAGTGAATAAGACACTGATTCCAGGAGATGAGGGTTCCTTTTAGGGGGAAAAATCTAAAACACATACAGCCATGCTATTTGGAAGTAGACGGTCAGTGTCATTTTGGATAGAAAGGTTTGGTAAGCCACGGCTGAGGTGTCCAACACACCTGAACTTCCCCATCACCACTGTGCCTGCAGCTCATGCTCTATGCTCCCTCCAAGTCCAACTCAAGCTTAAACATCAACCACGTTTCCAAGCTTCGCATGGTTTGGGGGCACAAATGACCACATATCACACGATTTCCGTCTGAAATCATGGCTTGGCCTACAAGTATCGAAAGCTTTGCAAACTTCAGCGAAACTCTAGACTTCCCTGGCCTTGGTATTGGGCTGGCAGCAGAGGTTCCCCGCAGCTGTGGCAGTAATACCCGGGTGAGTGAATATTTTCATTTTCTAAGCAGGTCCCAGCTGGCCAGCACTTTCAGAAGCAGGAGTGGAGAAGACAAAGATACAGGAGAGAGAGAGAGAAAGAGAGAGGTGGAAGTTGTGAGATTAAAAAAATATACACACACACACACACACACACACACACACACACACACCACACACACACACACACATATATATACACACACACATATACATATGGTCTGATTCCTAAATGTATAGTTTTTTCCTCTACAGAAGTACAAATTTCTGAAAATCTGGGTTAAGACTAGGTCAGAGCCCCAAACAACCAATATTCCAAGAGTGCTGAGATTTTCTATAAAAACATTAGTGTTTCTGCCACAGTCTGGGATTGTAACCATACATGGGCCAGAATGCCAGGGAGCTGGGCAGAAGGTTATTTGCCATGAAAAATGGGAAAAGACTCCGCCACTTTCTTTCCTATTGGATAATAATCTCTTTAAGCACTGACTTCTGTGTAGGAAGCATGGCAGTATGTGGTAAGAAATAAATCTGGTTTGGAGATGCTTGAATGGCTCCCAAATGACAATGCCTACAATCTTTTCTTTACTCTCATTAATATCAAAGCAAAGATCTGTGTTAAAGAAACAGGGTCAAAGGGTGGGGAGAAGGGAGGGTAAAAGAGAAGTGTTCTTCACTTTGCTGAATTTTACCATTAAAATTTTATTGACTAAGCTCCTGGTTTAGCTCCAAGTGTTTGTAACAATAAGCAGGCATTATCTTTATTTTTAAGAGTTATCAGGGTGTTTGTTAGTATTTTATAGTAATCTATTCTAGAGTAGAAGGCTATGGAGAGTGTCGATGAGGAGGATTACATGGATGGTTAAGTTTCCAGATAAATACAGGTGTCCCGTAGTATTTATATTTGCTAAAGTAAGAAGTAGTTATTGAGTTAGGAGATATTTTGGGAAGCGACTGGAAAGAGAAGAGTTGACCCCAAAGAGTTGGACTGAATCCCAAAGTTTTTTGTTAGTTTTAACATGTATATATATATATATATATGCCTTGCTTCCTCCATATTCCTCATCACCCTCTTGGGCCCACAGTGGACTCCCTAAAAATGCTAATTGATTGATTCATTGATGGATAAAAGAAAAAGGCCAAGAGGAAGCCAAAGTAAATAAGGTTTCTGGTTTGAACGTTTTATTTCATGGGCCAGATTTGGGCATGCATTTCACCATTTGGAACACATACTTTTGAAATTGCAAAATATAATGCATTTTAAGACTCAGGTACCTTTTAAAGTCCCACCCTGCTAACTCTCAGGTTATTATTCATGCTTCTATCTTAATGGATTCCACAAATCAAATTTTCATTTTTCTTGGTGAATATGGCTGATACTTACAAATGAGTATCATTTACCCCCCTACCCCCAAACCTCTTATGGAGCCAAAAGCCCAAAGCTATAAATATAGAACACCACTGTTAGGAGGCCTTCTTTTCCGTCCCCCACCCTGCCACCTCAGAAGGTAATGGATTTCTCTTTTCACAGTGTTAAAAGGATCAGTAAATCATTGGGTCACCTATTGATATGAAAGTCTTTTCATTTGAAGTGATTATTGTTTTAGCAAATTGCAAAAGAAAAATACAAAAGAGCAAATAAATCAAGAAAAAAAATTACAACAGGTTTTTATGAAGTATGGGTGGAGTGGAAAAAGTGATCTAGGCTTAATTAACCACACTTAGTCATAGATGCAGGAAGCAGAGGTTTTAAAAAGTCCAATTGGGGCTGTGTTTTATATATATATACATACACGCACACACACTTTAAGGTGTTAATTTCCATCACATCACTCTGTGCTGGGTTACCATGAAAGGACTGCTGAATCTTGACCTTCACATGAAATGTTAAAATCACGTTCCCTTTGGAAGGCACAACTGTCATGAAATATTGTCTCTGTGTACTCACAGAAGAGTATCTGTGTAGAGGCAACAGATGCTCAAGATCTAGGTGCATATTGCCCGGGGAAATAAGGGCACGATGATCTGGTAAGTCTGGACTTCCTTTATATTAGTAACATCTCATTTTTACCTCTGCTTGTTGACTCATACCCTTACCTGTACTTTAAATATCTCAATCCCCACAATCTCCCATGTTGCTAAAGAATGTCAGCCACTTCAATTTTATGGCTCAAGTCAATCTCCTACCTATTGTGCCACTAAATTCTCCTTCCCCAATTAAACAGTTACAGCCCTTATAATTGATACTACACACCTGGTTATACACTTTAACACCTGATTATTAACTCCCTTGTATTATCTTTTCTCATACGTGTAGCTCATTTCCAAAATTACTAAATATACCCTAAGGACTTATACCCCTCTGGGGTGTTTTGGGACCAGTAATCATCCACCCGGAGTAACAGGTACCATACTTGCAGAATGATGCAACATACATTCCTCAACGAAACTAAATATTATTGTTTCAATCAACTTATTTTAAGGAAACATGTGACACATTAGAATGGACAAGAAACTAATACATTAAAAGCAAGGTGGGCACTGGATCTGTCAGTGTTCCATACAGAAATAGAACCAATAGAAGATATCTATCTATCTAAATCTAGATACATATATAGATAGATACATACACACAAAAAGAGATTGATTTTTAAGGAGTTCACACAGTTGCAGAGGCTGGCAAGTCTGAAATCTGCAGGGAGAGGCGCCTGGGTGGCTTAGTGGGTTAAGCTTCCGACTTGGGCTCAAGTCATAATCTCTCAGTTTGTGGGTTCGACCCCCTCATCGGGCTCTGTGCTGACAGCTCAGAGGCTGGAGCCTGCTTCAGATTCTGTGTCTCCCTCGCTCTCTGCCTCTCCCCGGCTCGTGCTCTCTCAGAAATAAATAAACGTTGAAAAAAAAAAAAAAAAGAAGAAATCTTGCAGGGCATCCCAGCACAATGGAAACTCATGCAGGATTTTTTTTTCTTTTCTTTTTTAAATATTTTATTTTTTGGGGCGCCTGGGTGGCTCAGTCGGTTGAGCGTCCGACTTCAGTTCAGGTCATGATCTCACAGTCTGTGAGTTCGAGCCCTGCGTCGGGCTCTGTGCTGACGGCTCAGAGCCCGGAGCCTGCTTTGGATTCTGTGTCTCCCTCTCTCACTGCTCCTCCCCTGCTTGCGATCTGTTTCTGTCTCAAAAAAAAAAAAAAAAAAAAAAAAAAAAAAAAAAAAAAAAATTAAAAAAAATTTGAATATTTTATTTTTGGGGGCACCTGGGTGGCTCCAGTTAAGCACCCGACTTCGGCTCAGGTCATGATCAGTTTGTGAGTTCAAACCCTGCGTCAGGCTCTGTGCTGACAGCTCAGAGCCCGGAGCCTGCTTCGGACTCCGTGTCTCATTCTCTCTCTGCCCCTCCCCACTTTTGCTCTGTCTGTCTCTGTCTCTCTAAAATAAATAAATGTAAAAAAACATTTTTTAAGTACTCTCTATACCCAACACTGGGCTGGAACTTACAGTCTGGACATCAAGAGCTGCTTGCTCCACTCACTGAGCCAGCCAGCCCCTCATGCAGGATTAGTATGTTACAGTCTTGAGGCTAAATTCTTTCCTCTCAGGGAAACCTCAGTGCTTTGCTCTTGGGGCCTTCAACTGACTGAATGAGTCCCAACAACATTATCAAGGGAAATTTCTTTTACCTAAAAGTAACTGATTGTAAATGTTAATCACATTGCAAAATACCTTCACAGCAACATCTAGACTACTGTTTGACGGAAGAACTGGGCACCTGTGCCCGGCCAAATCGACACGTATGCTTAACCATGACAGGCACTTCGCCGTTTACTGCAGTGTGGGTACTGATGCCTTATATCTATCCACAAGCCCCAAATCAAGTCCCTGTTTCCTTGCAGAATTCTTCTATGCAACAAATAGCTGTTGGTGCCTAGGATCACCATGAAAACTAGATTTTTTTTCTCTTAAAATTCTTTTTAGGTTAATCTTAAATACTTTCTCAATCATACAGCCTTGTCTGGAGGGAATGTTGGCATTTAATTGGTCCAGGAAGGAGAATACCACAATACAGAAAGAAATTTTTTAAACTGTAAAAAAAAAAAAAAAAAAAAAAAAAAAAAATAAGATGCTCTCATTTTTTAACAAGAATCTTCATTCTAAGATGCAGGGTTCAGTTTGAGGAGCCATGCAGGAATACCAGCCAGTGTCTCTTTTCCAGATCGACTGATAAAATTCAGCTGGAGTTATTTGGGCATATGCACAAAGCTTCATTCTGATTTGAGTGCCTGATGGCAATGACCACGTGTTATTACCCTCAAATCCACAGATATGAGCCCATTGCCATTGGCTACAGTGCAGGCTAATGATGCGTGTGCTGAGGGTGGTACAATCGGAATAAATCTGTGGGCAGAGAGGGTCTGCTCAACCGCCCAGTAGCAGGTAAACTTCCTGAGAGCTTGTTAGAAATGCAGTCTTGGGTGCTATGCCAGATCTAGTCTATCAAAATCTGCATTTTAATAAGATCCCAAGGTGATATTCATGCGCATTAAAAATTGAGAACTACTTTGAGCATCCGGGGGTCCTATCTTAGGTAGGAAGAATTCCTGGTACCATTTCTACCTTTCAGCCTGTGGGACATTTCAGCCACTGAGACACCTTTCCTTTCATTCCCCTTTACCTATGTAAATGGGGAAGCCCCAAAGGAAGTTCAAATTTCACAGGACTCAGACCAAAGTTTCCTGACCACAATGCTGTGTATGTGTTTACATCATGGTCATGACAAAGTCTAGGGGAACTTATGACTAGAATCAGGCTTCACGGATACAACATATTTGGGCCCTATTTTTTTTTTTTTTTTTATGCGCTAAGAGAAAAAGCAGCAATGAGATGTTGTTAATTTAGTGTAACTTTTTATCATACTTAGCTATAAATACCAATAACAATGGTACTTAGGGTTGCCACTGCATACCTTCAGCAACTGTAAGCCATAGGCAAAGAGGAAATATGGGGGTATGAAGAACAAGAGTAAGTCATGAGTAAAGGGGAGGAGTAAAAGAACAGAATAAGAGGCAGTCTTATTTTGCCCAGCATTGTAAGCATAAGATATCTGCCAGTTAGAGAAAGTGATATATGAAAAAAAATACCTTAACGATGACCCCGATAGACTAACCATGACATACTGATTCAAACAGATCACGATTTGAAATCCACTTCTACTTATTAACTGTGTATTGATTAACTTATCTTTCTTGGTTTCCTTCTTTGTACAATGGTGAATACACACAGAGATTTGAGTTGATTTACAAGATTATGTATAGAAAGCATTTATCATAGTGCATAACATAAAGTAAGTGCTTAATTAAATGGTGACTCTTTATAACTTGACACATGAATTTCCTGCATTTTATTTAATATTCAGAAATAATTTATTCTAAGGGCATATCCCACACTCCTATAAAGGGAATAAAGTTGCCTCCAGAGTGTCAGAAAAAAGTAATCTGTGTTAATAAATCTCCTGGGATAAAAAGTAGCATTTGGCAGAAGTGTAAAATATACATTTATTGACATGAGTATTCTAGGCTGAAAAAGAGAGTCCAACACTTTCTGGCAACACAAGAAACTGGTTATTCCATTGGTATCTCTGTTATCTAATTAAATGGATTCCTTAATTTAGACTCCACTGACTGAGTTTTCATTAATGATGAAGAAAGGGATTATGGAGTCGGCTGCCAGAGACAGCAGGAAGATCAAATAACAGCAAAATTAGAATTTCTCATCTACATTCAAAGGCTGTGAAGAGTTTTATAAGGTGGTCTTCTGAACATCACTATAACAGTGGGGGAGGCCTAACATGAGACAAATAGGTAAATTTTTCAAGTTATATGGTCAAAATAAAATCATGATCCAGGATATCTTATAAGCGATTTTGACCAGGGACATAAAAAGAATTGAAAAACATTTAGCAAACTGTCATCCTCAGGAATTTTCCTCTGAGGAAAGGACACTGGGATAATGGAAATTTGAAAGTAGAAAAAGGGAGGTAAGAGTAGTTTCAGTGACTGGGAAATCGTGAATAATATTTTTCCCAAGGGTATGGTTGTAGAACAGGGGTGTGATTTTTGAGGATCAATGTCAGGATGTGAGGGACAGTGAAACAAATGTTGCCTTCTTTAGATTGGCCCTATAATGGCCAAGGCAGGGGTGGGGGGCGGGTGCTGTTGTTGTTGATCACTGCAATGCCCAGAAAAACAAGATGTCTATTAAACTGGCTACCTGTGGAGGTTTCAAGAGGGAGACTATCTTTTCTAAAATAGAATCCTTGTTAACCAAAGAATCATATTCCAAGGTAAATGGTCAAACCCCATAAAACAAGTCAACTTTCAAGAATAGACGATGAGGAATCACTTAGCATTGACTTTGAGATGATTGGGATGACATAATGAACAAGTATAAATAAGTTTCACTTTTACAGTCTGACATAGTGTCTTTTCTCCAGGGGTGTCTGGGTAAATTTTGACAAAAGTAAGAACCTAAGAGCTGTTTCTTTGTCCATGCATTGAAAATAGTAGTTGAAACACACACACACACACACACACACACACACACACACACACACACACCTCTTTCTAGGTCCAATACCTATGGCCCTTTTAAATAAATATAGTTCACTGTCTTCTGATATGATATTTAGGCTTCTCTACAAATAGGGCAAAAGTTGGAAAAATTGTGACAATCCACTGCATAATCTCACTAAAATTTAAATAAAAATCTGAAAGTGAAAATGAGGCCAAAGGGTCAGAGAAGGCAAAGTTAATAATTCAGAGAGTCTATAATGCTCACGGTCTACTGATGAAGAAAATAATGTAGTCTATGATGAATAAATATTGTTCCATCCAAATCCCATAAATCTTAGGATCATAGATATAGGCCACCCATAATATTATTCTTTCTGTTCTATTAAAAAAATTATGGTTTACGTCACACATTTCAATTCTTCTTATGTTCAACTAATGTTAAAACTAGAGGCTATGAGATACAAGTTCTGAACTAGCTATACCTGAAGTCACCCACTATACAGAGTTTGGATGGTTTTCCTATGTGTGCTAAATTCAAATGTATCATACACTTACACAAATCTGTTGTTCAAGAACAGAAAAAAAATGTGAAGATGAGAAAAGTTGAAAGAGGAATACAATTTTAGATAAATGATGAGACAAAGAAATTAATCATCAGCATTGGGAAAGGAAATTATATTTCCAAAGAACAGATGAAGACCTGATGGCTAAAAGGATAGAAAAGGCTAAAAGGACAGAAAAGGATAAAAAGACAATAGGATACCACAGCCCAAAAATCAAACTAAGCAGTCACACTTGAACAAAGCACTACAATAATATTAGAATAGATGAATTGCATACTTCCACATAGAAAAAAAAGATTACATCAATCGGGTCTTTTGGGTGTCAATTATGTGTTGGCATTTTTACTTAACCATTTATTCAATCTATTTTGTTTTAAACAGAGGAACTACATACGGGTAGCACTTTTTCAAAAGTAACAGTGAAAAATAACCTGTTACAGTGTCAGAGTTCCATTACAGCAGAGAGACAAATGGAAAATTCAAATAAGTGGGGAAATTTAATTTTATGAAAAATTAGTATCAAATAGAAGGTTGTGAAAGGTAAGGCCAGTTTGAGGCAAAGCAAAACAACTTTCCAATTAAAATTTAAATTTCAATTTTAATTGAAAAAATGGGTTTCATTCTATTGTGTATTCAGAATTTAGAGAAAACTGGCCACAACATTTTCTTTTCTTTCTATACCTACAGAAACAAGCTATTAAGCCCCAGTGAGTTATTCTTTTTTTTTTCTTTCTTTTAGTGTATTTCAATATAATTTTTTCAAGATTTAATGAAAGAGCTGTACAACCCATACCCTACCCCTTTTCAAGAATGTCTGGCCAAATGCAGCTGTAAATTATAAAATAATGCCCTGCATTCATAAAACAGTTCACACATAAATATAAAAAATTAACCACTGATCAAATGACTCTTCCAGATAGGCTGCTTCAACCATCAACTTATGCAGGTATATCCTTAAGAAGTATCCTCCACCTTTTAAAAATTCTATAGATTTTTCCCTAAAAATCTCTGTTAAATCATACAGTATCCAGTAGTCATATTCTGAAAATAATTGCTAAATTCAAAAAACAAATTACTAAATGCGGGAGATTTTTTTCCCCCACAAAGCCTTTTTATTGTTTCCAAAAAAGCGATTTTGTCCACAGAAAGCCCTAGTGCCCCCTGTTTGGGACAAAATCCATTACGGAGGACTGATGCCAGGAGAAAACAGGAAAATCCAGAACTCCCTCACCAGCAACACTCTCTGAAATGTAGACAGAAATTTATCAAATATAATTTATTCAGAAAAATTATAATGTTTTAGTAAGTTAATTCTAAAATACTGAGAAGACCAGACCAGAGATATTTTTATTTAGTAATTTTTGGTCTTTCTGTTAAAAGATCTTATGTCCTGATTGCCCCAGAACAGTCCTCATTGTGCCCACTATCCTGGTGTAAATATTAATAGTGCAGCCTTTTACCCTAAAGGGTTTCATTTTGGATACTAAATTATATGGTCGCCCACCTTTAAGCGATATATGAGGTGTGGATTAAGAATTCATAAAGTACAGTCTTTTATTTGCAAAAACCAGTAACACACTGAGTGAAGTATTAAATATTAAATTTGGCATAGGGCATTATGTGTGCATACAGATATACACACATTCAAATCCATAGCTTATGAGATAAACATATTTAAATAAGAAATAATGGAGTTATTTCTGCCACAATCATGATGCTACTTATGGATAGTTTTCTTCAAAGAAGTTATTTTGGGGTGCTATATACATATTCCAAAATGCCATTCCTAACCTAATTCTTTTTTTTTTTTTAATTTTTTTTTTTAACGTTTATTTACTTTTGAGACAGAGAGAGACAGAGCATGAACGGGGGAGGGTCAGAGAGAAGGAGACACAGAATCTGAAACAAGCTCCAGGCTCTGAGCTGTCAGCACATAGCCCAACGCGGGGCTCGAACTCACGGACCATGAGATCATGACCTGAGCCGAAGTCGGCCGCTTAACCGACTGAGCCACCCAGGTGCCCCCATTCCTAACCCAATTCTAAGTGCATGCTGAATCAAGCTATAAGACAGTCAAGAAAAAGTTTCACTACTTCATAGCCACAACTTATTTTCCATAAGGAAATGCATTACCAGATTTTATGCCAATTTTAATTCCAAATGACTTTTATTTGGTTTAAGAAAACAAATATGCTCAAAATACACATTTTATTTATTAAGTTGAAACATTATTGTTTGTTGACTACTTGCCTCCTCTTTGACCTCCTTGAGTACTTAAGGGCAACCACTTTCCGTTACTCATCCATGTGTCCCTAAGAATCTAGTACAGTACTTACGATTTTTTAGGCTCTTGGTAAACATCTGTCAAATCATAATATGAATGAATGAATGAATGAATGAATGAGTGACTCCTCATCTTTGAATTTCTACAGATAATTCCAAAAGCAGAATTTGCACACTGGAAAAGTAGTTGGTAATCATTTTGAAGGCAACAACAATAATATTCATATGTGAATCCTGGTATAATATTAACACCCAAACTTAAAACCAAATGTGATCCCAATTATACTCCCTTTCATGAAATGACTTCATTTTCATAGTAGATAGAAATGGGTCTGAACTCACTGGGGAACCAAAGTGAGGTACACTGTAGACCTTTGCTACTCAAAACATGATCTACAGATGAGCAAGATCAGCGTGACCTGTGAGCTTCTTAGAATACACCCCACCCCAGACCTACTGAGGCAAGATCTGTCTATTACCAGGATTTTCAGGGAATCCGCATACACACAGTTTGAGAAGTTCTTCTTATAAGGTTTAAACTTTGAGTGTTTACAATATGCAAGTCAAGACTCTGAAGGACAGAGAATGAGCACAAAAGCATAGAATAAGGAACATAAATACTACAAAGTGACATTTTTGGTTCTGGGGATTATATAGTACAGTGAGGTAGAAAGACCTATTTCAATCAAACCCAGCAGACAGAATAAAGTAAGATTATTTTATGATTTTAGACAGATTAAAGTTAGTGTTAGAACAAGGTAAAACCAACAAAACTGCCTGTCTTGGGGAAAGGTCAACAGATCAAAAACGAAGTATCAATCTTTGGCTTTAGGTTCACAAATACATATACATGTGTATGTTCTCCACCCATCCCCCCCCCCCCACACACGCGCACACATGCACATTCATACACTTACGTCTCCTAAAGGGGATTTGATGTGGCTAAACTATGTATCGTGGCTATTCTCCAGGCAGTCATGTTTCTCTTAATAATATACTTAAACCCTAACTTCAGTGCCCTCATTAGTAACTTGAATATCTTAAGGCTACCCATAGGGAAATAAATCTCAAATGAAAATAATTGCTTTTGACACGCACTGACCTTGTTAACCTTGCAGGTAAAAGCTCACCAAGCAAATATATGGGATGTCCCTAAAGCAAAAATCGACACACAAAACACAGGGTTATGATGAGGTTCAGCTGTTGCTCTTTCTTGTGGAGATATAACAGCCCTGCTCCAAACCTCATGTGCAGAAAAATAAGCTTATCAGGATGACCCCAGGATACTGAAATGAGAACACATAATGTCCCAGGTCTGGGATTTAGCGTTATTGAACATAGAACTCTTCATTGACAAAATAATCTCATGTCCTTTGGTTGGATTTATAACAGTCTTAAGTTTCTATCTTCAGTCTGCCAGCCTTACTACCCCAAAGCCAATACATTTTTAACAATAAAATCTGACTATATCCTTATTTAAAACCATACGCTGAGAAGACCCCAGTGAATTATTTGCAAAGTTATTGAACCTAAAATACATTTTAAAAATACTGAATCAGGCAAATCTTCCATATGGACTTGGTTATAACATATAATTTATACATTTTATATTATTCTAAAAAAAATTCGACAAATACTTAGTGCCCCTGTACTATATGAAAGGTGCTATTCTGTGTATTTGAAATCAACTCTGCCATCTCCCTGGGAAGACTTCATGGGTTCCCTTTTCAGGGAAGAGTCAATAATCCTGTCTTGTGTGTTACCTCCTTTTTTCTATAATGACTAATACAACGGAACTAAGCCTACAGTGTGGTGGTAATTTCCTTATATGCTTCTGATAACCCTATATTACAAAGTCCTTATATGAGGAACAATGTTTTGTTCATTTTATTTCCTTAGATCCTAATACAGTTTCCTGCATCAAAATGCTCAAAAATGTTAAATGAATGAGTTCATAATATATTGATGAAGACCATTAAAAAATAAAGTAATTGGCTACTTTGGTGGTTCTTGTGAACAATACTGAGGAATTCTTACTGATGATGCTTAGGAATTAGAGAGGCATAGTCTAATTTAACAATAAAAGTCAACAAATATGAAAATATTAGACTTGTGTTTCTCACCTGGAGATGTCTATTTAATAGGAAGTGTCACCTAAAATTCCATGCAAGTATGTTTCCTTTTGCTACCTTGCGAAGATGAGACTTTTCCCCCAAATGAACCTGATCCTTCTGGTAACATTCAAATAGCAAATTCTCCCAACTTCCAGATGTCAGTGTTTTGTAAATATTGGAATCCATATTCTGTTAAAATAGTCCATTAGAATTATATCATAAGCATCTTGCCACGGTACTAAATGCCTTGAAAAACCTGTATTACAAATACTGAAGTATTTATAAGTAAAATGATATAATGACTGAAATTGGCTCCAAAATCCTTCATCCAAAATATATTTAAAAACTACTGAAACATGTTTTTTATGCAAGTCCTTAGAATTTCTGCTCAAGTCTTTCTTAGAGATTTTGAGGAGATAAATCTAAGGCTCCTGGCCCTATCTTCATGGCAGTTAAAATCAAGATAAATGTGCTCATCAGATACTGTTTGATGATGGGTTAATGAGTCAGTGCTCATCTAAACGTACTCTCAGTCCAACAGTCATATGTGAATATTCACACACATCCATGATCATGAGCAGAGACATGTGCCTAGTCTGTAACACATAATGAAAATGATGAAGTTTTCTCTTCTTGTTTTCTTGTCCTAATCTACAGAGAGCCTTGTTTAAATAATGTTCTAAGTAAACTTTGTTAAGAAAGTGGTCCATGTGCTTTGAACATTTGTTTGCCAAAGATGAAATGTACTTCATTCAAATAGAGTGACTTAGTATAATAAATTATTCCAACTTGATTCAGAACTTGAATTTGCTATGGAAACCTGGCTCTCATTGTCTGGCTGAACATAATAAAGCAATTACAAGGAATTAGAAATCCATCAATTCTCCTACTACTAGTCATGAAGTTGATTTTAGTTTTGCTTGTTTTTAAAAAGTATTTATATTTTTATTAACAAAAATATAGGCACGGACGAGACGAACTTGGACAGAGATTAGTCAGCAATCAGAGAGCATAGCTGTGGTTAGGAAAAAAAGGTGTTCACATGGCCATTCCTCAAATGAAGTGTCTGTTTTCCCCTAATTAACTGCATTTAAAGATTTTCAGCAGGCATAATTTATATCTGATTTATTTCATAACGAGAGATTCAGAGTTTTAATGCAGACATAATTATATGAGTCTAAAAATAGAGCCAGTAAACTCATTTAAATGTTCTTATTTTAAAATACTGACTTCCTCTCCATGAATGCCAATTCCAAAATGGCTTTATTACCCAGGAACTATTACTAATGTTATTGCTCAGTCTTACTTCAGATCAAATGATCAAATGAATTGATAAAAACTTATAAAATTCAGACTTTTAGTGACATTTGCTGAAGGGGGTGCAATACTTTCTACCATAAGGGCATTGTTGGGAACAGCAGTTGTTTGAAGAAACTTGTCACCTCAAAGAGTGGATGTTTCTTTGGATGGAGCTGTCAAGTAAAAACAACGTATTCAACAGCTTATTCTAATAGGAGGTGTTAGGATTTTTCAGTTCCATAAGGCAAAAGGTATAATTATTACTTATTATTTTTATTTTTTTGCATCAAGACTAGGTCTTTATGTGATACAGTACATTTTTAAAATGTATGGTTTACTATTCATATTTTTTTCCAGGACTAAGAAACTGAGATTATCCAGCAGCAAATCATTTTCCATTTTCCAAATGTTAATTGCATTCTTTCAAGAAGGAGGTATGTTCATGAATGTAATGTAATTGTATTTTTTCAGCCACTCCAAGCAAAGCAATGGCTTACTTGGGTTGGCACCTGTGAGACCAAATATTGTTTTTACTTAAGTGAATTAGCAATTATGGATCAGGAAAGAAATTTTAGGACCAACTGAGAGACCTGATGCCTAGGTGAGATTTTCCCAGGTTGGGGCTTATGTGGGCCAATGGAAAGAAACTAAATTATATCTATCTTTACATTTTTTCTCCATACCAACTATTTTATGAAGGTAATTAGTACTTTCATTAATTGGACCTCACACTCTCCATGGCTTAAGTCCCATGTTATAGGTATTGCTGCAGAATATCTTTGAGGCTTGATGGGGAAACATTCCCCTGACAAGAATTATCAGATTTAATAGGATACTTGAGTTTCTGACTTAATGTATTTTTCTGAGGACAAAGGGGTTCCAGCTGCTGAAGTTCATTATAAGAGCTGCTTTCTGGGGGTGTAAAGCAGGAAGGAGCAGGATGGGAAGCCAATGGGGACAGGGATCTAGAGAATACCCAACACATACCATGCCTCTCATTCCTAAGGGCACACTCAACAGTGCCTGGTTGGGAGTTTGGACTTTCCTAAATTACAGTCACTCCTAAACTCTTCTACAGGAATCATTCTAGACTTGCCTTGGCCTGTCCTACAGAAAAATCTTCCCACAGCAGAACTGGAGAGGTTCAACGGCAGGTTACAGACTTTCAGTCAGCCAGAAACTGACAATCGTCATATGAGAGGGATAGACATGGCTGGTGCGATTTTAATTTTTTTTTTTAACAATATCACGCCCATATAAATCTTCCCTGACTGTTCTTTGTTTTCTCGCATTTTGTTTACTTTTGCCTATCTTAATATTTTAACCATCTAGAAAGTCATGCAATAATAACATTTTAGCGACTACCAAGATTTTTTTAAAACGTTAACCTTCCTGCCATATTTGCTTCAGGTACCACAAAAATATTCTTTAAAACAGCATCTTTAAAAATGTAGACTTATCAGCATGACTCTTGAAAATAAGCTCCTCTCAGTAGGACAGAATCTCATTTCTTGCCAATTGTGCTTAGATTAGGCACATATATGAAATACATATACACTATATATATATATACATATATATATATACATATAATTTCAGTTACATAGGATTATATATAAGACTGTAAACTGCTCAAAGCTAATTTAGTATTTTATGCATAATGGATGCTTCATAATTATTATTGACAAAAAAATAAAAATGAAATTGCTTATGAACGACCATGTGTTATTTCTACTTAATTTTTAATTATCGGTTTTTACGCTGAACCATTTTGTGGGTTTGGCATCAACTCAATTAATTCTTCACATTCTTTTCCCTGAAACCACTGATTGAGACAGGGTCATTTAAACTTTCCGTAAACTCTTAAGAGGTGAGTTGAGCTGAGTGATGGGATAGCAGTTGTTCTTCAAAAACACATCCCTGAATGAAAAGAGTGACAAAGAAAACAAATGGAAAAGGAGATGATAAATTATTTATGTTCTGTCACCTTTAGCTAGTCCCTAAATGAGTGCTTTAGAGGCTTTTTTGTCTGTTTTCAACAGCAGCAAGAGCCGTTCTTTAGGGCAATCCTTCACAGAAGTTGGATTTACAAAGCCAGTTAAAGAGCGGCTGCTCAAATTAAGGCTAAGGGTAAGGTGTCCTGAGCCATCTCAGGGTCCTCCAGAGGCCACCCCATGAAACCAACAGATGCTAAGACACAGCCACAAAACCACGAAAACTCTTGAGATGAGTGCATCAGAAACCACTGCCCCAGCTTATTTTAATTATAATAGTTTAACTCCCACTAATCTTTTCAATTAGTGATTTTCCACCACGACTGCACTTTGGAACCACCTGGAGGGCTTTTAAAAATGCCTGTGTTTGGGAGTGCCTGGGGGGCTCAGTTGGTTAAGTATGCGACTCTCGATTTCGGCTCAGACCATGATGTCACGGTTCATGAATTTGAGCCCCACATTGGGCTCTGCACTGACAGTGTGGAGCCTGCTTGGGATTCTCTCTCTCCCTCTCTCTCTTCCCCACCCCTGCACACTGTCTCTGTCAAAATTAAATAAATAAACTTAAAAAAAAAGATGCCTGCGTTTGGGCCTTACCCATAGAGAGTCCGTGTTACTTGTTCCAGGGTAGGCCCAGGGAATCAGGATTTTTAAAAAGCTCTACAAATAATTGCACTATATAGTTTCGAGAGACACTGCCAAAACTCTAAGAAAACAATTATATATGTATTTTCCTGCCATCAGCATTTGAATACAGCATTTGAACACACTGAAAGAAAATGTCACAGCCAATCAAAATATTGAAGAATACACTAATTTGTGTGTGGCGTGTACAGAAATCAAAGGGCTTCCTTCCTTCATGCCGCAATTATTTATATGCCAGATACCATGCTAAATGCTGCGCTTCTAAGTCTAATGAGGAAGGCAGACATTTAAATAAGTAAATAAATACTTAAGAGTATCCGGTAAATAGAAAAAAAAAAAAAAAAAAAAAAAAAAGAGTATCTGGTAAGTACTGTAAGTGCAAAAGAAAAGAAACTTGCGCCAAACCGGCCTGAAAGTCTTGGGAGATGCTTCCTAGAAGTGGCTCCTAAGACTGATTCAGAAGTACAGTTAGGAGGCCACAGACACAGGAAAGTGATGGAGAGGAAGAGGAGATGCCAAATTTATTCCTCTAAGATACGATCTCAGATTTAAAACAAAAAAAAAAAAGGAAGGTAAGAAACAAAATTGTAGAGGGATGGCAGAAGATGGAGATAAGAAAGTGACAGCAGGAGCTCTGAGGGACCATGGACAACCCTGCAGCTGTCCTGGGAGTCACTCAACCTTGAACTGGCGGTGCTCTAAGGCCCTAAGGCTGAGTGTTTCTCTGATTTCATGTGCACAAGAAGCACCTGGAAGTTGTAAAATGTCGATTTTCACTCAGTAGCTTTGGGATGGAGCCCGAGATTTGGAACTTCTAACAGACCCCAAGTGACGCGGCTGTCGGTCCAGACAGTATACTCTGAGGAGCCACAGTCTATCTGAAGTTTAGCACAAAAGTATCATGAACTCTCATTCTTCCAGGGGCTATAGGTCCTTACGTATTTTTGTTGTTATTCTCTTTTCCTAATTTCCTTTATTTTTAGTCTGCCTTTTTTGTGGTTCAAGCAGGTCTCAGAGGTGTTCTAGAATATAAAAAGCCTGTGTAGGTTCCTGTGATTTGACAAGCCACTGTTCTTTCCATTTAATCGGTTAGCACAGCCCCCACCCCCACCCCAAGCATCTACTGGGCTCCCCTGAAGTTACTAGCATGGTGCTAGGTGTCTCTGGGGAGATAACAGAAGTCTAAGGTATGTTCAAGGATCCAGCTACGAACTTCCTGAGAAAGAATGGACACGCGTAACACATACATTATGACGAATGTTTAAAATGAGAGGTTGGATCTGCAGCATTAGAGAGCTTTAGAAGAAAAGGAAGTCGATAAATCTGGGACATCCAGGGAAAATATCCTTCGGTGGCACCCTCTAGCCGTAGCTCTGATAAAATATTGTGGAAAACCTTGCCAGCCTGACCAACTTCCTCTTAGAAGTACCCATGGATTTTTTTTTTTTCCCTAATTGTTCTGAAAACATAAAGGGTACAAAATAAATCAAAATAAAGCCACTGGATATCTTATTGGGCAACCAGGGTTTGTGATAAGACAGAGGGTGGGAGGGTAGACACCAGCCCTCCGTCCCCCATTTGTACACATCTCTAAGCCACTGCAAGTGTGGACAAAGGGAGATTCTATTAAGCGGCTCCCTAGGATTGGGATCCAGACACATAAGTAGTTCTTTGGTGTGTTCCTTTGGCCTGCCATACAATTAATTAGGCCACAGTTGTTTATTTTGAGACATTTAACTAGAGACCTTCTTGAGAGAGGCCTACCCTTGTGGTTTGTCCTGATCCTTCTCTAAGTGTGGGAACCTTTGTCTAATTGGATTGACTGTAAGTGTAATGATCATGGCGTGAGTTCTCTAAGCAGCGCATAAACCACGGACATTCACATGGAAATGAGGTTAATTACACAGCATAGATGCGTCTAATGATTGCACCTGCAGAGCCACAACAACCTCCCTTTAACTCAGTTTCACAAACAATTACAAAGAGCAGCTGCATTCGCTTCCACAGTTAGAGTTAAAAAATCTGTAATGCTCCCCAACAGAATAGAGGTGCAGGGGGTGAGAGTGAGGAAGGAGAGGATTCTTCCGGTTCAGATGTCCTTCCCCAGCCACCTGCTGATTGTGCTAATCCTGGGAGCCATGGGCACAGACGTGCAGCCACAAAAAGCTGTTGCCAGTACTAGTCTTTGCCCCTACTCACCACCCCTTCCCCAGCTCCTTTTGATTGAGATTAGAGTTTCTCGTCTGTCAAGATTCATTAATATGGTGATGCAGATTTATGAAGGGCAAGGTCAGCAAAACTCCAGACTACAAGGTCATTATGAGTAGCCAAACTGCATTAGTCAGAGTTCATCAGAGAAACAGAACCAACAGGATCTTTTTCTATCTCTATCTCTATCTCTAGATGTATGGAGAGAGGCAGACGGAGAGACAGACAGAGAGAGACAGAGAGAGAGAAAAAGGGAATTTTATTAAAAGGAATTGGCTCACACGATTATGGAAACTGATGTGTTCCAAGATCTGCAGTCTGCAAGCTGAAGGCCCAGGAGAGCTGATGGTTTAGATCCAGTCCAAGTAGGAATGCCTGAGAACCAGAATGGTTTTGAGGCCAGTAGACTCAAAACCCAGGAGGAACAGATGTTTCAGCTTGAGTCTGAAGGCAGGAAAAAACTGATGTCCCCATTTAAAGACAGTCAGGTAAGAGGAGTTCCCTCTTATTCAGGGGAAGGTCAGTCCTTTTGTTCTATTCAGGCCTTCAACTGATTGGATGAGCTCCCCACCCCCAACCCCACTAAATTAGGGAGGGCAATCTATGTTACTGAGTCTAACAATTTAATGTTAAACTCACCTAAAACCACTCTTACAGAAACACCCAGAATAACGTTCTACCAAATATGTGGGCCCCACCATGGCTCAGTCAAGATGACACATGGAATTAATCATCACACGATCCATTCCCCAAATCATGGAAGGACTGCTGCGGAGTGTTGCTGATCCTTTATCCATCCCTTCCCACCACCCTATTATCAAAACCCTCTGTCTTCTTTCTCTCCCTCCATTTTCTCTTATTTTATTCTTTGTGTTTTATTTTCCTTTCTTCATATTTATCACTATCTCCCTAGGCATTTTTTTAGGAATACCAAGACACTGTACTAAAATGAATGATTTCCATTCCAAAATACAACCGGATCTTGGTGTATCTGACTTGAGTGGATATGTACCCGGCTGATGCATATTCAGCTCCCCAATTCATCACATAGAGAAGCTCTGTATTTATGTGAGTGATGCCAGTTGGAAAAAAAAAAAAAAGACAAAACAGACATTCACATGTAGATTCATAATCCTCTTGTATTTTAAAAAGGTTTTATTATATATGTAGAAATATTTGTCCTATTACTTTATAGTAGACAACTGTAGTTCTGGGATCCAAATGGGATTCCCTGGCTGAGACTGTGAAGGATAATTGACCGTGGCCAAAGTCAAATCTGCCCTCAAATATTCAAACATTTAAGGAATGAGCTTCAGGCTCTAATAGCAATTCTGAAAAAAAGGAAGCCCAAAATGCTTATGAATAATTATATAAACTTTCAAAGGAACAGAGTTGAAGGTGAGGACACCTGTGGGGATGTGTAACCTGTTATGTTTGTTAAAAATCGCTAGATTTATTTACCTGCTAGTCTTGTCTCCTCTCTCTCTTTGCACCCTATCATCTCCAGAAAACAACTAAGGGGGACAAAATAACTAGGCACACCCATTGTCAAGCATCTACAAGGGAGCCAGAGATTATGCTTCTCATTGTTCTGACCTTTCTGTTCAACGTTCAGCTAGCTTCAGATGGTGGGAGACAGGATTAGCTGGAAGCAAACGCATCTCAGTGAGAAGCCATCTAAACTCCATTCGCCACCTCTGTAGGTCTCCACATATTAAGCTTTGCTTATGAAAACCCCGCTAAGGATTTTGTGCTTGTTGTGGGTGGGAGTGGGGGTGGAGGAGTAGGAAGGATAGGAATAAAAGGAAAGTGACAGTTTCCTACTGATCACTTCATTTTGAGGGCCAATCTCATGTCTAGGAGCAAATGAATGCATTTTCCAAGTAGGAAGTAAACAAGCAGAGGGCATTGATATGATGGACATTTGTGAAAGACTAATTTCCTATTCTTCTGACTCTCAAGACACAAACTGATCTGATAACAATGCTGAAGAGAACACCCTATCTCTATTTTGGATTGATCCAGGAAAGACAAATTGGGCTTTTTTTTTTTTTTTTTTTTGCCCCAAAATGTTCATGTCTGGACTCGTTACTCCTAACATACCTTCTCAAGGGTTAACAGGAAAATAATGCTCAGCCTGGTGAACCTAACCTTGAAATGTGTTGCCATCACTAGTAATAGTTTATGAAGAAGTGAAAAGTCACAACATGTGACAGAAGGCGTGATGCAGGCACTTAAGTCAAGTGTGCTCAGGGTGGGAAAACACAGACTTGATTTAATTACAGGCAAACAGATGCTACAAACTTGCCCATCTTCCCTCATACAGCGGCACCCAACTGGTTTCTGCCAAGCTGTGTGTTACCAAACTTGGTTCCCTGGGGATGCTGAAACCCGTATAACACACAGATGCCGGCAGTGATTGATGGTGACTCTAGAATCATGTTTGCCGAATGTGTATGAAAACCATTTAGAGTCAGGACATCTTAAAAACCACAGCTTAACTGGAACATTTGGGATAGAAAAGAATTGCAGGAACATAATATAGTTTTAGCACTTAAGGGAAACACATGCACTTTAAAAGGATGCCATTTGGTTTAATTTGGATTCTTAAAAACAGTTCATCCAAACAAGATTTCTGTTTACACTTGGGGAGGCTCATTTGACTTGTTCTGTTTTGCAAAGCGCAATGTTTCTGTAATATGTTTTGGTGGCATCATTTCAAATCAAAACAAGGAAAGTGGTTCTCAAAAATAAAACCAGAGGCCAGCTAAATAAGGATTTGTTAAGTCAATTGGTTGTTTGCTTATTTATACTACACTTCTTTTTCTCCATCCTTTGGGAATTTGTATTAAAGCATACACACACACACACACACACACACACACACACATACAGGCCAATATTGGTCAGGAGTATAAAGGAAGGGAGTATCATGTTCTCCGGTTCCTGTGACAGTTTGAAAGAAGAGATGAGCAACTATATGTACATGAACAGACATATATATCATATTATATATATATTGATTTTTACTGATCCAAAGAAAAGAGGGTAGCTAGAAGCTGAGTGAACAGTTTAGGATGTGAAACAAAGAGACTTTCACCAAGCCTCGCCTGTTCAAACATGCTATCTTTTTTTTTTTCCTTTTTCTTTAAGGGAAAACCTCTGAAGCTGATTTGCAATTGTTAAGCTAATCTGTGGCCTACGGGAGAAAAAAAGCCACCAAAACCTTATAGAAATGAAGGAAATTACACAGACATGCCCACCCCCAGATTTAACGTTCCACTTCCATGTGGTTTTGGAACACATGAGAAGTTTGAGTTGTACTTGGAAAGAAAAAATATGCACCGACAACATCTGGAAGAGGCGTCGCTGTAAATATAGAGATCCTTACAGTAGTTGGGGATGCCGCTAATTCAGGCTGGCAGAAGTTGAGTTTCATTATTAAAAACATTTTTACTCCCTTTCCCAGATACTGAAAAGGAAAACTATGTATCTATAGGCTGAGGATATCTGTAAACTGCGACTTTAACAGACATGTTCAAGTTTGCTCAATCACCCATTGGACAATTAGTAGAGACCAAGGATGCTGAGGTACCTCTGCTTTTGGAGTTCCATATTTTAGAAGGTGTTGGCAGACAATAAAGACATTGGCACATAAGCAGAGTAGTCCTAGACCGTAATTTGTTTTATTAACAAAACAACACAGAGCGACGTAAGACATAATAAAAGTAACTGAGGAGTGTAAGTGGCTGCTTTAATCAAAGTAGCTAAAGAAGATCTCAGTGAGGAAAACAGCATTTGACCGAGGATGTGAATGGAAGACACAGCCAGCCAAGTAGATACCTGCAGAGTCTGCTTGAACATATTTCTAATTCCCCAGAGTCTACCAGGTACATCCCCAGCTCTCTGTCCTGCCATGCATGTCCTCCATGGTCTGACTATCACACATCCCTCCAGCCTTTGCTTTGCCTCCATGATGCACCTGTAACCTTGGCTCCAGCCGCAAGGAGGGTCTTTGTCCATGACCTTAAGGTTTTTGCATATAGTTCTAACCTGGTGGACTCTTTCCTCCACCCCAAATCTTTTTCATGCCCCAAATCTCCCATCCCTCAGGAGCCTTTGTAAATGCCGCCTTCCCCATGAAGTCCCTTCTAAAACCACTTATGTAAATTCCCCTCTTTTGATTTCCTGCCTTTATATGAATATATACATTTTCATATCACTTTGTTATCTCTTTACTTTATACCCTATTTATATATGTTGCCTATTTTTCATTCTAAAGTTCTTTGAGAATGGCTCTCTTCCCTTGGTCTTAGCCATCAGTATCTCTTCTAATTCCTTGCAGAAAGTTTTGCAAAGTCCTCCATAAATATCAGTAGCATGAAAAAAATGAATGAAAGCTAATCTCTAAACACAAAAGGGTAAACGAGAAGTGTGCATGTGTGTGTGTGGTTAGTGGAGGGCTGAGGCGGTGAATTTGGGTTACAGTAGAGCGAGGAACAGAGACTAAAATCACTAACCAATCATAATTAAAAAGAAATAGTTTTGTTTCTTTTTTGTTATATTTGTCATCGTCACTCAATGTTTGGGTCAATCAACTGGAATCCAGTGGTTAATATGGCCAAGCTCTCTGTTTGGTGCTGATAAAATAATCAAGTTTGCTTATGAGAGAGGACATTCTTTCCAGCCATAACTCAGCCAATTACTTACTAGGTAGTTACTAGCCAGTATCTCTATTAATGCAAAAGCTTGAAACACATATCTTATATGCCACAGATCAAAAGAAGCATCTTACAGGGAAAGGGCAATGCATGCCCTAGTTGGTCTGACTTCTCACTGCTAACCTTGCTGAAAATTTGCAGTGCCATTCAGCAATGTGTATTTCTCAACAGGATATGGAGTCATAGAATATAAAATCTAAAAGGGACCTCTGGAGATCTTTCTGAAGAAGATGAATTTGAAGCTTTGAGAGATAAAGAGATTGGTCCAGTGTCTCACTGGCAGACTCAAGAACTAACAATCAGGGATCTCAATGATAAGCACAGTATATTTTGGTATGGTACTGTCTTAATCCCCATCATATCATAATTTTAAAGAGGAGAGGCTTGTTTTTGTTTTGTTCCCCCAACTCCCCCCCCCCCCCCCCCCCCCCCCGCCAATGCTGTCTTTTAAGGATTTGGACAAATTGCTTTGGGGGAAAAAGCAATCCCTTAGTTACTCAGATATGCAAATACAAAGAATCCTAAGAAAACAACAACAAAAAAACCCTATTGATAAAGCTTCACACCAATTGCATCATTTCTGGCTCTATGCCACCCAAAACAGAGCAGGTAGGTGGTGTTTATCTCTTTATGTCTTTTTATGTTTCAAAATAACTGACTTTCAGGAGGAACTGCAACTGAATTTGTTCCTAACATCATTCAAAGTGAGCTGGGTGCAACAAGGCGCTATGGGAAAGTAAAAAGAAAGAAAGAAAGAGGAAAAAAAAAACACACTGATGCACAGAAAAGCCAGGAGGACAGAGATCTGGAGGGCTTGTCCGTTCCAGCAATAACAAGAGTTGACATTTGTTACATGTTAATTACACGGTATTGTCTTTTGGAGGTTAAATCAATCAGAAATTTCCTGTACAGCTAATAAAATTGGAACCCATCTGTGGTTTGCCAAGTCACGTTAGACACTGTCTCAGGACAGAGTTTAGAATGCTCAGGCTTTAATTTGTTCTGGGCAGAAGAAATGAGAACCCACTTCTTTAACTGAATTAGACTTGTTAGTGCTGTCCATAGTAGACTACTAACTGTAATAAAAAGTATTATTATACCTGCCATTTATTGAATGTGTATTGTGGACTAGGCCCTTTTCTAAACACTTCACAATTGAATCTTACTTCTTTGAAACTAAACCTAATGCAGTTAAGTGCTATTATCTCCATCTTAAAGAAACAGGAACTAGATCTCCAAGAAGGGAAGCAAGGGTCCAGGATCACACAGCTGGCAAACACTGCACTCAGGATCTCAGCCTGGATCTAATAAATTCCAGTGCCCACGTTAATTATTCAGCTCATACCTGGTGATTTCAACTTGAACACTATCAGGACACATTCTGAGGGTGAAAATCTTATAGTACCCACTGAAAATGTTGATTTATTTGACTATTCTCTATTATAATAAGATCTTTTCCACAAGTAAAGTTGTTTTGAATATTTAAACCATCAAGTGCCTCCCAAAGTGTTTAGCTAGGTTTTTTTTTTTAATTGAAATAATTCAGAGGCAACCGATACCATGCAACAGAGTAGATGAACTTCAAGTGCTTTAAACTGAACACTCAATACTAAAACTGGCTTCAGCAAGATCAGAAAATGAATGACTAGGCTGAATAAATGACTAACTTTAGGGTGATTCCTATATATGTTGGCTTTTGAGGTCTATCTTATGAAAATCAAGACACAGATCTCCTGATGCATTTTTTTTAATGATTCAAAAAAACTCTTCCAAGAGTCCAAGAACTCTATGCTGATTCCCTTATCAGAATCTCTAGCTTCTTCACTATAATACTCCAAGCTTAATGTATTCATTATATATATTCACCTACTGGGCTATATTTCAAACAGAAATATTGGTATTTTTTTTTTCTGGTGGGTAGATGGTATCCCTTCACTCAATCTATTTAAAATCCATTCTTATATTCCATCCAATTTCAGGTGTCATTGATTGCAAGATAGACCATTAATTTATTTTGGACTAAAAATATTAAATTCCAACAATGTATTTATTGCACAATGTTTTAAAATCAGTTAATTTAATGCACAAGTCTATATAGACAAATTCAGAGATATTAAAATAAAAAAATAAACAAAGTACATCCTAGAATCTGTAGAATACATTTACATATTTCTTCCTGACATGTCTAGGTACTGAATCAATGTTGTACATTAATGAGCTGGCTGAAGTAGGCCTAGAGAGTGTTTAATATCTTTGGATTAAAAACATTGTTAGAGAGACCCTTCCTTAGCCAAGTGACCGTGAGGGTGAAAACCTGTGTTTTAGAAGGGTTTTGAGGTAACAGAATTGTTTGCATTTTCCAAAAGTGAGAATAGAAGGTCCCCATCAACTCTTGTTCATTCTGCTGACATCAGTTAAGGAGAGAGTCAAAGACACCCAATAAACTCATGGATTTTTTTTCCTTACTTAACTTGAATTTATTTGTTTTTATTTCACATATTCAAGACTTTTAATGCTAAATGGGCCTCAGAGATCAAGGAAAATGTTCCGAAAACTATCTCATAGTCACAAAAACTAAGAGCCCCATTTTAGCATGATCAGCCAAGTTCATATGTTGTCATTCCACACCCGGGTGTCCTCCATGAATTCTCGTCAAGGAGACATACTGAAATACTACCAACTCCTAATATTTTGTAAATCCAGTCCCTGTATGAATCAGCCACAACTTACTTTCTTGAATTCCCTCAAGGCCATACTGACTTGGCCCCATCCTGCTTCCTTTGTGAGAACTGGCTTCCAGCTATCCTAGCGCTGCAGAGGCCCTTTAATTGGCTGCCTGATAAATGACACACTGTATTCTTTTTATTGGGATAATTCCCAGGCAACTGATTGGATACATGGAAATGACAGTTACCAGAGGATTACTGGCTGGGCTAGAGTCTTGCTTATTAACCAACACAGGTGGGACTGGTATTTGTCAGCCTAAATTTCCTTCTGCATTCATCTTTGTTGCTGTTAGGCAGACCTCTGGCTCACATCAAGATGTTGAAAGTGAATTCTTAAACGTGTACCAAGCCTGAAACTTGATTTTTCTGTTAGGCAATGTCGTTATGGACAATACAAAGAGGAGAATTCAGAACATTATTTGAAGGAATCAAGTCTCCAAAATTGGTAATGAAAGAAAACTAAGTTTTGAAGAATGGAGAGAGGAATTTAATCATAGAAGCTTTCAGACATCTAGACATGTAAATTCCAAGGTCCAAGGAATTGTGTCACTATCCTCACAGTTCCAAAAAATCAACCCAGTCCTTATGTTCCTTTCATGTCATGTGCTTAGAAAGGACACTTTTCTTCTTCCTATGGGACAAGTAGAAATTTGCTTATCTGGAGTTGAGGTTTTTGCCCATCTGCTTACACAGATATTAACCCAAGACTGTTTTCCCACCATTTCTAGGGATGAAACTGTTTGACACATTTTATTGCTGTATATTACACCCCATACTTTTTTTTCTCAAGCCTATCACATGAGCTTTGCCTCCAGCAACTGACAATTTTTACACGCATGCATGAAGGACAGCTAAAATTTGGCAAGAATGTACAAGTGAGCTTTTTAATATTTTCTAGTTGGAGGTGGTTAACTTCAAACTACTTCTAAAGACCCCTTTAAACCATACATGTGTGTGGCTTGGACAGTACATAACTAAACAAGCCCAATGTATACCATCTATTAATATGCACGGCTTAGTCTGAGGTCTGCCTCCTGTCCCTGAGTTGGTCATCATGGCACACGATGCCACCAACACCCTGTAAGATGTTCTTCCCTAATTTCTACTTGTCTCATCATTCCAGGGAGGGGAAAAATTATCATGAGGATAAATGTGAAATTACACATTCAAGAAAACATATTCTTAAGCGAAAGTGGGGAACGGGCCAAATTTGAGAAAAGCCCCCTCGATAATTTTTGTGCTTCAGCTACTCTTTCTTTTGACACCTAATTTCTTCCATTTCCCAGAATCCTCATGACTTTAGTTAGACTTCATAACTGCAGTGCCTTGTCTAAGCTGCTTTGTTTCAATATTACTTAAGTTCAAAAGTCTTTCTTGCTACTGCTTTTGCTCATCTGACCTTTCCCCTCTAATCAGATTTCAAATTACCTTACAGCATAGAGGTGGGAGAGCAGTCTGATGAACTCATTTGCAATACCATGTGAAGAATGCTAACATGTCCATTAGCTCATGCTGTTTCATTTCCTCTTCTCCCTGAAACTGTCAACTTCTGCTATCCCTTCCTGGTTCCTCTCGAGACCTTTAAGGGCGATTGTACATCTCTCTACTCCCTGAAACCTCCTCTAACCCCAATGTGCGGAGAGCTCTCACTCCCTTCTACATTTCACTCCTTCACGGCTTTAACTAGGTGGCACTATCAACTTCATGATGAGCTTCTGTTCTCCCCAGATATAACAAATTATTTTTTTTAACGTTTATTTATTTTTGAGAGACTGAGAGAGAGACAGAGCACGAGCATGAGAGGGGCAGAGAGAGAGGGAGACACAGAATCCCAAGCGGGCTCCAGGCCCTGAGCTGTCAGCACAGAGCCTGATGCGCGGCTCAAACCCACAAACCATGAGATCATGACCTGAGCCAAAGTCAGACACTTAACTGACTAAGCCACCCAGCCCCCCCTCCCATATGACAAATTAAAGTGTACATTCTTAGAAGACAGAAGTTAGGTAGTTGGAGAGAGCATAAGAAGTGGAAGACCAAAGGTCTAATTCTTCTCTGCCAATTTGTGTGACCCTGAACATGTTGTCTTTTCAAAACCGCTTTCATATTCCTTAAAAAATAAGGGTAACAACAACCATCTCTTAGGGGCATAGTGAGCAACTAAACAAGCTACTACATAAATTTGCTATGTGTATTGCTTGATGGGTATGCCGTGCAGTTAAGTGTTAACTCCCACACGCATCCATTTATTCTCAGTACCTGGCTCTCTGCTTTATTTTCAGCAATTATAACTGTTTTTGGATTGATGTTGCTGCAGTCGTGAGTTTTTCCTACCCTCCATCTCTCCCTATCAACTTGTTTATCTTCAAAAGATAGCGTAATTCTCAGGGAGTCAAGCTCTTTATAAGGAAACACGTGATGTTATTTTTGAGGGGCCGCTTCAGGCATCACACAGTATTCAGAAGCAGACAACAGGAGGCTGTACAGATCCTGCTCTCCAAGGTAGAAATTTATCCACTAACAGTTATTTTGGAACGTGAAGGCTAAATAAATAACTGTGCAACCGAAATTGACACCATGCTGTAAACTTCCCCTTTCAATAGTAAAATAATTAGAAAGCCTATAAGGTCTGATGGAACGGTTCCAAGAATGAGCCAGTGGAGGATCACACTAGAGGCAGGTGAACTCTACTGCATCTTTCAAGCTCACATATTCCCTGGTACCCCTTCATGCTAGGCTAGTAATGAACAGTAGGACTTGTACTTTGGGAGGTTTTTCTACGAGGTACCCCTAGAGGGCGCAATAACTCTCTTCCTCTTGCGTTCTCAGCTATCTGCCAGAGGCATAGGTAAAGTTGGAGAGTTGATCTGTTCCATGCAACAGCCCGAACTCAAGTCATTTAAAATTTAGTTGCAAACAATTTAGACATGTTACCAACTGATTGATTAGCCTCATTGCCTAATACATATAAAGTGCCTACTATGTGTATGCATCTTTCTGTTGGCACAATTTTGCAATTAGACATGATGGGCATTAAATGGACTTTCATTCTTCAATAGTCACAAGCTGACCTCTATACTCTTAGGTCAACTGGAAGAGTAATTTAAAAACCTGTTATTTTACTTAAAAGAAGTGTGCTTTGTCTCACTCATAAAATAATGTTAAGAATTGTGTCCCTATTTGGTTACTATGCTTTTAATTTTAATTTTAACGCAGAATGTCTTAATTTTCTGGGAGGAATTCAGTTTTTATATGACTGCCTCACATATAGATTAAAAACCACATCTGGCGTTTTTTCTTTTTTTTTTATACTCAGACATTCATTAGAAATATAGACGTTCCTTTAATCATTGAATATTTATAATTACCAAAACTAATATAATACGAACTTGAGGAAATGTCCTAAGTCCTTAGTTTTACTATTTATTTAAAAAAAAGATACTGACACATCTTTAATACAGCTTTTTTAAGAATAAAGTAAGACCATTTATGTGAAGCATTTAGCACAATGCCTGTCATGTAGCAAGCACTCAATAAATTTCAGTGCCTGGATGGCTCAGTCAGTTAAGTGTCCGACTCTTGATCTCAGCTCAGGTCATGATCTCATGGTTAGTGAGTTCAAGCCCCACACTGGTCTCTAAGCTGATAGTGTGGAGCCTGCTTGGGATTTTCTCTTTCTCTCCCTCTCTCTCTGCACCCTCTCTCTCAAAAATAAACAAACATTAAAAAAAAAAAAAAACTATGACAAGGCAGAGCTTTATTACAAAGAGGCATCTGATTCTCATTACTCTCGTCTTTTGGGTGTCACTTACTGATTATAGACATATTATGGAAGTCTAATATACACATAAGGATTGGAGAAACAGGTAAGAGAGGTTGCCATTAGGAAAACACATGCACACACAGATACACACAAATCTCCCCTGGCCAATCTGAATTGGGTCAATTACTTGGAATTAGGAAATTGTATAGAATTTATTACATCTTAGTGATACCAGTGCCAATTCGTTTATGTACAACTTGTTAAATTTTTGAACAGCAATATATATATATATGTGTGTATATGTATATACACACATATATATTTATCTAGGCAATTTGTTATTGAATCCAGAGTGCTCGCTTATAAAAGAAAGATCAAATCATTATGGTTAAGATTGATATCTTCCCCATGTCCTGTCTCAATTCCACCTTTCTTTTACAGAATCAAATTTGTCCCTGAGACATTGTTGACATCATATAAAAATAACGGTAGTCAATACTTTATGCACATCTCCTTCACTTGGTTAGAAAATAAAAGTGTATCGGATTCAAGTTAAAAGGGAAACTCTTTGAGGCATTTCAACAGCTTCCTCAGATGGAGTGTCTGCTTCAGGATGTGACAATGTATGGATTAGGCACTGACTCAGGGATTTGATTTTAAGTTCTGGAGATCCCCATGACCAAATAAATCCTGCCTCATCTAATTGATGTTTGAAATGCCACTTTACCAAACTCTTTCCTTTTCTTGCAGGTTTTGGTATGTGTGAGGAATATAACCTTATACTGTCTTCCATCATTTTAAACTTAACACAAATGAAGAACCCGATGACTTATCAGTAAAAGAGTAATAAGGCAAGCCAGTCAAAATCCCTGGTGCTTCAGAGTGAAATCATTCATTAAAAAGATCCAGAACTCAAAGCTGACATCGTGAGGTCATAATGCCAGTATCTTTCAAGTTTTGCCAAAAAACTCCTAGGTGAATGGATGAGCTGCATTTCTGGTTCCCAATTGTGTTTGTCAAATGTTGTGCCCTGGATGATGACAGTCTGGGTTCTTCCCTTATCTTCAATCTGTGCCATTGTTTTAGCTTTCAATGTACAAATATATATCCATAGGCACACAGTGTATGCTGCACTGATCTCTGTGGGTGCTTAGTGCAGGCTTACGTGATTTGTGGCTTTGGTGGCCTGATTTGGGTTTTGCCCTTGAAAGAAACTCTAGTTCTGATGTGTGTATATAGTAAATGAAGCATGTGAATGGCATAATTGGTACACGGTGGATCATGCTGTAACCCCAGATTGCATGGATACCTCAACAGTGAGCTGACTTAGGAACAGCACGTTGCACTTTGCCTCTAGTAACCTCCCCGAGTCTTCCCTTCTAGGTCAGATGTTTTGGGTTGAGGGCTGTCCAGGTTCTTGAAAGGTAGACTGTATTCCAAGCAAATGTAATACACTTACATAATAAAAACTATGTGCTACACCTGAAACAAAAATTATCCTGCAGATTATCTCTGTCAGTTTCCTACCCCTCCCATGGGTATTGCTATATATCAAAGGAAAGAGAGGCTCTGAAAGGTGCGAGGATATCCGTGTCATCTACTGAATACAAAAGTGCCCTTTGTCAGTGGGATGACTAGGTAACGTATAACCTTGCCCCACTTAGGTTTAACACACAAAGTGACTTATGTAGGATACTTTAAATATGTAGGTCAAAACCTTAACTTGACCTGAGATGAGTAGATAGTCTTTGGGATCAAGGACAGAATCTTTGAGAGGCAAAGAAATTCCTTCTGGAGTATGCTACACCAAAATAACGAAGTCCAGTCCAGGTGCCAAGGAAATTCTGGTGTCCTGAAAGTGAGGATGGCATCCTACACATCCTGGCTTCACAGAGTCTCTGATGGAGCAAGACAGGTGTTCTTCTAAAGCATTTTGCTTCCTGAGAAGCTGGCTGTTTTCCCCAGGGCTGGAGTGAACAATGTCCTGGTTTGCACAGGATCAAGGGGGTTGTTGAGTCATAGGACCTTCAGTATTAAAACTAGGAAAGTCCTGGGCACCTTGGGATGAGCTGTTCACCCTACAAGGCCATGACAGCCTGATCTGATTAAAGTGAGCACCAGGAGGAATTCAGCAAAAAAGTTGCTCTATTATTCAATTGGTGCCACCCTCCCATCATCTTCCGCAGTTAACCCTACTGTTCCAGTTAACCCTACTGTTCCAGTTAACCCTACTGTTCCAGTTAACCCTACTGTTCCTTCCAATACTGGGTTTCTAGTCCAGCAAATATGTTATTTCACCTCCCAAGGTCCTTATACTTTTCATTGTCACCTGGAAATCCACATCCTAAATATTACTTAAATCCCAAAGTAAAATGTGTGAACTGGCTGACTTTCATTTTCCCAATGTATTTAATTTTCATCATTGACTACACACATTTTGAGTTAAAGTGCCCATTGCCAGGGGAAAAAAGTGCAGATGTCTAATTCTTTGCAGGATTTATAACATTATATAGGGGCTATTTTACATCCCATTCCAATTCCAAAGTTGGGTTTATTACATGCTAAACAACAACAAAAATCATGAGTTGGACAGCAATTAGCTTAAACAGACATTTATTTTCTCCTTTTGCTAGCAAAACAAGTGTAATTTTATGGTCCAGGAAAATTTATTCTTAAATACTATGTCTGAGGTTGCATTACCAAACTGAAGCTAATATTGTTCCCAAGTAGATGGTAAAATGTGGTCTTGTGGACTCTTTGCTATAAAGGACTTGGAAAATATAGCTACTACGAATGTAGTGCTCACGTTTGTGCTTGTGTATGTTTGTAAGCTACCAAACAAACTGGGCTGGCCATGTCTTTTATGTATGAGCCTATCACTGCTTCCAACCTACCTGTCCATTCTTTCTCAAAATTCTCCTCTCATTCTACGGTAGGTAACAAATAACTTGCTGCGCTTTTATAGCTAGTACTTGAAAGGGGAGTATAGAAAGTCAAACTTCCAGATCATATCCAGGTTCCCACCAGGAGGCAGACAATTTCCTGAGGCCTGATCACTCTTCTGAAAGGCCTATGACACCATGTTCTCCCAATAAAGAGCAGCTGGCTCATTCTTTCGTCTCTTGCCACTGCTCAGTGATACTATTAGAATGGCAGGTTTCCCTTTATAAATTATGTCTCCCAACAACACTAAATGGTTCATCAGTTACTTTTTCCATAGACAACAAAATGCCTCCTTGAAGGTCCTATCCACAGTTACAATAACACCTCCATAAACTCTATCCCTATTGAAAGACTCTGGATCTAATTCAGTAACACTTGGTACATTTCATCAAATATCCCTATCTTCATGATTCAGAGTGTCTTTCCTTGAACAATAGTAAGAAGAAGAAAAATATGCTACGGCTCCACTAAATTATGTGGTTAAATGGAAGATACATATGTCTTAGAAGGATGTGTTAAAAGTACCCCTAAAGATACACACACACACACACACACACACACACACACACACACACACACACACGTGTGTACACACACAAACAGGGATATGGGGTGAATTTTCTCCAGTATTTTCCTTTTCATCACACATACCGAGTTTTCTTTACCACGAGTGGTAAATTTTCATGAAAATCTAAAATCACTGTTTTAGCACTCCACTGCAAATTTTCAATTTTTTGTTTACAAATATTTTAACTTTGTCCAATTCATTTGTCCAATTAATTGTCTGCAAGTGTTGGTCAGCAGCCTTGGTATATCAGAGTAATTATCTTGTCCCT
This sequence comes from Lynx canadensis, assembly GCF_007474595.2. Lineage (NCBI taxonomy): Eukaryota > Metazoa > Chordata > Mammalia > Carnivora > Felidae > Lynx > Lynx canadensis. Next base: position 51,424,252 of record NC_044316.2, read on the forward strand.
GAATAAGTCTAGCCAACAGCATTGAGAAATGGGAGAAAGACCTGTTTTCTGGGCTCATGGCATCACAGCAGATATTTTGTTTATGTTTTTTATGGTCTGAAGTAGATTACAATTTTTCCAGAGTTTATCCTTATCTATACATTTTCAATGGTTTCTTTAGTAATAAAATTCCATTTTTCTTAAGTAAAGCATCTAATAATTCTAGCAATTTAGCCAAGAAGCTGCCATTTATTAATAAGCAAGCTCTCCCATTCACCCATTCATTTAGTTGTTGTCTAATCTCCCCTTGGACTGGGATATAAATATTCAGTGTTAATTTTTTCCTAGTGGAGGCTTGATGGTGTATGAAGTTTAAGGAAGCAGTATTCAGTATCGAATGGGATCAGAGAAAACAGTAGTTAACATATTTGGACCTAAGAGATAAGAAGGCATCTCTTCTCCCAGAAACAGACTGAGAATAAATAAAAGTAGATTCATTCTGAAAAGAACATGCACATATCATATGTACAAAGCATATGTGACCAAGCTCTGAGAGTTGGCAACCGGGTCCAGCCCTCCACCTCATGGGGAGTCAGAAAAACAGGCACATAACTTATCTGGTTTACATTGAAATAACTTTTGGTATCAAGGGACCTACTTCAGAGACTTCACCAAAAATGCATATACACCTCTTTGGATGAAAGATAAGGAAATAAAAAGAAAAAACCTAACAACATTAAAGTCACGATTGTTTGCTATTCCCTTCAGCATTACTGAGGTCAAAAGATTAAGCCAGTTTTCTGCTGGCAGTAAATGTGCATCTTATAAAAAGGGGTAAATTTAATCAATTCAGGTAACCAATTTGTGAAAGACTTGTACAAATCCATGTTTTGTAGAGGAATTGCACAGAATTCAAAAAGCTGATGGTATAGCCTCTTAAGACATGAAAAAGGCTAACTGATTACATAAAATATAACGCTGTGTAGCCCAATGTCGAAACGGTGGTTACCTGGTTCCTGTGTGCAGGTTCTGGTCCCAGAGATAAAGTATATTCTCAATGTTAAAATAACAATGGGAATGATTAACTGCCTCTAGGTAGTGGTGTGGACTTCTTCCCACATACACACCCAGTGCATTAACCTTCACACTTCAAACCAGTCCAGCAAGCACAAAGAATACATTGAGGGAAGGAAAGATAATCACTGGGAAAATAAATCCACATAGGGGGTTGGAAGCTGCCTCAGGGAAAATGGCTTATTATAAATACCAAGTCTGAATGCCACCGTATTAGTACCATTATGCTCTATTTCTGGTGGCCTAACCATAGTCCTGAAACAAGACTGGCTACAGAGTTTGTTCATAGGATGTAAGTAGTGCTGTGCTAAGGTAGAAATCATCAACATCTGTGGAATTCTGGTAATTTCTCAAGAAGTTTGCACCCTGTCAGAGTTCTTTTGGTCTCTTTGGTTATTGTAGGGCCACATGGAAAATGAAACTATAAAGCCAACCCCCCAAACATTCTGATATTTAAATCATCCTTGATAGTGTATGTTCCAAATTGATTTATTTACTGAAAACGAGCAATGGAAAAGAATGAAATTAGCAAAGCCAAGGAAATATGTTTCAAGTTGATGACTCTTCCTCTTTCTCTCATGACGACAATTACAAATAAGCTTGGGAAAAAGTTATAAGTTATAAGCACTTTTTTATTAATTTATTTGCTTTCAAATGGAAACTAAAACTAGGACAATGTTTGAACTTAAGTATTATATAGTTTTGTGATTCATCCTGCAGATCTCAATAACTGATCTGGTTCCTCTGCGATCAAACATACAGGTTGTAAAAACCTTTTAATGCAAGATTATTGATGGACACATGGCCATTGCATATATATATATGAGTATGAGGTATGTTTACATACAACTTAGTTCTAATTAGAACACATCTTTAAACCTTCCAAACATATTCAGACTAGCATTCTTCATTAACCTGGCAAAGGACTGTTAGCAGTCTTGGAATAAACACCACGATTTTTATTGCAAAACAAAATTATATCACTGGAAATGCAACCAGCAATATTATGGTATATGAAATTTAGTATGTAAAAATATATTTAAAATCTTAACAAATACTTGACAAATCCATTAGCAAAATTTCAGTATTTTAGCAAATGACATATATTCTCCATTAAAGCCTTGCGACCATTGAAAAGTAAAAGGCAAATTGGTTGTGAGATTCCCAAGAATGAGTCTCATTTAAGGTTTCTCTACCTGAGCAGTAATAACATTCTGAGCTGGATAATTCTTTATGGTAGAGGATTGTCATGCACGTTGTAAACCATCAGCAGCCACTCTAGTCTCTACCCACTAGTTGAGAGTAGTCCCTCCCCTTTCTCCACCCCAAGCTGTGACAACCAAAAATGACTCTAGTTGTAAAATATCCTCTAGGGAGCAAAAGCACTTTGCAGTTGGGAACCACTGATTTAACGTACTACAAAATAAAAGTGATTTTGCGGCTTTTTTTCCTCAAAGTCTTTAAATTTTGACGTTACAATCGCATCTAAGAAAGTTTATGAGAACTGTCTTTCCAAGATTATAGAGGTAAGCATAAATGGCATTGGGTATTTTGTTTTTCACTTGGGGATATTAGTACCAAGTGGAGGGAGAAAACACTGGATGAGGACAGATACATGGTAGGACAACCTCCTTAAAGGTCTCTTCATATTTAGCAAGAAATGTGAACTGCAAACATCAAAATCAAAATGGTGGTTTTCACAGTAGACCTCATGGTCCCCAAGGGCTGCTCCCTTTTAATCCAAACAAGTTTTAAGAGTAAAGAGTTTTAAGAGTAAGAGTCTCAGATGAGACCAAAACAAAACAGATAAACAAAAATCTATCTTGGCTATTCACAGATTCTGAGAGATGGCTTACAGGGTCATGGAACTTAGCCAAGGATTGTAGAAGAGAGTGAAGATGCTTTGCTATTTTGTACCTGCTTATCAAGAAGTAAGTAAATCAAAGGCTGGAGGAAAGTAACTCATTCTCTTCTTGTGTTTTTTTTTTTTTTTTGATTTTTAAATTTTTTTAAATTTATTTTTGAGAGAGAGAGAAAAAAAAAAAAGTACAAGCGGGGGAAGGGCAGAGAGAGAGGGAGACACAGAATCTGAAGCAGGTTCCAGTCTCTGAGCTGTCTGTACAGAGCCTGATGTGGGGCTCGAACTGAGGAACTGTAAGATCGTGACCTTAGCTAAAGTCAGATGCTTAACCAACTGAGCCACCCAGGCATCTTTCCTTGTGTTCTTGATATCTCAATTAACTTTTTGGAATTAAATGCTATTGTAGATTAATGTGATCATCTTTCTGGTCCAAAAATGCCCAGCAGTGTTGTACATAGAACCCGGTGCTCAATGCATGTTTGATGATTATGGTAAACAGGAGAGCCTAGCTAGGAATCTCATGATTTCCCATCTCAAGAGTCCTAGGCAGCAAGTATAATATCCATTACAATCAAGAAAGTAGCTGTTCGCTAAAGCTATGTACCACTGATATTCAGAGACAGAATACAATCTCTTCATTACCAAAAGATATAAGGGACTCTCCTTCTCACACTTTTCTTCAGGGAGAACATATCCCCAACTCTGCAGCAACTGGATATCATGAAAGTTTATCCTCAAATTTCTTTTTCTTCTTTTTTTTTTTATTTTTTTTTCAACGTTTTATTTTTTATTTTTGGGACAGAGAGAGACAGAGCATGAACGGGGGAGGGGCAGAGAGAGAGGGAGACACAGAATCGGAAACAGGCTCCAGGCTCTGAGCCATCAGCCCAGAGCCCGACGCGGGGCTCGAACTCACGGACCGCGAGATCGTGACCTGGCTGAAGTCGGACACCTAACTGACTGCGGCACCCAGGCGCCCCTCCTCAAATTTCTTAAATGAGAAATCTTCACTGAACATTTTCATGTGCTATGAAAATGAGAAAACAAAAAAGCAAATGCATAAGACCTGTTATGTTATAAGCTAGCTTCTAAGTTTGCTGAAAGTTTCGGTCATTTGGTGTTGGTTTGTGTAATATTAAAAATGGAACATATGGGTTGTAGGCTGGCATTACTAGACTTGCCCAGTAGCTGCCAGGAACCCAAGCTAGACACTGAGAACTAAGGAGAAACAGCATGACTCATAACCAGCAGATACACTGTGGGACCGGAGCTACTTCTGATATTCAGTTACCAAGAGAAGGTAATTTACAAGCCACACATTGAGACTGCCTACAGAGAGATTTTATGGGATTTCATGTGTGCTTCAAAGATCAATGGTTGCCCACTGCAATTCCTAAAACATCCCACATCTTTACCACCATCTAGAAAACTTACATGCCCTCTCCCACCTCCTCCCCTAACAGTTTCCCACTTCTTTCACGGTCGTTCAGCCACTTTGTTTTTCTTGCCATTTCTCTTCTAGCTTCAACACTTTGCATTTGCCATCTTTCTCCCTAGAATGTTCCTCCCTCCAATTTTTCACATCTGGCACCCACTTACCATCTGTTGCCCTTTCAGCTCAAATGTCAGGCCCTCAGAGAAGCTTTCTCATCTTGTCCTTCTAGCTGAAGTTTTCACCTACCCATACCCATATTCTCTATTGTTCACTCTCAACTCTATTACCTGTTTTTTTTTTATTTTTCTCCTAAAAATGATCAGCATCTGAAATCATCTTAATAACTATTTGATTACATGTTTATTGCTGGCCTCTACCAGAGTGTGTTCTCTAGGGAGTCAGAATTCAATATCGTTGGTCATTCAGAATTATACTTGGTGCATCTGTTTTGACCCTTAAAAGGAATTAAAAATCATATTTTTCAGAGAATTAAGGCTAAAATCTAGTGATATCTAGCATGGAGAGGGGTAAAGATCTTTTATCTTTATTATTGTATTAAACTCTTATCTGGAGTAAGAAGGAACAAATATTATATGAGGAGGAAAGTGTTTCAATCAAACAATTCCAGTCTTGACTAATATAGAGATGGCTTCAGGATTTTCTCAGTCCCTGGTGAGCCTCACCCAAAGACAGCATTAACATTACCCATGGCGTTGGTAAACAATGGAAAGTTTTCAATTTTCTATAAACAAAGTAGGCAGTTGGGGCCCAACCTCCAATAAACTCTGATCCCCCATCATAAAGATTTGTGTAACCTATATCAGGAGGGAAAAATAGGATTTAACAAGTGATTCCTCCTCATTTTCATCACAAAGGGTAGCTAGGCAAAACCTGCTGAGTGTGACCTATTTATGAGATGAAAGGGAATAAAACAGCTGTGGTAAAATTATAACAGTTTTGAAGTTCAGATATTAAATATGAAAAGGCTGGATGTAGAGGTACTTAATTCATAGAAATTATCTGCCTTATTGCTAACTTTCTAGAAGAGCTGCTAATACAAAGATACGACTATAAACAGAACCTTTAGCTGGGCCTCTACAATTCAAAAAGGCCCACAGACAAGTTTGTTGCAATTGCAGGCAGATAGCTGAGGAATTAGAAGGCCATGATGGCTTGTGCAAACAGACCACAACAATAAGGACTTTGATAAAAACTCAAAGAATCGTTATACTTCAAACTATATGCTCTGAAATCATGCACATGGCCTTTATGCCCAGACAAATGTATCTTCGAACAAAAGGGATTCTGGGGCTTGTGGGAGAGTAAGATAGTTGGTGAAAAGAGAAGTATATCAGAATGATGGTGTAGAATTGAAATGGACCCCATTTAAAACAAACAGCTGGTAGGGAGTGTAGGGGGCGGGGGGGGGGGTCTGAGAAACTCCTATGTTTTCTAATCAGGGAGAGAGGGAGGCAAAAACATTGTACTTTCTCAATGTGAATAAAGGTTCAGGTCTTGATGAAAGCTGTGCCTCGGTGAGGGGCTTTGGACATAAGATGAAGAGAAGCCAAGAAAACTCGTTTGAAGATTCAAAGTTCAAATTTCAGTTGAATGATTTATTTACCACCACCATTTCATATCCAACAACACAGCTGTTGGCTGCGGTTGTTGGCTAAAGGACTGAATTTAGACTACTATTCTTGTAATTAAAATTTTCTTAAAACATTTGCTCAGTTACCTGTATTTTTCATCCAAATACATCATACCTGGGATATACTGAATTAGTCAAATCAAATTAACAAGAATTTATTGAATGACTCTAGTCCCTGAACTCTTGGAGAGCTGCAGCCTACCCTGGCTTCGTGCATCGCATACCCTTACAATATTTACAATGCAGTAGGCATTTACTATAGAACTGCTGATTGAATGAATACATGGATTAATTAGTTTTCATTGCCAATTCCAGATTTACATCTCCTTTAATTAGATTACTTTTGCTTTGAGACTCTGGAACTATGGCCACAGATGCACACTAACATTGAGGCAAGTCCATTTGGTAATTTCTCACTCTTTTTCAGTAGCTTGTTTATTGCAGCAAGAAAGAAAGAAAGAAAGAAAGAAAGAAAGAAAGAAAGAAAGAAAGGAAGGAAGGAAGGAAGGAAGGAAGGAAGGAAGGAAGGAAGGAAGGAAGGGAGAAAGAGAGAGAGAGAGAGAGAGGGAGGGAGGGAAGAAAAGGAAAGGAAAAGGAAAAGAAAAGAAAAGAAAAATTTAAAGGCATCTATCAAGAGCAGAGGCAATTACTGGTGCATTTAGATGCAGCTGTGTACAAAAATACATTTCTAAGAAAGCTCTGATGTTAAAATATGAAGGTACTCACCTATTTGGCATTACATTAATTAATGGGATGTTCATAGGCATCTAGGCCCAAGTGATGTGTCAGAAAGAGGAGTACAGTTGCTCATTTGATTAATTACCTAATTAACCTTTTAGGACCAGAGCTTTTGGTGGGATTGTCATGAAATTTGAAGAGCTTCATTATTTAATTTTTTTTTTTTTTTCAAAATAAAACTGGCTCTCAGTATGTGGTTACTCATAAAGAAAGGGAAAATTTTTAGGATAGCCATGGGTATTTTTAAAAATGGTGCCCATTAAAGGCCATAATATTGACGCAATTTTCCAGGGCTGGTTTTAGTTTTCCCACTAAGTGGTAATTAGGTCATTGGGCCAGTCCTTCTCTTGACTGACCATTATGATTTCACCAGGTTTGCTTCTAAAAATAGTCTTTTGTAGGAATTGTTAGTCACTATCAGCTTTTCCCTGAGTTAATGTGGCTTTCATTTAAGTTGCCAAAAGCACCTCCCTGGAAACTTCGGTTTTCCATGTGTTCATAGAACAAGTATATGCTAATTCACCCTAGCAGTCTGAATTTTCTACAGTTCTGATTTGGCTGAACTAGCCGTGGAAGTTAATTTATTTCGTAGTCCTTGGACTTCCCTCTGAAGGCAACCATTGGCAAGCATTGTTTTGTGTTCATGGGAACAGCTACCTCCTGAGAATACGGAAAACATCTCTGTGGTGATACTTAGAGTATTTCTCCTAAGCCAGTCTGACTTGAGTCTGCCCCGTGGTCTGCTATCTCATGCTCGTCCTCTGCTTTTCTTTGAGGAGTTGCACTTGTTCTCTCTTAGAGTTAAAGAGCTCTTCTCTTGGGAGAGTTGCCTATGTTCACACAGGGAGTTAAGTGGAAGGCCAGCCTGGAGCACCCCTCCAGATCTTGTTTTAATTGATTTCCCCAGTTCCCTATGGTACATAATCCCTTTTTCTTTACCCATTTGGCTTCTTAATAACAATTGCATATTGTTTTGTAAAAGGCAGATATTCATTGCAATCCATCAAAAACAAGGCCAGGTTACCTTGACAGTTACTGAGGTGATCATTTGTTTGGAGTGCTTTCTTCTGCTTCTGAATAGGTCTTGGCTTTCCTCTTTGGAAGCAAATTGTCCACAAGCAATCATGTGTAAATATTAAGCATTAAGAGCTTCAGGATGTCCTGAAAATATTTCCATTCATAGTGTTCCATATACAACAATTTGAGGATTTTCACAATCCAGCTATTAGAAATGAAATCATTTTTATACCTGGATCTACCTTATTGTGTACAATTAGCTTAGAACTACAAATAATAAACTTAGTTGAAAAGTTAAACATTACCCAAAGTGTGCCATTGTTTTACTCAATAAATATGTGTTCCAGACCTACAGAGCACAAGACCCTATACCTAAGAGTTTCCATTTAATCCTTACAATGCTTCCCATTCTTTTCAAATAGGTATTGTTATTTCAATCATACAGATAGCAAAACAGAGACTCATATAGTGAAAAACTTGCAGAACCAAGATTAAAAATGAGGTTTGTGTGATTTCATATTGATGAGCTCTATAACACAGCACAGATAGATTAGACGAAGGAAAGATGTGAGGTCACAAACCACTTAGGAAGTCACTGCATTATTCCAATGAAAAGCAATATGATGAAATTTTACTTTTTTTCTCTTGAAAGATTAAAAATTTTCCAAAGCATTTGTATGGTAAAATCTCTCAACAAATGGTTAATGGAGTTGACATTATTAGTTCAGAAGGCCTCAATTTTGGTGTTTCCTATTTACTACTGATTTATCAATAACCCTTAAATAACTGTTAGGGAAAAACTAATTTGTACTACATCAATTGCTGTGATTTGGCATTTAAAAAATCTGCAATTGATATGTTTTCACTTGAAGCTAATATAGCCAGTCAATATTTATTTTCCTCACTAAAAATGTCTAAATCTATGTGGTTCATTTTTCTGCCTTCTTTTTCCATAAACTGAAGTTTGAGGGGCAAAATCCAAGCCTTTATTTTAACCTCCATTAAGAGGTGATCTTAAATACTGGACTGCTATTTCTCCAGAGGTAAAAAAACAAAACAAAACAAAACAAAACAGAATTTAGTAACTTAATAAAGGCCTAATTCTAGGTATGGAAGGAAGATTTTGATAGAATGGAAGACCACATTCCCAATTTCATCTCCATAATGTGATCTCATTTGAGTATTTTAATTCCCATTCATTGAAAAAAATAACTTAGCACAAACGCTTATAGAAGAAAACACAAGTATGTCTAAGTTTCCAAATTCAGATTTTAAGATTTAGCAAGTATTTTTCGATCACATTTATGTTTCTAGTAGTTTTTGAAAATGATCACCTTGCTCTACTGTGTAAGACTGTCCTGGATGTCCCTCTATGTACAGGATATAGTTGGTATTCTTTCATCGTAGCCAAGAGACTACAAAGTCCCGCCAATGTTTACTCTATAGCCTTAGATATCCCTGAAACCAAGCTTGTCCCTTTCTCTCTAACCATGATGACATATTATCTAGTTGCCTAAATATGATGTATTATTTCACATTCATCTGCTACCGCTCATCCTTCTCCCTTCTCTTGGAATTTTCTCCTTCCTCCCAGCATTGGCAGCCTGGGGGCATACACATTTCTTGACATTCACCCCAAGTACTATCTACTGATATGAAGAACCAAGACTAGAACCCAGGAAAGTTTATGAAGACTTTTTTCTGACAAGTCTGTTGGCCCCACCCTACCCTCGGCCAAACCTGAGCGCATCTCTTCCTCTCTGCTAAAATCTGCATATTCTTCCATCATGATATGTTTACATCCATGTTTCTCCCCATAAATCTGTAAACTTCTCAAAGATAGAGACCCATTTTGTTGACCTTCTAATCCTGGGCATATATTTTAACACTAGGCACATAGTAGGCACTCAGTAAATAACACTGGGCACATATTCAGCACTCGGTAAATAGCTGTTGAACAAATGTACAGATTTTCTTAAGTCTGAAGACTTTCCACATCTGCTTAAATTTATAAAATACACATTGAGTCAATATTCTGGCTTATTTAAGAAGGTAAACCAAACACTACAATGGAACTTAGAAATCCTACTCTGTGATCACTGGGAGAACTGATATTTTAAGATTAGTTGATACAAATAATATGGTTTGAAGCATTAATGACATTCACAAACTAATGCTGTTATCTTGGTTTGAATTATATTCAAAACTGTGTCTATCGGTGCTCTTAGTAGCACAGCTTATAATAGCAGCGTTGTTCAATTAACTCTATTGTCTACACAGATCCAAACCTTTTTGTGTTCTAAGTGAAATACGTAGTATTTCAAACTAAAAATGTGACATTTTATGTTGAAGAAGTTACCTAGTCCAATATCGGGGGCAAAGCAGGTACGTAATCAATTTATCTTGAATGAATTAATGAATCAACTGATGAATGAATGAAAAGCAAATGAATTTGATCAATTCCTCAAAGTTTACAGATGACAAAACTGATATACAAGCAGTTACAAAACAATGACAGATAATCCAACATTATGGCTCCTGGATTAGTATCTGCTGTATTGTATGTGGATTATAAATATTATAATATATAATAACTTTTGATGGTGGAGCACACAATCAGAGGCACAGAACTTCAGCGCAGGACAAGAAACATTTGTCACAAACCTAACATGGACCTTACATTTTGCTATGTGCTGCAGATACAAAAAAGGAGTGAATAAGCCAGAGTCCCCCATAAGAGGCCCTACAGTCTCATAGTAGAGAAAGACAAAACAAATATTTATAGTGCAATGTGATATGTACAGTGTTAGGGAAACACAAGCGAGAAAGCAATTCTACCTGGGGAAAGGAAAAGAGACGAGAGGAGGGGAAGCTACAAGCAGCAGTTTTGAAGTTGAAGCAGCCTCTCAAAGAATAAATAGGCATTTTCCAAACAGACGAAATGGGGAATGGCATTCTAGGCAGAAGACACAAAGGCCCGATCATCTGACATCATGGAGACTGGACCCACATGAAAAAAGACTCCAAGCACAGAACCAAAGCTGACCTCAGCAGAGGGCAATAGTACTGCCTAAATGGAGAAAAACACTTGGTTCCTTCTCCAGCCATTCTAGAGTGGGAAACCAACATGCCAGGCACTATGAAGAGCCTGAGGAGAATAAGAACAAAGAAAAGCCATCTGTTTTAAGGAGATGCACCCTTCCTATGCCTAAAGCATCACATACCAACACACCTTGGTGGGAAATATCCTGACCTGAGCTGATATCAGGAGAAAGTCAGTAATGCACTATATGCTCTAGGTCAACACAGTATTATTGCTTACTTGCTAATTCACTTATTTTATTTACTGCACTTGACTCATTTTTGGATAAGTTCTCTTCATAATTTTCTACATGTTAATATTTTAATTCACAGAAAGCATTCTTTTTTCCAAGGGATAAAAAAGGTTTGATTTTAATGATACAAGTACATATGTCATATCAAAATTCAGATTTTACCACACAGCCTTAGATGGAGAAACATCACACTCATGTGGGTTACTCTCTAGACTTGATTACATCCAAAGTTAGAAGTTTAAAAATCTGAGGTGAGAAAGGTATCAAAGAACGAATACTGTAGATTGACTACATAGGTAAGTGAGCTCTTGGAATCCCATTTCCATGACACTCTCACTCTTCACTGAAAGTGGGGGCCTGTAAGTAAGCTGTCTTAATGAGCAATTACTGAGATAGGGTTCACCTTCCCATTTCACCCACTCAACTCAGCTCCTTAATAGCCACAAGAAGTACCAGATCACACAGTGTGAAAGACAGGAGGCAAAAAACAGGATTAGTATAAAATAATTCAAAATAGACATTGGCAGAAAGGAAACAGACAGGAGAGAAAATGGCTCAGATTCCTAGAGGAAAGAAAGTTATCGAATATATAAGAGATTGACAAGAAGGCTCCCCAGGTCTCCTACCATTGCCTTCATCATCTTCATCACAAACATCTCCACCACCACCATGACCGGGCAATACTGCATACTGTTTCGAGCCTCTAGACTCATTTTCAAAAGCACCAGTCTACAGACCTACTGCTAGCCCTCAAACCCTCCAATTCTTAGACTCTGGAAGACTCAACTTCCTCATCTGTAAAATGGGGGAAACAATAGTACCTAACTCAAGAGATATTTAGGATGATTAAATGAGACCATCCCAGGAAAGTGTTAAGCACGGTACCTGGCCACAGAATAGACGCTCAATAAAGTCCACTGTTGTCATCATCATCATTCTTCATCATCATCATCATCATCATCATCATCGCCATCACCACCACCACCACCATCATCATCATCTGAAAAATTCCTGATGGCCGGTTTTTTGTTGTACCAGCCAATTAAAAGAGATTCATATATCTTAGGGCAGAAATCTGGTGATGATCACCAAACATATAGATGGATATGAGAATTATCAAAGGACTGCTTTTTTATTATGTGGAAATTGCCTTTAAATAAACAGGAATGATCCTTTTCTCCAAAATATTTCTTGAATTTTCTACAAAATGCCAATGAAAGGCATTTTTTTTTCTTGGTAAACATTACAACCCTGGTCATTTTGAGAAATTAAGTAAGTTGCTTTTGTTTGGTCCACTCTGCCTTGCTTTATTTTTTAATGCTAATACACCCTTCTTCTTGAACAAACTCCAGCCAGACAGATATTTGCCATTCCATTATTGTTTTAAAGTGTTAGCCCCAGACACATAAGCATTGTTGGAATGCAATGGAAAAAAAATGTTTTAAATCTCAAATGGGGTAATAAACTGCAGCCAGAAGCTAATTGTCCTGAAACCCGAGCTTTTATGACATGTTACTACTGTAGTGGGACCACTCAGCACTCCTTCGGTGGGGTTGTTGTGTAATTGGTAGTAGATTACGTTGCAGACATATTAAAAAAAAAAAAAAGATGTCAAATCAGACATTTCTGCTTATTACTGTAGACCTCAGCATAATTCTCAAAGCAATCAATGCATTTCATCCATTAAACTATTGATGGGGGTTATTAATTCATATAATGTTTAACTACTCACCGTGGACTTTCTCTCTGCCAACTTTCTTCCACCCAAGAAGTCCTGAAATGTTGCCGCTCCTGTCAAAAGAAATGAATCATTAATAAGAACCAGCAAGGCCAGAGGCAAGCTAGAAGCTGGGCCATGATATATATAGGCTTCACCTTCTTTTAATTCTGTGCTGAACTATATGTGTAAAAGAAGCAAATAGCCCAGTAGGGTTTTACCAAGGGTCTGAAAGAAACACAAAGAAGGATATATCCATCAACTCTATTTGTAGAGTATACAGGGATCTAAGAATACTTTTATTTTTAGATAATACATTTGTTAGACCCTTTAAGAGTAAATAGTAAGAAGAACTTTTAGTAATATTCCAACTAAACTCTAACCCACAGGAGGCCAGGGCAATGATCACACTCATCTGCCAAAGTCTTAACAAAATTAGGCAAAACCAGGTTAGAGTAGCCTATGTCCAAATAAAATTTTGTGATAAGAATATAAGAAATACCTCTTCTTCCAACTCTTAACCTTTGTATTAAGATATACAATATATTGTATAATATATACAATAGAAACAGAAATCTATAATTTCTATTGCCTTTTTTTTTTCTTTGCCCACCCCCCATCCTTTTTTGAGACTCTCCACCTTCAGGGGAACTCTATTACCAAAGTGGACTTACAAAATGAAAATGGAGCTTGGCTGTCAGAAAAGAGACTTGTGTGATAACAGAACCATGAGATTTGAAATTAGATTTGAATCTACAGTCTGATTCTGTCATCTCCCTGTTTAGAAAAATAATGCTCCCCCCCGCCCCGAGTTCAAATCTCTTCCAATATAAAATGAGGATAATAATACTTACCACACACAGATTTGATAAAGTATAAAAAGAATAACATACATCAATTGCTGAGTAGAATCCTTAGCACTAAGATGATAATCAATGATAGGCGGTGAGTGACAATGATAATAGAGAAGGAAATACAGCCCACTTGGTCAGTGTAGACATTCACACTCAAGTCCCAAAGCAGATTTGAGGCCTACATCAGTATCAATATCCTGAAAACTTTCATTCCATCTTATATGTGTTCTGTTTTAGCTACCTGTTGGACTTGTGGAAGATTAATTTCTTAAAATAGTAGAAAAATAAACCTGGCCAGAAGAGGAGGGGGTGGGGCTTTGATCTGACTGGTCACTGAAAAACTACACCCATTTAGAGAACCTGGAATACTGTCTGGGATTTTAACATCCTGAAATTATTTTCAGGCTGCCTAAAGGACTCTCTCAAACAGCAAGAATAATTCCTTCAATCAAGTTTGAATAAATCTGATAGTAAAGAAAAGTTCTGTGGTAAGGGAATTATGAAACTGAACTTATTAATTTTCATATCTTTACTTAGCCTGAGGGTCCTCATCCTTAAATTTGTAACATTTTCTCAGGTTTCTTACATTTGTAGCATGTTTAAGGTTTTATAAAACATGTCCAAAATCTTAGCTGACACTCACCAGTACCTTGTGAGCTCCTTATTATTATTACTGCCATCACCAATTTATAGCTTAAGCTCACAATGGACTAAACAGCTTGCCCAGCTGTCAGACCACTGACATGTCACAAAGGCACAATGACATTGCTGAACTACAGATACCGAGTCTAGGGACATTTCACTAGAGGTTTAGAAGTGCACGTATAATCATACTGCTGAAGGCCACACATCAACTTGAGGAGGCACCTTTAATCAAACCTCCTAGAAAAGTATCTTTTGGCTCTGAAAATGTGTCATATACAAGGGTCTCCTATTTTTTGAGGATCTTCTGGCTCTGAAAATATTTTTAAATACACAAAACATGACTGATATCTTAACCATACTAATTTAATTTCAGGTGTGTATTGTTTGCCACAAAGAAGTCTTTGCAGGTATTCTAGACATATTGCCTTTCACACATAATGCATCTAAAAATAAATAAACTTTTAACATGTGCTGGGCACTACTCTCAGCTCTAGATAAAGCAGTAAAAAAAGAGAAACAGACAAAAATCTTTACTCTTTTGAAGCTCATGTTCTAGGTAGGGAGAGATGAAATATACAAAGAAGTATTCTGTAATATTTGTCTAATGGTAAAGTTTACAGAAGAACAAGTGGGGAACGAATTTAGGGATTACTGGGATGCTATTTTAAATAGAGTTGTTTGGTCATAGGGCAGATCTATTTGTAATTTTTTGAGGAATCTCCACACTGTTTCCCAGAGCGGCTGCACCACTTTGCATTCCCACCAACAGTGCAAGAGGGTTCCCGTTTCTCCACATCCTCTCCAGCATCTATAGTCTCCTGATTTGTTCATTTTAGTCACTCTGACTGGCATGAGGTGATATCTCAGTGTGGTTTTGATTTGTATTTCCCTGATGAGGAGAGGCACAATAGCACTGCTAGGCATTTACCCACAGGCTACAGGAGAGCTGATGCCTAGGGGCACTTGTACCTCAATGTTTATAGCAGCACTTTCAACAATAGCCAAATTATGGACAGAGCCTCAATGTCCATCAACTGACGAATGGATAAAGAAATTGTGGTTTACATACACAATGGAATACTACTTGGCAATGAGAAAGAATGAAATATGGCCTTTTGTAGCAATGTGGATAGAACTGGAGAGTGTTATGTTAAGTGAAATAAGTCATACAGAGAAAGACAGATACCATATGTTTTCACCCTTACGTGGATCCTGAGAAACTTAACAGAAGACCATGGAGGAGGGGAAGGGGGGAAAAAAAGTTAGAGAGGGAGGAAGGCAAACCACAAGAGACTCTTAAAAACTGAGAATAAACTGAGGGTTGATGGGGGTGGTAGGGAGGGGAAAGTGGGTGATGGGCATTGAGGGGGGGGCACCTGTTGGGATGAGCACTGGGTGTTGTATGGAAACCAATTTGACAATAAATTTCATATTAAAAAAAACAGAGTTGATTGGAAAGACCCCACTGATAAGATCAAAGGGGATCAGAAACCTGAAAAAAAAAAAAAAGCAGGGTAACCTGTTAGAAGGGTATTGCACTAATCTGGGTGAGAAATGATGGCATCTTGGACAAAGGCAGGGACAGTAGAGGGTGAGAAGAGTTGGAATCTGAGTATATTTGGAGGAAAGAGCCAATAGGATTTGCTAACAGATTAAATGCAGGTGTTAAGAAATATATAAATACTTGACTTGGACTCCAAAAGGTGAGTCCACTAACTGAGATAGTAAAGACAATGCAGAAGCAGGTTGGAAAGTAAATCAGGTGTTCACAGTGTTAAACACATTAAGTTTGAGGTATCAGTTGGAAAACCAAGTAGAACAGTCTTGGTGCAGGCAGGTAACTCTGGAGTTTAGAGGAGAACTCCCGGCTGGAGATAAAAACTTGAGAGTTATCTGTGTATGGGATGCATTTAAAGCCATGACTCTTAATGACTTCTAGGGAGTGTGAGTAGATGGAGACAAGACTCAGGGATGATCCTGGGACTGCTCTACGGTTAGAAGTTGGGGAGATCAGTGTGACCAGCAAGAGACTAAAATGAAGATTGAGAAAGAAGGCTATTGCTCAAACATGTAGGACATACTTTTGTATCTCCCCAAGGATAAAAGATTTATCTTCTGTTCTTTTAGAGGTCTGGAGTAGAAGGTGAGATGGACTGAGGTGGGGGGAAACTTTGAAAGAGCAGCCAAATACCATTTGGGAACAACTCTAAAGCAAGAGAAAACAGACCAAGCTCAGAAACAGGTTAAGTACGATTAAGATGAGTGCAGAAAAAGCATTTGACAAAATACATTTATCCTTTCTTGATAAAAAACCCTCAGGAAAGAAGGGAAAGAAGAAACATACCTCAAGATCATAAAAGACATACATGAAAGACCCACAGCTAATATCATCCTCAAGGAGGAAAACCTGAGAGCTTTCCCCATAAGGTCAAGAACACGACAGGCATGTCCACTATCACAACTGTTGTCAGCACAGTGTTGGAAGTCCTGGCCTCAGCAATCAGACAACAAAAAGAAATAAAAGAC
This sequence comes from Lynx canadensis, assembly GCF_007474595.2. Lineage (NCBI taxonomy): Eukaryota > Metazoa > Chordata > Mammalia > Carnivora > Felidae > Lynx > Lynx canadensis. The sequence continues at coordinate 51,441,084 of NC_044316.2, forward strand.
ATCCAAATCAGCAAGGAAGAAGTCAAACTTTCACTCTTTGCAAATGATATGATACTCTACATGGAAAACCCAAAAGACTCCACCAAAAAACTGCTATAACTGATAACATGAATTCAGTAAAGTCACAGGATAGAAAATCAATGTACAGAAATTGGTTGCATTTCCATACACCAATCATGAAGTAGCAAAAAGAGAATTCAAGGAATCGATCCCATTTACAATTGCACCAAACCCATAAAATACCTAGGAATAAACCTAACCAAAGAGGTAAAAGATCTATACACTGAAAACTATAGAAAGCTTATGAAAGAAATTGAAGAAGACACACACAAAAAAGGAAAAATATTCTGTGTTCCTGGATCAGAAGAGCAAATATTGTTAAAATGTCAATACTACCCCAAACAATCTACATATTCAATGCAATACCTATCAAAATAACACCAGCATTCTTCACAGAGCTAGAACAAACAATCCTAAAATTTGTATGGAACCAGAAAAGACCACAAATAGCCAAAACAATTCTGAAAAAGAAAATCAAAGCTGGAGGCATCATAATCCTGGTCTTGAAGCTGTATTACAAAGCTATAATCATCAAGACAGTATGGTACTGGCACAAAAACAGACACATAGATCAGTGGAACAGAATAGAGAACCCAGAAATAGACCCACAATGGTGCTGGGAACACTGGACAGCAACATGCAGAAAAATGAACCTGGACCATTTTCTCACACCATACACAAAAAATAAACTCAAAATGGATGAAAGATTTAAATATATAACAGGAAACCATCAAAATCCTAGAAGAGAAAACAGGCAACAACCTCTTTGACCTCAGCCATGGCAAATTCTTACTAGACATGTCTCTGGAGGCAAAGGAAACAAAACCAAAAATGATCTATCATCAAGATACAAAGCTTCTGCACAGCAAAGGAAACAATCAACAAATGGATGATGGAATGGGAGTAGATATTTGCAAATGACATATCACATAAAGGGTTAGTTTCCAAAATCTATAAAATATAAAGAACTTATCAAACTCAACACCGAAAAAACAAATAATCCATTGAAGAAATGGGTAAAAGACATGAATAGACACTTTTCCATAGAAGACATCCACATGTCTAATAGACATGAAAAGATACTCAACATCACTCATCATCAGGAAAATACAAATCAAAACCACAATGAGATATCACCTCATACTTATCTGAATGGCTGAAATTAACAACTCAGGAAACAACAGATGTTGGCGAAGTTGCAGAGAAAGGGAAACACCTTTGGACTGTTGGTGGAAGTGCAAACTGGTGCAACCACTAGGGAGACCAGTGTGGGGGTTCCCCCCAAAATCAAGGGCCCAATGACCCAGAAATTGCACGACTAGCTATCTATCCAAAGGATACATAAATACTGATTCGAAGGGACACATGTACCCCAGTGTTTGTAGCAGCACTATCAACAATAGCCAAATAATGGAAAGAGCCCAAATGTTGATCAACTGATGAATGGATAAAGATGTGGTGTGTACACACACACACACACACACACACACACACACACACACACACACAATGGAGTATTGCTTTGCAATCAAAAAGAATGAAATCTTGCCATCTGCAACAACGTGGACGGAACTAGAATGTATTATGCTAAGTAAAATAAGTCAGTAAGAGAAAGACAAACTCCATATGATTTCATTCATATGTGAAACTTAAGAAAAAAAAATAGATGAACACAGAGGAAGGGAAGCAAAAACAAGATAAAAACAGAGAGTGAGGCAAACCATAAGAGGTATTCTTAAACATAGGGAACAAACTGAGAGTTGCTGGAGGGGTGTTGCATGGAGGAATGGGCTAAATGAGGGATGGGCATTAAGGAGTGCACTTGTTGGGATGAGCACTGGGTGTTACATGTTAGTGATGAGTTACTAAATTCTACTCCTGAAACCATTATTACACTATATGTTCATTAACTTGTATTTAAATAAATAAAAAAAAAAGATGTGTGTATTGAGGAACCTCCATACTGCTTTCCACAGTGGCTACACCAATTTGCATTCCTCCCAACAGTGCACAAGCGTTCCTTTCCACATCCTCACCAACACTTGTTACTTCTTGTCTTTTTGATTCTAGCCATTCTGACAGGTGTGAGATGATATCTCACTGCAGTTTTGATTTGAATTTTCCTGATTAGTGATGTTGAGCATCTTTGCATCTGTGTGTTGGCCATTTTCTTCTTTGGAAAATAAAAATAAAAATAAAATTACCATATGATCCAGGAATTTTGCTACTGAATATTTACCCAAAGAAAACAAAAACACTAGTTCAAAAAGATATATGCACCCCTATGTTTTTGGCAGTATTATTTACAATAGACAAGATATGGAAGCAACCCCAGCATCCATCAATGGAAGACTGAATAAAGAAGATGTGGCATGTATATACAATAGGATATTACTCAGCCATAAAAAGGGTGAGATTTTGCCATTTGCAACAACAGAGATGAATCTAAGGGTTATAATGCTACATTAAATAAATCAGACAACAACAAATACAATGTGATTTAACTCCTATGTGAAACTTAAAAAAAAAAAGAACAAAGAAATAAAGAGATAAACAAGCAAATAGACTCTTAAATACAGAAAACAAACTGGTGGTTGCCAGAAGGGAAGTGAAGGGATGGATGAAATAGAGAGGAATAAGAGTATACTTTTCATTATGAACACTAAGTAATATACAGACTTATTGAATCATTATATTGCACACATGAAATTGTGTATATAACACAATTTATAACACTGTATGTTAATTATACTTCTATAACTTTTTTTTAAAACGATACCTCTACTGATTTCCCTATAGGGTTCTTTTATTTTTAATGTTTTTTATTTTATTTTTGAGAGAGAGAGAGACAGAGACAGAGCATGAGCAGGGGAGGGGCAAAGAGAGAGGGAGACACAGACTCTGAAGCAGGCTCCAGGCTCTGAGCTGTCAGCACAGAGCCTGACGCGGGGCTCAAACTCATAGACTGTGAGATCATGACCTGAGCTGAAGTCGGGCGCTTAACCAACTGAGCCACCCAGGCGCCCCACCCTATAGGGTTCTTAAAATGACTCAGAAAGCAAGCAGATTTGAAAATTTGGGAAACATGGTAGATTACATATAAAACCCTCATACTCTACTCCTGATCACTCATTTTCCTTGTTCTAAATTCTGATTCTAAAATGAGAATTCCTTGAGGGCTTAGTATAGATTTAAGTGAAATGTCCAAGTCCTGCTCATGGTGTTTGTATGAGACATGGCCTTAAACAACTACTAGATGTACAAAACAATTGTTTAAAATAAAGATTATCGCTGGATCATGAGTTCATGTGTCTTGCCCCTAACATCAATATTAGTGGGAAAACAGTTTGTCAGTTCCTCAAAAAGTTAAACATAGAGTTTCCATATGACCTAGCAGCCCCATTCCTAGGTATACACAGCAAAAATGGAGACCTCGTTCTCAAACACATACTTGAACACAAATGTTCATAGCAGCACAATTCACAATAATCAAAGATATAAACAAACCAGATACCCTCCAACGGATAACCTGGTAAGCCAAATATAGTATCTACATGCAACAGAATATTACCCAGCCAAAGAAAGGAACGATGTACTCACACATGCTACAACATGGATGAACTTCAAAAAGTGAAAGGAGCCGGATGCAAAAGGCAACAGAGTGTAAGAGTCTATTTATGTGAAATATCCAGAATAGGTTAATGCATAGAAACACAAAGCAGATTGGTGGTAGCCAAAGATAGAGAAGTTACTGTTTAACAGAAAGTGGGTTGTTGTTGTTTGTTGTTGTTGTTTGTTTGTTTTGGTAGGGGGTGTGGGGAGGGGATAAAAGTGTTTTGGAACTTGGTTATGCTGTGGTCACACAATCTGGCAAATGTGCTATAGACACCATTGCATTATATGCTTTAAAATGGTAGGGGCGCCTGGGTGGCGTAGTCGGTTAAGCGTCCGACTTCAGCCAGGTCACGATCTCGCGGTCCGTGGGTTCGAGCCCCGCGTCAGGCTCTGGGCTGATGGCTCAGAGCCTGGAGCCTGTTTCTGATTCTGTGTCTCCCTCTCTCTCTGCCCCTCCCCCGTTCATGCTCTGTCTCTCTCTGTCCCAAAAATAAATAAACGTTGAAAAAAAATAAATAAATAAAATGGTTATGTAGGGGCGCCTGGGTGGCTCAGTCGGTTAAGCGTCCAACTTCGGCTCAGGTCACGATCTCGCGGTCCGTGAGTTCGAGCCCCGCATCAGGCTCTGGGCTGATGGCTCAGAGCCTGGAGCCTGCTTCCGGTTCTGTGTTTCCCTCTCTCTCTCTGCCCCTCCCCTGTTCATGCTGTGTCTCTCTCTGTCTCAAAAATAAATAAATAAACGTTAAAAAAATTTAAAAAAAAATAAAAAATAAAATGGTTATGTAAATTTATCTCAGTTAAAACAATACAAGTGGACCCACTCTAGATCAGAATTATGTGTATATAAGTATATATATTTTCCTTACTCTGAGTTGTAAAAGCTTCTTTCACTCTTGTTCCTTACACACCTTCCATAGAATTGCTGACTAGAACTAGAAATGCAATTAGGGTCTAAAAAACACAATTTTCCTCAGCACAAAGCCAAATCTTTGTATGTGGATTCAATCCTCTACCTGCTTCTAGAACACTTGGTAGAATGAAGCACTTCCAACCTGCCTTAAAATGCTTTGATTTTTTAATTTTAAAGTGATTTCAGACATATCAAGGTTTCAAAACAGTGCAAAGGATTCTTATACATTAGTCACTCAGAGTCACTATATGTAAATATCTTTATGTAAAACATAAGAAATGTAAAGCATGTTTTAGTGATAAAATAGGTAAAATATGCATACGTATGTACATTCATGTACACACATGTATGCTGTCTATATATGCATGGGATATGTTTTCTCATGTATGTATATTCAATATGTATGTATTTCATAAATCTATATATGGATGCATGCATAAAGGTGTGTATGCATCTATTCACATATATGTATATGGGTGTGTATATAATTGTGCACATGTATATATGTGTACATGCATATACACACATCATATGCCTATGTATGTATGCACATATACACATAATCTTTTTTCTGGACCATTGAAAAGACATGTTTCCTCTTGACTCATATAAACAGTTTGTTATTTCCTAAAACAAATACAATCTATTGTATTACCACAGCACAATTATTAAAATCAAGATACTAATATTAATGATACTAAAATCTAATCTATAACTCTTCAAATTCCACTATTTGTAGTAATAATGTACTTTTTAGCAAAGGAAAAAACATGGAGCTGAAATCTATAAGCTGGACTGGAATGAAACTGGTAACTCGAAGTTTTTGGAAAACTTTCTTTATATCTAGCTCATTGTATTTTTAATCACCAAGATAATATATTATGCAGTATGCCTGGGGTGCACGAAGATTAGGTTCAGGAATCAATTTCATCCAATTACTTAATCTCAAATATGAGTGCTTTTACACTGTGAAACTATTAATCACTCTTTTAGGAATAGAGGGAGAGCCAACAACAAAAAAAAATCATAAGGGTCTGAATATCTTTTGAGCTAAAAGTGTTCTCTGTTTACTTTTTCTTTGATCATGAAAATCCACAGGCAGCCATAAAAATTTTACGGGAGCTATAATTATTTGAAACTTTCAGGGTGTCTCTAAAGCACTTTATAACAACCTCAAGTATCATAACTTGATATTATTTCTACTTTTCTACTTATAATGAAAACAAGAGTTGTGAGTCCTATTCATCATTTCCACATGAAAAAACAGTAGAAAAAGTGGTGTGTTTATTCACCTAGAAAATGCCCAGCTGGGGTTTATTAACCACATTTTAGTTACTCATCTTTATGACTCTCAAATAGAGATAAGATAAAATCACAAAGACCTCCCAGATGACAGGTTCAGCAAGGCCACTGGATTTGAGGGAAGCTGGGGTATTCCATGGTTGCTTCATGGCCAACAACAAATTATCTATGTTCAAGGTATCTGTTTTCTGGAATTTTTAGTAAATTAAAACTTAGAGTCCGTTTGACAGCATTATCCATGATCTCATCGGCACATCCTCTTAATATCGAACCTCTGAGGATATCAGTCCTGCAAACTCGCATTTAAGATAAGCCCTATGTATTTAATATATACATGTAATGAGGAATAAGGCTTATTCATTTTATCTATCTATCTATCTATCTATCTATCTATCTACCACCTGTCTTTAAAAACAGTCTGCTCTGTGCTGGAAGGAAGTGGGTGGGTGATGGCCTAGATGGGTGATGGGTAGTAAGAAGGGCACTCGTGATGAGCACTGGGTGTTGTAAGTGATGAATCCCTGAATTCTATTTCTGAGCAATATTGCACTCTATATTAACTGAAATATAATATAATAAATTATAATATAAATTATAATAATAAATTATAATAATAAAATATAATATTTCACAGTTAGTCAAATAACTGGAATATAACTAACTGAAATATAAATAAATTTAAGCTCTAATCAAGTTCAATGAACCATATGCCCTGCTAAGAGAGGAACACAAAAGGGGCGTCTGGGTGGTTCAGTTGGTTAAGCGTCCAACTTCGTCTCAGGTCATGATCTCGTGGTTATGGGTTCAAACCCAATGACTTCAGTTCAGGTCATGATCTCGTGGTTGTGTGTTCCAGTCCCCTGTCAGGCTCTGTGCTGACAGCTCAGAACCTGGAGTCTGCTTCAGATTCTGTGTCTCCCTCTCTCTCTGTTCCTCCCCCACTCATGCTCTGTCTCTGTCTCTCAGAAACAAACATTAATTTTTTTTTTTTTTAAAGACAGGAACACAAAAGGGTATAAGGGATCTCTGGCCATCAGAAGGTCACAGTCTAATTGGGATCATTGATCTGTAAAGAGATAAACCACAAATCAGCATCATTAGGTCTCTAACATTTGTCTGAACTGAATGCCATGACATCATGAAGAGTCTGGTCAAGATGTCTTCGATTTATCTGGGAAAGTTTCACTGAAGGAGGTGATACCTGAGCTGTGAAATCTTGATGGCTGAAAGGAATTTTTCAGAAAAAAAAGGTTGGGAAGGAAGTTTATATATATAAAGCTAAGGAGATATCTATCTATATGTATACAATAGATATGTATATAGATAGATCTATAAATGTAAAGAGATACAGATATGCACATATATACACATACATACAAGCATGAATATACTATCTAAGTGAGAGGTGGTAATGACTAGTCATGAGAAGCTCATACATACATTTAAGATATTTATAATTTGCAGTTGAAACTCTATTTTAGAGGGTAGAGAAAACCTAAAAGGCCCAGGGTACAGGAGAAGTAAAATCAAGTACTCTCTGATTTCATGGCTTCTCCTGGAGAAGCTTAAATAATGCCACAGTCCCTTCTAAACTGCATCTTATGCATTGGTCGCTATGGTCTACTATGTGTTCTAATACGCTGGCCAAAGGTGATTGTCACAGGAATATGCATCACACCCAACAAAAACCAATCTATAAACGAAGGCGTGCTGTCAACTGGCCTACCACAAGAGAACTGGCCCATACTAGATGGTGATGGATGAATCACCTTGCACCTCTCAGCTTTTCTCTGCTATCAGCATTTTACCTCCTGTGTACAGCGTCTGGTCACAGACAAAACACAAACATGAAGCCATGGGATGGAGAAAGATGCCATGAGTCAAAGAGACCTTCTGAGTCAAGCCCTGACTCCATCTCACCTGCCTCTTTCCTCCCTCACCTGTCTGCAGCTGCATGTTACCAGGCCAGGCCCTTGCCTTCCTCAGGGACTCTGCACTTGCTGTCCCCACTGCATGTGATGCTTCTTTCCCAGTACGGCTCATGCCCTCCTTTTTATTAGGTCTTCTGACAATGCCATCTTTTGGGGGTGAAAAGGGGCATTTCTGGATGCCCGTACCTAAAACTCTACCCTCCACACATTTCAAAACCCCTTTCCCAGCTTCATTATTTTCTCCTTGGTACTTATCACCATGGGACATTCTATGGCTTTCCTCAGCATTCACCTTTTTTTTGTCGTTGTTCTATTTTGTCTCCATCCTGCACTAGAACATAGCTGCCTGAGTCCAGAATCTTGTCTGTTGTGCTCAATGCTCCATCCCTAGTGCTTAGGTTAGAGCCAGACACTTGGGGGTACTTGGACAAGTAATGCTTCATCCCCAACTTACCCCAGATCCATTTTCAGCCCTCTGTGCCCTGCTCTGTGCCCTTGGAGGTAAACCCCTGTGAGCTGCACCCAACATTAGATAGATGGCTTTGGGGTGCTTCAGCCAATGGGAGGCACTATGAAGATGTGTAGGGAGGGAGGAGAGAAGGACTGTGGTAGTCCTCCCTGCCCTATCACTGCCTCAGTCCATCTCCAGCAGGAGCTGTGTCCCCCCCACAACTAGAGAGCTCCTGCCAGTACTCTGTTCCTTCCGTGAAAGCAATCTCTTCTAATTCCTTCCACTGTGGGGGTGTAATGGCTTCCTGCTGCTCCTAATTTCTGGGTACTGTATCCTTTCTCTATTTTTACTTGTAACCCTGCCCACATATCATTAAGTCGACCCTTCATTAAAATCTTTTCATTTGTACCATCTGTGATGAGCTCTCTTTCCTGCCAGGACTCTGCCTGATAAAGAACTCAATAAACACTTGTTGAAAGACTGTTGAATGAACGAAAAGTTCTGGCATCCTTTGAAAAGTTGATGGATTGGCTTTGGCACTGGATCTGCCGTTGGAGAGACACTAGAGGAGAGAAGCCTACAAGTCAGCAGTGGGGAGATGCTCCTGGAACGTCCAGCCAAGCCCTGAATGTGTATACTTAATGCAAGAGCCACTGGTTCAGGATACAGAAGTCAATCTGCAAGCTACTTTTCTTCATTATGCCAATCATTTCATCTAGTTATTTTGTATGTCAGCTGAATATGTTTGTGCTGATAAAATAACGGTGTTTGAAACAGATCATAATGCTAATAGAATGCACTGGCAGAGGGTGAGAGGCGATTAAATAATTGTCGAATTCCAATTCACTATTTGACTAATTTGCTTAACCTTTCTGAGCTTGGCTTGCTCATCTACAAAGGGTAAAATAAACTTAACGGAGAAGTTATAAATGTAAAGACATGACTTGTGTAAAGTGCTCATCACAGTGTGTGACACAGTATTTGCTCAATAATATTAGTTTCTCCTCCTTTTCTTCCTGGTTTCTTTTCTCTTTTTTGTTGCCTCTCTCCTTATGGCACTGCCTCAAATAAAATGGGATCAGAGAGATTTTATTCTGCCAAAACCTTTAAATTCCCTGGTTTGAAAAAAAAAAAATCTGCAATAATGTTTCTGGTGAAGAAAGAGAAGGAATGTATTACCAGGTGGGCATTCAGACATCCAGGTACAAGAAGTTATAAGAAAAAAGAGAGTCTATGAAGACACGCAATAGTCACCCTCCTGACATAAGGCTTCCAGAAAGGTCTGCCCCATGCTGTACAAGCAAATGGCTATGCTTGATTGCTTGGCAAGTTAAGCAATATTCCACAACCATTACAGTTACATACCACTGGATCAAACTTGAGCCCATTTCAAGATGCTGAACAAGAGAAACTTGGCTGCTTTTCTTCGCCATAGGGGAAAACAGAGGGGCCTTCTTGGAAGATTATTGGTGTGAAATCCTTAGTTATAGTGTTAAAATTTACCACTTTACGTGCGTGTTAGGACATATAGATGTATTTCCACTTCAACCTATAACTTCCCCCTTGTCTTTTTTTGTTTATAAAGCAAAGAGCATGCTATGAAGGTAGGAGAGCATTAGAGGTTTTGCTTCCAAAAAATTTCACACACTATAGGATGGATTAACAGAACTGAATACACTTTCAAAGAAAATGCTGTGTTTAAGTATATACACATCCTGTAAGCCCACTCGTAGGAGACAGCATCCCAATCACCAAGGGCATGAGAGTGCTGTGTTGGTTTTCTTGAGCTCCTGTGTCCCTTTTGTCCTAAAGAAATGGGACTCATCCAACAAATTATAATGCAATGACTGACTGTCTTTTCTGCCTCCATTGCCGCCATGGCGCCTGCGGGAGGGGAAAAAAAAACTTGTGGCAGGGGTGGGGGGGCAGAAAAAAAATAAAGAATCAACTTCTGAAGTTTACACTTGACTGCACACACCCTGTAGAAGATGGACTCATGGATGCTGCCAATTTTGAGCAGTTTCTGCAAAGAGAATCCAAGTGAATGGCAAAGCTGGGAATCTCCATGGAGGGGCTGTAACCACTGAAAGAGGCAAGAGCAAGATCACTGTTAACTTCTGAAGTGCCTTTCTCCAAAAGGTATCTGAAATTTCTTACCAAAACATATGTGAAGGATAATCCACATGACTGGTTGTGTGTAGTTGCTAACAGTAAAGAGGGTTACGAGTTGCATTACTTCCAGATTACCCAGGATGCGGAAGAGGAGGAAGATAACGATTAAAACATATTTACCAATGGGGCATCTTCACGGCTCAGTCAGTTAAGCTGACTCTTGGTTTCTGTTCAGGTCATGATCTCACAGTTCCATGAGTTCCAAGCCCCGCGTTGGGCTTTGGGCTGACAACACAAGGCCCACTTGGGATTCTGTCTCTCCCTCTCTCGCTGCCCCTCCCCCATTCAACTCTCCCTCTCTCTCAAAATAAATAAATAAATTTAAAAAAACTCATTTACCAGGAATATTTTGTATGAATTCTTGAAAAAGGCTTAGGGCTAAATAAATAAATAAACACAGATATGGATCACTGTATCTACGTAGCTGCTGAATGAAGCTGGCATGACTGTAGAGAAAAAACCCAGCTCTGAACTTGAAGGCCATGAGGACAGCAATGAAATAGTTCAATCCCTTGCAAAACACAAAACAAAACATAACCAGAAAATGAGAACATCCCAAATCTCAACCTTCCCTTGGGTCCTGCAGAAACGTGTGCCATGCTAACTCCATGTTGGCGCTGTCTTTAATCGTGGGCTATCATCACCAAACACCCACACTGCAAGAGTCAGCACATTAATATCTCATGACGCCAATCCCAGACTTAAAGGAGAATCAACACCCATACAGACTTATTCAGAGACCCTGTGTGACTTTCTGTGGCACTCACCAATTCACGTTACTCTATTTAACCAAACTATGAGCCACGTGAAGGTGGCGCCATGTTGTGATGTCACTGAGCCCTTCTCTCCCCATTTACTCATTCTCTTGGGAAAGCCTTCCCAACTTCCCTGACCATGATCCAGCACCCTGCTCCACACCATCGTGGTACATCACGTATGTCACACACTGCTGTCATCACCAGTGTTAATATTGCCTTTGGGTGATCATTTGAGTGTTTCCGCCACTGGAAATAAGTTCCATGATGGCATTTGGGCACCTTTGTTTCCATGAAGTCTAAAAATAATTATTTTTCAATGAACGGATACATACATAAATCTGAAATGTCCTTATTATTTAACTGCCTAGTATTTTTGTTGGAAAAATTAGTTTGTGGTACTGTGGTATCTTGATAAATTATAAATTGTCTTTACCATATTCTCTGCTTGTCTGGGAAAAAAAAAAAGCCATTACTGAAACATACACATGTGTAACATCCCAGAACAAAAACTGGTACCTTGAAAAACAAGTAAGAAAAATTGAGGTTTGACATATTTAATTCTGATAGGCATAAAAACCAGATGTATAAGTTAAGGGGACGAGTCATATGGATTAACACATGCTCTGACATGTAGTGTTGTTGACAAATGAAGCAACTGAAATGGAAACATTCATTTATTTTGATAGACAGGTGCCAACATTACTCTGAAAAGGTGCCAGTGTGTTCTATACACACGCACACGCACGCGCACACACACACACACACACACAGTTTCTTATGCCTTACCACTATGTTTAGTGTAAGATTTATACAGCCTATTGTAGGATAAAAGTTATCCACACATTAAAAGTAAGGATTCTTTAGGCAAAAGTTATATAAGATTGTCACTAAAACTGTCCTCATTAGACAGCAAATACTTGGTATCTATTGTGTGTTTTCTATGACTGATACGATGTCTAAGGTACATCCCTATCTTCAAGAAGAAGGGTCAGAGGAAAACTCAACTACAAAAGCATTTAAGAGGTAATACATGCAAAATAAAATTCACAGAGTTAAGAGAAGGGAGTGGTCTCTTCCTGTAAAGGAATTGGGGAGAGCAGAATGTTCCATGGAAGAGTACAATTTAATTAGGAATTTGGATGTTAAGTAGAATTTTGATGGATGGAAGTGCAAGTAAGGTGAAGGAAAGGGACAGCTGTTCCAAAAAACATTAATATCATAATTAAAAATCTAAAGACCTGCATGGACTGTGACATATTGAGAAATATATTGTCTTAAAGGCTGGAATTGTGGGGTTGAAACTGCAGCATAGGCTAGCTTGTCCTGACTTGCACAGGAGTAGGACTTGGACATCAAAAGCCTGGGGCCTGAGCCAGTGTTCCTAATTCCGATGCTCTGTGGCCTCCCTTCGTGGTGCAAAGACTCACCCCAGACTCCCGAGTGACAATCATATTTGTCCCGGCCACATTTTCCCTTGACAGCCAGTCAATCACTTTAGCTAACAATGTTGTCCCTTCCTGAGTTCTTTATCCATAGCAGCATGAGTAATTCATTGGTTTTAAACAAGGATCCCTTTATTGGCATTTTCTGGTGAGGATTCATATTCAACGTAATTTTAAATATTGGGTCATGACCAAGAAGCGCGTCTACATTTTTTCCCAAAACTCCTTGTCATCAATCTCTAATGTGTATGTATTTATTCACTCAGCAAAATATCACAAAGTATTTCTCTATGGCTACATAGCAGATCCTGGCCACGTCCTGCTCACATCCCGGTGTCCGTATTATCTCAGTGCACACCACTAACTTCCCACTACCGAATGCTGCTTTTTTGTTTTCTCCCTTAAGGGCTTTCTCTTCTTGCAGCTGGAGTGTGTTTTGTCCCCCAACTGGTTGGTGGATTTGACCCTAATTATCATAAAGAACTAATATTACAGAATAGGGCCAAACATATGTGTTGAACTCAGGGAATTCACTGAATGTTTCTTGGTGCTTCTATGCCTGGGGATGAGACGAAATGCATGACTGCAAGAGTTTCAGAACCTGCAGCCTGACAAGGGCATGGTAACCAAGGGTTCTGATATCTAAGGAAGAAGTTCTGAGGTTCTCCTTGGTGAGAAACCAGCAGAAATGTCGGGCAAGAACGAGGAATATATGAAATGAGTACAAGAAAAGGAAGACAAGGAGTATCAAGTGTAGTCTTGAGACCAACTGAAGCTGATTGTGGCTTATCCCATGATTCCTCCTGTTTTAAGTATTTTATTTAATTACCTAATATATTGCACCTGGCCACCACCTTGAAGCATCAACATAGGACACAATGCAACTGACACAGTGCACCAGTGGCAGGAGTGGTGCACGGGTCGGACTATAGTAGATTATTCTGGTGCCCACCACCATCTCACACTTTCCACTTCAGTACAACTGCCAGTACCTGCACTTCTCCTCCCAAAGGCTCCCTGTTGCTCCCGGAGGTGCTTTGCTGCCAGCATGGCAAACTGGGGCTGTCAAAGTATTCAAAACAAAACCCTGGGAACAGTCCTCAATCAGTCCAACTGATTGGAGTTTGTCTACCATTTCCTCAGTGACCTCATTTCCCCAGTGATCTTTTTATAGGATGACTCTAAGTCATATGCTCTACACTGATTCCTAAATTCCCTCCGTGAGTTAATCTCCATTTATCCATGGTTGTAATGGGCTCTGTAGCACAGTCTTCATGGGTTGCATCCCCTTCTTTGCCTATCTTCTTCAATCTCCTATGGGTGTTTTCTGTCGTCCCCCACATAAAATACTTACACTCAAATCCTTGACTTAATTCTGCTTCTGGGGAACCCAAACTAAAGCAGTCTGGTACTTGTCATTTGCTCATACTGTTGGCTGTTCCCCAAGCAACAGAGGAGATTCTGACTTCAGACCAAAAACCCTCCCAGAAAATATGGACAGAAAGATAGAAGGCTCATAATTTCACCGCCAGGAATTCCCTCCTCTCCTCCATGTCAAGGCCACCTGTGAACTGGACTGCAATGCCATGGAAGTCGATTTCTGGCTGCTCCTGGCATATTACCTCAATCTTTACGAGAAATTAGATTATGGGAAGTAGTCATGCTACTATCAAGAAATACCATCACAGTTCATGTGACAATGAGGTAGAAACCATAATTATTTTTCCTTTCTTAGATTTTTTTTCAGACATTGACTAGTTCATAGATTCTGTCTTCCTCAAAATCTCACCAAAAAATCGTATGACATCCCCCACCTGTAACCTCATCCTTATGGCACTTTAAATGTATCAGTATAGAAAACAGATCAATCAACTGTAGCGACAGACCCTGCTTACCTCTCATATACTCAGACTTAAGCCACACATTTCAGACCTTGAATCTTATCATCAACATTAACTGACAAGGATGTACACCAGACCCAAGTTGGACAAATCCAATTCTCTCCTCCACAAATTCTGAGTTGGGACTTACAAAAGCTAGCTAACTGAAATGGGAAGCTCGCCCGGGAAGACCTTGTTTAATTATATGCATAGTTAAGAAAAGAAAGATAAACCCTAGGAGGCTGAGAATAAGAAGAATAAAGCCTACCTGCAAGAGAAAGTGCAGATGGTGCAACTAGGGATTTGGAGAAAGTTATCTTATTTGTGACAGCTTCTTAGTGCCTACTTCCAAGCTTGTATGTGGTCCTGCAATATTTTTTTCTCTTGGAGCTACAGATCCCACTGCACCTTACAACAATTTTCTCCCTTTGGCCTTAAGTTAACTTGAGAGATTTTCCAGTTATTTGAAACCAAAAGAACTTTAGTTAAAACAAGCACACTTGACTTTGAGCTCAGGGAGAAGGGGGACCATCACTTTCTTGATTTTCAGTGTATCTAACTCAGTACTTTGGCACACAGCACATCTTCATTAAGTGTTAGTCAGAAACAGATTGAATAACCAATATTAGTAAATTTCAGTAGACACACCAAGAAGCATGTATATTTTTCGCCATGAGAAAAGCCTTTCCACCAATGGGAAACAGCTGACCAGCGTTCATCCATTTACAGGGCTGGAATGATCATGCCTTGGGTTTATTTTAATCAGTAATTGCCCACTCCTTTAATCTATTTGAAAAACAGTCTTAACCACCACTCAAATTATTGGTGTGTTTCTCCAGAATAGGTAGTAAGGTATTAATAATTCACCTTGAAACATTTAGGCGCCTTTATCACTCTCAGATGTTCAAAGTGTCCGAGCAGAGGAGAGGGATGAAGTAAAGTTTAGGATGGTTAAATCAGAGAAATGAGGTCTCAATCTTTGGCAAATCCAACACTTCATCAAACTCAATAGGAAGGTTGAAGTGTTGTGGGCTGTTGTTTCTTGAGATGTGCATTAAGGAAAGACTAAATTTAGCAAACGCTAAAGTCCCTCTTGTAATGTTTTATGATTGTTATAGTATTTGGTAACTTCTGTTCCCCTCTGGCTGTGATGTGAGAGGCTCCCCTCCACCACGTCACCCCCATGACAGCAATCTCTAGTTGTAAAACGGTAAGACCGTCAGCCAGCAATAATTTGCAATCTAAACAGACTTGACGCTCCCTGACATTTATTGAAACCTCAGACCCCGTGCGCTGGTTTCAGTTTTCCTCCCTTTGCTCTGTTTTTACAGACAGACAAGTGCTTAGATTTAGGTTTAATAATGAGGAGAAATTTCTTCTTGGCCTACTCTTGCTTGTGTTGGCTGCACTGGGGCTTGCAACAGACGGGTGGTTGGAGTTAATTACACTAAATGGTGAGAACATTATTTGACCCCACCGGTTCAGCCCCAGAGGCTGTGTGCCTTCTCACAGACATAGGCAGATGGAATGCTTCACAGGCTGGGCAGAGGGCAGGAGTCATGTAGAGAGAGCTCTCTGCTTAAGACCAGACACGGGGTTTCACTTCCTAACAAAGCTCGGAACTCCAGACTCTTTTATAAGCATAAGCCAGTGACACTCAATGGAACACAGAATGATATCAAGAACAAGGAAAACATATTTTAGCCAATGGAATTGCTCTCAAACACAGCAGTCACCTTTGTGATGATATACCTCCTTCTTTTTGGAAGAAGATGATGGAGGACGTCACCACAAACTTGACTCTGACAAGCCAAAAGGAAAACTGTTGTCACATATGTCACTGCAGGAGATCTGGTGACATATTATAATTACGTTCGAGAGCCAGTGATTAACTGCATTTTTAGCTCAGTGCATAACACTTAGTGCCTGCGAACATTCTTGTCATTGCTATTTCTAATCATGATGGTGACAATGATAACAGTCTACCCAAGTTCTTGTCCTAGGGATAAGCTGTCATTCCTGATTCTCAAGAAGAAAAATTAACCAACGCACCTAGGGGTAGTGAAGGCGCATTGATTGTTGAGCCAGCACAATACAGCTTCAGGTGTACTAAAAGTGTAACTAGGCCAGAGAGACTTGTTGACTTAATACTGACAAGATTTTTGTTCCAATGTGTGCTTTTCTGTTCCATGTCAATTCTATGTAGATTGTTCAGAGGCTCTTGGAAGTCTGTAAGTAGTAATGGCCTACCTGTTGTCTGCAATATTAATTCCATAAAACAGCACTGTATAGAAGCATGCTTAATTTTTTTCATTTTTTATTTATTTTTGAGAGACAGAGCATGCACATGGGGCAGAGAGAGGGAGACAGAGGATCTAAAGCAGGCTCCACACTGACAGCAGAGAGCCCAATGTGGGGCTCAAACTTCACAGAACCACGAGATCATGCCCTGAACCAAAGTCAGACACTTAACCAACCGAGCCACCCAGGCGCTCCTGTATCATATCATGTTTTTAAAAGCCTGCTAGAATCATTGCTGTAAGCTGCACTATCAAATAATTTCTGGTCTGTGACAGTCTATGAAACCCACCAGGATAACAGAGGAGGGAAGAGGTGAGTAGTATCCCCAGAGACGGTTCCTACTCTTATCTAACAGGAAGTGGTCCAAACAATTCTTGGTCCTCTTTCATACTACAGACAGCCTCCTGTTATGTACTACAATGGCCACCATCTTTCCCCTTTTTGTCCAAGGTCAAAAATTAATAGTGGTAAGAGAATCAATATTACACCCCAACACACCAAGGGTTTCTTTGTAATGTATCAGTTGGGAAACACTGGACTAGGATTGGGTTTTAATTTAGGTAAGAGTCCTGACTGTCTCCCCTTCAAAGCAGTATGATTCATGTTCAATGATCACATTCCACAGATCTAGTCCCAGTCAGCTGGCATACACTTGATTGTCATTAAATTATGAGCAAGCATGTATAGTTGGTGAGACTCATCTCCTCCCAATGTATAACCTACTCAAAACACGTGTACTTTGTGAATCAGCAGCATCTTTCGCACAAAGGTAACACATGATCACAAGTATAATGTCCATATCTGGAATGAGATAGGATACAGAAATTACCCTGTGGTGATAAACCTTGTCAAATAATTACCACAATCCATAAAGGAGCTTGTTTTGCAAAATGCTCATATAAAAAGTATACAGTGCATATTTTCCCAGTAAAAGATAATTAGGAGTGGTAGGGTGTGCTGTTAAAATACAGAAACAATGACATTCAAGAGTTTAAAAATTGTTATAACACAATCAACTACATGTAAACAGGGAGCAAATGTGAGCTATACTTAATAAAAGAGCTGACATGTTTTTTTTATTAGAGTGGCACTTATTAGAGCAATTACTTTCAGAACTAAAAACATGGTAGCTGTATTACAGAGTCTGTGAGATAGGATCAAGGCATAAGGGAAAGCCAGGACTGAACAATATGTCAGAAGTAAGTTTAGGCAGCAAGAAGAGTCTTGATAAATAAAAATAAATGCGACTTAAACCCAAGAACAAGGATTTCAGGAAAAAGTGAGGACCTCTGCTTTCTCTGGTAACTAATTCTTAGCCCCCCTCCCCCTCCCACACGCCACACACACAGTACAGAGAGGGCTGCTGTAAAGAAGGTAAGAAAATCTTCCTAAAGACTCAATACTAAATCTAAATATTCAAAGTTGTGTTGTTGTTTGCTTCATTTTTGTTTGTGGGCTTCTCGTTTATTTCCAAAAAGAAACTACAGAGGAGAGTTATTCACAGTGAAAGAAGAAGTGTGAGAAAGGTTCAGGCACCAAAGATCTCAGCCCATTCACAAAACACAAGTGGCTGGAACATACTGCACGGGGCAGGCCAGAGCCATACCAGAGAGACGTGAGGGCCATGCTGAGAAGCTGGCATCTGTCCTGTTTGCAGCAAGGAGGCACTGAGTAGTTTACTTAGGAGCACAGCATGGTCAGACTGGTATTTTCAAGAGGTCACAAGGGCAACATTACAAAGGACAGATCAATGGTTCAGCTGGCGTCACAGAGACCAGCCAGAGAGAAGGCAGTCTATGGAGCACTGAACAGGGCCTAAACGAAGACAGAAGTGGTAGAAAAGCACATCCATTAGGACAACTGGCAGGTTACACGTGCAGAAAAATCATGGTGGACTAAGAAAGGGAAAGCCTATCACGATTTACAGGATTCTGATTTGAGTCAGGGGCTGCTGGAGACAAGAAATATGAAAGAAGGAATAGATCCTAAGGAAAAACAGATCTGAGTTCAGATTTGAATATAAGTCTGAAATTTTTATGGGCGCTTAAGCTCAGGTACTGCACATCGAATAAACCAAAAACAGGATTCAACCTCAGGTCTATTGGACTCTAGTCTATGCCCTTCTTATACATCTTATATCTTCCTAGTGAGGTAACTAGGAAAGAAAACTGTGTAATAAGTTATTATAAACAGGTATGAGTCTGTGTAGAGGCAAGAGTTGATTCAACATATTCATGGATGCAAGCTATTATCTATCAATTTATATACTTTTTTCTTTAAAGACACTTTCTTTCGTATTACAGAAATAGCTACCTGGGAGGTAACATCTTCACAAACAATATGCAATCAAGGCAGATTAATTTAGACTCTTAGCCATGTGTTGGAATTCTATCTTCTCCTTCCTTCATCCAGCACAGTTGAGCACATGAAGCTCTGGACAAGACTCCTTAGGGAGTCCTGATGAGAATGATGTTAATAAAAATCATTGAAAATGGAAGGATTCACCATATACAAGTATTTCTTCCTCTGACAGAATTCTTTTCTTAATACTCTCTGATTTTCAAGCAAGTGGACTTTCTCTTTTAAAAAATGATCTGTTGCAATGCAGACTCTCTTATCTTTTCAGAGACAAGTTTCTTTTTTTTTTTTTTTTAATTTTTAAATGTTTATTTTTGAGAGGGAGAGAGAGCACAAACAGGGGAGGTGCAGAAAGAGAAGGAGACACAGAATCCGAAGCAGGCTCCAGGTTCTGAGCTGTCAGCACAGAGCCCGATGTGAGGCTCGAAATCACAGACCGCAAGATCATGAGCTGAGCCAAAGTTGGACGCTTAACCAACTGAGCCACCCAGGCGCCCCTCAGAGATAAGATTTAATGAAGACATAAGACATCAACATTGGAGATTTAAATGAGATATAAAGATTTAAATGAGGTTACAGACTTCAACATTAGAGGAGAGATATTAGTTAGAATTTGAGGAGCAAAACAGGCTGAAAGATTTATGATAGCACTTAGAAACACAAGCCTTCAGACTGCATGCCCAAGCATGACCAAAGAGCAGGTAATAACAGATCTCATTAGACACTGTTTATTTAATTTAACATTATTCTGTCAGAGATGTCTACCTGCTGGGTAGAGCTAATATTTTTTGGTAGTTTAAATAATGCTCAAATACACAAGGCTATGTTTATAATAACAGAGAGGTATAAGTGCAAGTTCAGAAATCACCAAATTATCCCAACTCAGTGTAGTGTTCTGTATCTACAGTTGTTAATTTTTCTGCATCTGCATTCCTCCATGAGAGCTAGGAAATAATTCATACCTACTAGCTCAGAAAGAACCCTAAAAAGGGAACCCATCATGGATGACACTAAGTCTCCATGTTTTCCTTTGTTTTCTTTTTCTCTTTCTATTGCTACCATACACACACCACACACAGTCAATACTCCTCCTCCTCCTTTTTTAAATTATTTTTTTATTTGAGAGCGAGCGAGAGAGAGAGAGAGAGAGAGAGAGAGAGAGAGAGAGAGAGAATCTCAAGCAGTCTCCACCCTCAGCACAGAGTCCCCTGTGGGGCTTGATCCCGGGACCCTTGGGAGCATGACCTGAGCCCAAATCAAGAGTTAGATGCTCAACCTACTCAGCCGCCCTACCACCCTTCTTCCTTTTTTTTAATGCAAAGTATCTTCAACTTTTATTTGAGAGAAACATAGTAACATTCAAATGTAACTTAAATAAAAGAAGATTTACCTAGAACTTTTCATCTTATAAATGGTCTTTAAGCGTGGCCAGTACAGATATGTATTTCATTTGTGATTTATATATTCATTAAAAAAATTGTGAGCCCCTCCAATGGGCCACACACTGAGCTCCAAGAGTCTGGTGTCACCTCCCTTTGCCTGGTCTCCTGGAGGAAGAAGATGGCTCCTGGGGCAGCTCTGTCCCTTCCCTGAGACGAGATCAGCCTCAGTTCCTTAGCTCAGACCTGAGCCTGTCTTCTTTCCTCAGTGGAACAGTGTGCTGAGTCCAGGGGCTTTGTTGAGCTCTGGCCCTGGGTCCTTGTGAGGTGGGAGGGCTAGATGTGGATGGGTGCCTGGGGCATCTCTGGGCTTGGTGATTAAGCTGGAGGCCACTTCCTTTCCTTCATCACAAGCAAACGTCATTTCCCCAGCTTTCATCCAAGAGGAAGCTCTGGGCAGGGTCTGTCCCTGGCCTCTGACATCCAGCAGCTGCATCAGGTGATCAAAAAGTGCCAGCACGTGATTCTGGAGCCGCCTGAGTACTCAGAGCAGACAGATGCAGTTGTGAGGCTCACCCACCTCCAGCTGAAGTTCCAGAAGCTGAAGGTGGGTGCTGGTCAGTCCTACCACAGAGGCTGCTGGAGCAGAATGAGAATGTAGAAGTCTGGAGGCCTGGGGCAGCCTCTGGCTCTCTCCCCTTCCAGGGGATGAAAGCTACCCAGAAAGGTGGGGACAGAGGTGGGACCTCATCCCCTGTGTAGCCTACTTCTCTCTTCTTCTTCTTCCACCTCCCCCTCCCCCTCTTTCCTCTGTTTCCCTTCTTTTCTTTTTACTAATGTTTTTTTTTATACGAAATTTATTGTCAAATTGGTTTCCATACAACACCCAGTGCTCATCCCAACAGGTGCCCTCCTCAATGCCCGTCACCCACTTTCCCCTCCCTCCCACCCCCCATCAACCCTCAGTTTATTCTCAGATTTTAAGAGTCTCTTATGGTTTGGCTTCCTCCCTCTCTTTTTTTTTTTTTTTCCCTTCCCCTCCCCCATGGTCTTCTGTTAAGTTTCTCAGGATCCACGTAAGAGTGAAAACATGGTATCTGTCTTTCTCTGGATGACTTATTTCACTTAGCATCACACTCTCCAGTTCCATCCACGTTGCTACCAAAGGCCATATTTCATTCTTTCTCATTGCTAAGTAGTATTCCATTGTATAAGAATTCTATGCATGTTTTTGAGATTAAAGGAACTTCTGGGTAGAACTGTACAGAACAAGATATGCCAATATGAATGATTTCATACAGAAACCAATATCCTTGAATATTCAAGTGAGGAAAATCAAAGGTGCTTGTGGAAAGACTACACTGCACATATGCCCACTTAATTTTCTGTTTATGTCACTTCCATCTCCATCCAAAACAGGTTATAAAAAAATGGTCACGTTACTTAGGTTTATATATATTTAAAATATAATTAATAATTCATTATTCAATAGCATAATGTAATTTAGACAGTGAAGCTATCAGCTTGTATGAAGCATTTTTAAAGGTAAGGAGATCACAAAAAGAAATTAAATTTTCTTCTGTGGTTTGACATCATCTCCAATATGAATTTGGAAGTAATAATAAAAATTGTTGAGCTGAAAATGTTGTGCTCTATGATGAAAACTTTAGAGCACAATGCTAGTAGATTGACAGTGTTTCTGAAAATCTTTATGAATTTTAGTTGTATATTTTATTTTTTATTAATAATGTATTTATTTTTTAATTCACATCCAAGTTAGCATACGGTGCAACGATTTCAGAAGTAGATTCCTTAATGCCCCTTACCCATTTAGCCCATCCCCCTCCCACAACCCTTTCAGCAACCCTCAGTTTGTTCTCTGCATTTAAGAGTCTCTTATGTTTTGTCCCCCTCCCTGTTTTTATATTATTTTTGCTTCCCTCCCCTAATGTTCATCTGTTTGTATCTTAAGTTCCTCATATGAGTGAAGTCATATGATATTTGTCTTTCTCCAACTGACTAATTTCATGTAGCCTAATACCCTTTAGTTACATCCACATAGTTGCAAATGGCAAAATTTCATTCTTGTTGATCGCCAAGTAATACTCCACATGTGTGTGTGTGTGTATGTATATATGTGTGTATATATATGTGTATATATGTATATGTGTATACACACACACACACACACACACACACACAAACACCACATCTTCTTCATCCATTCATCCATCGATGGACATTTGGGCTCTTTCCATACTTTGGCTATTGTCAATAGAGCTGCTATAAATATTGGGGGGTGCATATGTCCCTTTGAAACAGCATACCTGTATCCCTTGGATAAATACCTAGTAGTGCAATTGCTGAGACGTAGTATAGCTCTATTTTTAATCTTCTGAGGAACCTCCATACTGTTTTCCAGAGTGGCTGCATCAGTTTGCATTCCCACCAGCAGTGCAAAACAGAGTCTCTTTCTCCACATCCTCACCAGCATCTGTTAATTTTAGTGATTCTGACAGGTGGGAGTGATATCTCATTGTGGTTTTGACTTGTATTTCCCTGATGATAAGTGCTGTTGAGCATTTTTTCATGTGTTGGTTGGCCATCTGGATGTCTTCTTTGGAGAAGTGTCTATTCATGCCTTTTGCCCATTTCTTCACTGGATTATTTGTTTTTTGGGTGTTGAGTTTGATAAATTCTCCATAGATTTTAGATACTAACCCTTTATCTGATATGTTGTTTACAAATATCTTCTCCCATTCCGTTGGTTGCCTCTTAGTTTTGCTGATTGTTTCCTTCACTGTGCAGTAGCTTTTTATTTTGATGAGGTCCCAATAGTTCATTTTTGCTTTGGTTTCCCTTGCCTGAAGAGACAGGTTGAGTAAGAAGTTACTGTGGCCGAGGTCAAAGAGGTGTTTGCCTGCTTTCTCTTCTAGGATTTTGATAGCTTCCTGTCTTACATTTAAGTCTTTCATCCATTTTGAGTTTACTTTGGTGTATGGTATAAGAAAGTGGTCCAGGTTCATTTTTCTGCATGTTGCTGTCCAGTTTTCCCAGCACCATTTGCTGAAGAGACTGTCTTTATTCCATTGGATATTCTTTCCTGCTTTGTCAAAGATTAGTTGGCCATACATTTGTGGGTCCATTTCTGGGTTCTCTATTCTGTTCCACTGATCTGAGTGTCTGTTTTTGTGCCATGAAAATCTTTATGAATTAAGAGAATAATCTGCAATAATCTGTTTTGACATTAACAATATGGTCTAAAATCTTTTTTTTAATATTTATTTTTGAAAGGGGGGGAGGGGTAGAGAGAGGTGGGGCACAGAGGATCCCAATCACACTCTGGGCTGTCAGCACAGAGCCCAACACGGAACTCTAACCCATGAACCGTAAGATCATGACCTGAGCAGAAGTCGGACACTTAACCAACTAAGCCACTGAGGCGCCCCTCGTCTAAAATCTTCTTGAAAAACTACTTCAAGGATCAAGGATTCACCATCCAATTGCTCAGGCACAGTGATGGCATTTCCAGGCGTGGTCCAGAAATTAAATTATTCTAACTGGAGAACCAAACTTTAGGAAAAAGTTGTCAGTGAAGCATGGAAGGTAATCAGAACAACCTTGGAGATGTTTAGACCACCCAGCAAAGGCCCCTACTTAACACTAGAACTCTCTTTGATGCTTAAAATATTGGAAATAATTACTTATACTTACAGATGAGATAGTAAGATTTTTAATTCTCCATTATTTTCTGGGAACTTTTAGCCAAAGATGCATACATCTACTTTTTCTTCAGAGTCTTTCTCTTCCTGACTGCATGATGTCCTCCGATGCCACGGTCCTTCCAGTCATACAGAACTTCATACAGAAATGAAGCTTCCCACTTTGTTTTGGATGCTTCCTCTGTCCCATCCCCTACGTTTTGTCAAATTTTAGGGTATGTCAATGCTAGCACCTCTGAGTTAGAACAAGTGTTGGCAAACACTTTTTGGTTAAGTACCAGATAGTAAATAATTTCGTTTTTGTGGGTCATACAGCCTCTGTCACAACACTCAACCCTACTACTGTAGCATAAAAGTAGTCACAGACAATACGTAAAGGAACAAGTGTGGCTATATTCCAATAAAACTTTATTTACAAAATCAGGCATTAGGCACATTTGGTCCAAAGGACCATACTCTGCCAACTACTGAGCTAAAGCACGTGTTCTTCTTTTTCCACACCTGCTGTTATATCCTAACAAACTCTCACTAATTCACTCTGCTCTTTTGTACACTTTTGTTTCCTGTCTCTGCCCAGTCAAAAGCTTCCTTATGTTGTCATACGAATCTTCTTTAGGTGTAACTCACTCATCTGTGTTCCCCTGAGAAAACCTATCTGTGAGCCTATTATCTATAAAATTAAGTTTTAAAGTTTCTGCAGATAAAGTCCCAACCTAGTTTCATACCTCACCCCTGATACTTAAGAATGATACTTGTCCTTCAAATAGCCCTGCTCCTTCTTGCAACTTTTCTTATACTCTCTCTTCTGCTTAGGATGGTCTTCTCCCTATTTTTACTTGTCCAAATCCTGTCTGTAATTCAAGGTCTTCACTCGCTTATCAACTACTCCTGACTTAGCCCTTTGTGTGGTCTACAGGGAAGAGCTAAAAATATGTGTGTACAGGGGACGACCATGGGGAAAATTAAAAGAGCCAGTGGCAGAATTTTGGAAATTCACTATACTTAGGGGATAAGAGGAGGGCAGTGTAAGAGACAAAAAAAAAAAAAAGAGTACTGGGAAAGGCAGAGGGAGAATCAGGAAGCACTGCATGACAAATTAACATCCACATGAATCATCATGTTTAACATTCAAGTATCACTTCACTGAATGAATGCATTGTAATACACTTTAATTTAAAAGATCCTCATGTTAGAAATTGAAGTTGTTTTGTATTTTTTACTGTTGTAAACAACATTGTGGATAAGACATCTATTTATTTATTTAACAAGTATTTGAGTAAGTGCTTAGTGACTGTTATGTGTCAGGCAATGTATAGTCATCTATGTAATTGACAGTTCTTAATAATCTGTTATCCTGGAAATAACCCCTAAAGATGGGCTTTCCCTCCAATGCCTGAAGTTATAGTAACAATGGGAACATTTTACCACAGGATTGACTCATGCTCAGGAACTCGGGGCAGAGGGGGGCGGGTAAGAACATTGACAGACCTGTCCTGTGGGAAAGTGAGGAATACTAGTTGAGAAAATGACCCAGAAGATGATAATCTTGTTATGTTAATCTTTTGGTTTTAGATGCTCCTCCAGGGCAGAATCAGAGAATATGTATGTATGTATGTATGTATGTATGTATGTATGCATGTGTGTATGTATGTATGTATGTATATACATTTATGGATGATATACTCAGTATATTTGTAGAATATAATAAGATAGCATCATCTAATTCACAGGGAAAAATCCCACTCCACAGCTTTTTAAGATTAAATCCTTTAGGAAGTGAAACAGGCCTGTTTTGGAAATGGAGACTGTCGATTTATCTTGAAAACACATCCACGACTCAATTTCCCTGATGTTACACAATAGTGCCAGTGATAACAGGAGAATTATTCCAGGAATAGAGGAAAGTTTATTACATTAAAGAGATAAACTGAATTGATACAGGCAAATGAAAGTCTAAGTTGAGTAGGCACAGAGAGAAATTAGTGCAGCAAAAAAAGCTTTATAAATAGGAAAATGTCTTGATTTCTCCTGGGTGGCTCCATTTATCTTTTTTTTAGACTTTTTAGATTTGGGGTTTGGTTGAATAGTACTAAGGGCAGAAATCTTCAGCACTCTAAAAATTCTGAGTAAGTTCAATATACTTATGTTTTCACTCCGTAATACAGCTATCTCAACTGTCACTAGAAATAAAGAAACGAATAAGGACCTCTGTGGAAATTCATTCTTTTCAGCTGAGGATTGCCTTATGTCCAGAATGAAGACATAAATAAATGCTGGCTTACTTCAAGAACAGATACACTCCAGGTGTTACAATCTCAAGTATCTAACAAAACAAAACATTATTTCAATGAATGAAGATGGTCAGGGACAAGAGTGGTGCAGACTATGGGTCATAGGTGAAGCCATGTCCTATGACGGGCTAGCATCTCCTCAGTCCCTGCAGGCTGCTACCATGCAGGACTGTAGGATCACTGTGACAGATCTGATACTCAACAGAAAGATGAATCACTAGATGTGCAATATCTGATCAAAGGCCTGATAGCTATAAAATATGCTAGTAGGTTCTTCACTAGGGATGAAATTGGGCATTAGTCCAGTGGCTCTAACTTATTGATAACTTATTTGTATTTGTATGAATATATTATCTCCCTAAATCTCAATATTTTTATTGATTAAAAAAAAAAGTAGGGGTATAGGATAACTTCTGAAACCTCCTAGAATTGCAGTAGTTACCTGAATGAGAACTCCGTGTATATTAGCTCAGGCTGCATTACAAAATTCCATAGCCTGAGTAGTCTGAACAGAAATGTATTTTCTCCTAGTTCTAGAGGCTGGAAGTCTGAGCTCAAGGTGCCCGTGTGGCTGGTTCTGGTGAGAGCCCTTTTCCTGTTTTACACACGGCCACCTTCTTACTGTGCACTCACTTGGCCTTTCCTTGGTAGGTGTGGTTGGGAAAATCTCTTCCTTTCATAAGGTCAACCATCCTATTGTTTTAGCACTCTGGCCTTAATTATCATTTAACTTCAATGATGTCCTAAAATCCCTATCTTCAATTATAGTCACATTAGGGGTTAGAGCTTCAACATATGAATTTGACAGGGACACCATTCAGTCCATCTCACCATGAAGTTCCAAAGGCTCATTGGACTTGCTTGAGTTTGTGAGTGTTTTCAGTACTGGTATATATGAGTCATAAAAATGTCTATGAACTCGGATAATGGAGTGTGTTCATAAAAAAATTTATGCAAAATAGGTCATTCTCCATTTATTAATGGATACATGAGGTCATTTAATTTCCCCAAGAAGAAAAACCAAGAAGAAGAAGAAGAAGAAGAAGAAGAAGAAGAAGAAGAAGAAGAAGAAAAAGATGATTAGGTTAAAATATTAAAAATCAACCTTTTCAGAGCACTGGAAAACACCCAAAGGCAAGCAAGAACTTGCTCATGAAAAACTACTACTGCATTGTGAGAAAAAACAATGAGCTTTTGGGCTTCTTGCCTAGAGGATTTCTCTGCTCCCAAGTTCCAGCAGTAAAACTCTACTGGCCAGAGGTGATGAACTTGGTTTTGGGTAGGTGGTAAAGCAAGTAGAAATTTAATGAGGAGATTTTGGAAGCAAGAGAACCATAGAAAGGCTGATATAATTCACTCTCTGGCTGACTGCTAAACTGTATATGCATGTGGAAGACACTAGAGAATCTGGCAAAAATCAAAAGCCTAGGGAGACTTGTAAACTTGTTACGCCTTTGAATGTGTTCCTCAACCCCCACACACAGCTTGGGTGGCAAAGGTGGAAATCTTGGCCGCTTGAGGAGTTTCAGTATAGCCTCTGCGCAAACTATTGGCTGACCACTCAAGTGAACACATGTAGGGGAGACTCTTAGAGAATTAAGCATAAAAAACAAAACCCAAACAGCATAGACTTCAGCAGTTGTACACCACAAGGAAGACAGATTATTCAACTTGTATCCATGCATATTAACAGCCTACTAAAACATAAAAACTAACACTTAGAAGAAAAAAATAGAACCCAGAATCATTATAATGCATTATCTAAAATGCCTACTTTTAAAGCAAAAATTACTAGACCCGCACCTTTGGTGAGGAATGGAGGGAATAAAAAAAAAAAACCTTTGTGCACTGTTGGTGGTAATATAAATTGGTACAGCCACTATGTAAAACTGTATGGAGATTGCTCAAAAAATTAAAATAGAACTACTGTATGATCTAATGATTTCATTCTGGGTTTATATTCAAAGGAAATGAAAACAAGGTATCTACACCCCCATGTTCATTGCAGCATTATTCACAATGGTCAAGACATGGAAACAACCTAAGTATCTGACAACAAATGAGTGAATAAAGAATATAGGGTGTGTGTGTGTGTGTGTGTGTGTGTGTGTATGTGTGTGTGTATACATGTATGTGTATATATGTATGTATATAATGTATAAATGTACATATATAATATATATATGGGAATACTATTTAGCCATGAGAAAGAGGAAAACTTTGCCATTTGCAAAAACATGGATGGAACTTGAAGGCATTATGCTATGTGAAATAAGCCAGACAGAGAAAGACAAACATTGCATGGTATCCTGTGTACGTGGATCTACATAAAAAGTCAACCTCAGAGAAACAGAGAAGAAAAGTGGTTGCCAGAGCTGAGAGGTGGGAAAATCGGAAGAGTTTCATTAAAGGGCATAAAATTTCAGCTATAAGATGAAGAAGGCCTGGGGTGCCTGGGTGGTTCAGTCAGTTAAGCGTCTGACTCTTGGTTTGGGCTCAGGTTATGATCTCACAGTTCATGAGTTTGAGCTCCACATTGGGCTCTGCTAGTTCACAACCTGCTTGGAATTCTCTCTCTCTCTCTCTCTCTCTCTCTCTCTCTCTCTCTCTCCCCCTCTTTCTGCCTCTCTCTCTCTCTAAAAATAAATAAATAAATAAATAAGCTTAAAAAAATAAATTAAAACAAAGATGAAGAAGGCCTGAGGATCTCATGGAAAACACAGTGACTGTAGTTGATAAAACTGCATTGTATAATTGAAATAGGCTAAGAGAGTAGAACTTAAACATTCTCACCAAAAAAAAAAAAAACACACACACACGCACACACATAAAACATTTTTCTAGATATGTATCCTAAGGCAAGAGAAACAAAATAAAAAATAAACTATTCGGACTATATCAAAATAAAAAGCTTTTTCACAGTGAAGGAAACCATCAACAAAACAAGAAGGCAGCCTACTAAATGGGAGAAGATATTTGCAAATGATATATCCAATAGCGAGTTAATTTCCAAACTATATAAAGAATTTATACAACTCAACACCAAAAAAAAAAAATCTGATTAAAAAATGAGCGGAGGAACTGAATAGACATTTTTCTAAAGACATACAGATGGGCAACTGACACTTTAAAAGTTGCTCTATATCACTAATTATCAGGGAAATGAAAATCAAAACCACAATGAGATATTATCACTTTACACATGTCAGAATGCCCAAAATCAGAAAGACAAGAAATAACAAGTGTTGGCAAGGATTTGGAGAAATCCCACCTTGTACACTTGGTGGGATTGTATATTGGTGCAGCCACTGTAGAAAACAGTATGGAGTTTCCTCAAAAAATTAAAAATATCACTATAATATGATCCAATAATTCTACTCCTTGTATTTACCCAAGAAACCCCAAAAAATGTTAATTTGAAAAAATATATGCACCCCTATGTTTATTGCAGCATTATTTACAATAGCCAAGATATGGAAGTAACCTAAGTGTCCATTGATAGATGAATGGATAAAGATGTTATTTTATATATATATATATATATACATATATATATATATATATATTATATATAGAGAGAGAGAGAGTGTGAGAGAGAGAGAGGGAGAGAGAGAGAATATGGATACACTTATGCATATACATAGAGAATATTACACAGACATAAAAAAGGAGGAGATCATGCCACCTGCAACAACATGGATTGACCTAGAAGTTATTATGCTAAGTGAAATAAGTCAGACTAAGAAAGACAAATACCATATGATTTTACTCAAGTGCGGAATCCAAAAAAACACAGATGAATAAACAAAGAGCAGAATCAGACCTATAAACAGAGAACAAACTGATGCTTGCCACG
Source organism: Lynx canadensis (assembly GCF_007474595.2). Lineage (NCBI taxonomy): Eukaryota > Metazoa > Chordata > Mammalia > Carnivora > Felidae > Lynx > Lynx canadensis. Next base: position 51,471,512 of record NC_044316.2, read on the forward strand.
AAGGAAGGGGGTGGGGTGATGTGCAAAATGGGTGAAGGTCACTGGGAGGTACAGGCTTTCAGTTATGGAAGCAGTACATCACGGGAATAAAAGCCCTAGCATGAGGAATATAGTCATGATACTGTGATAGCGTTGTATGGTGGTGACAGAGGGTAGCTGGCTACACTTGCAGTGAGCATAGCATAACATATAAACTTGTCAAATCACCTGTTGTACACCTGAAATTAGTATAACATCGTGGGTCAACTATACTCAATTTAAAAAAAAAAAAAAAGATCAAATGGCAATACTAGAGCTTAAAATGCAATAACTGAAAATTTAAAATTAACTAGACAGGATAGCCAGCATATATGAGATGGCATAGAAAAGAATCCGTTACCTTGGAAAACGGACCAATAGAAATTATCAAATTTGTAGAACAGAGACAAAACCTTGAAGCAAACTGTACAGACCTTAGAAATGTATGAAACAGTGGCTGGTATTCTAATACAAATGTGCAACTGAAGGTGGCATAAGGGGGTGAAAAGAAAGGTGGAAGAAAAGATGTTGAAAGAAATAATCTTCCCAAATCTGGTGAAAAGCATGATCCTTCACAACCAAGCCTGACAAACCCAACCAGAAAAACATAAAGGAAACGACACAATGACACATCGTCATCAAATGCTGAAAGGCAAAGAAGAAGAGAAAATCTTGAGAGCAATTGGAGAAAAACAGCACACTATTTATAGAATAAAATGGTAAGGTTGATGAATATTTTTTTTTTCTTAAGCAGAATCAGTGAGGTACAGAAAACACTGGCAAGACCCAAGGACATAGAGACAAAAAGCAAGCAAACAAATGTGTTGACCAATAGTTTTATATTTAGAAAAGAACTGTTCTTCACAAATGAAGGTACAATAAAGGCATGTCCAAATAAAAATGGAAGGAATTTGTTGCTAGGAGGTCTGTGCTACACTAACAGAAATCCTTCAGGAAAAGAGAAATGATACCAGATCATATCCCAGATGCACAAGGAATGGCAAATACATATGTAAATATAAAATATTGGTGCATGTATACACTAATCCTTGATTCTCTTATTTTTTAGAAGACGTATAATTGTCTGAAACAAAAATTGATTTTAAATATAGAGTAAATATTGTTGGGTTCATAATGTTTAGAGACATATTATATGTGATAACAAGAGTGTAAAGTTGGGTTGGGTGAACTATTCTAATACAGAGTTCCCATTCTTTACTGGAAATAAATACATTGGCACAAGTCAAAAATATATACTGCACACCAGAAAGCAATTATTAAAATAATAACAAGAGGAAACACAGTCGAAAATTTAATAGATGAATTAAAATGGTAAAAGACTAATAATTGTCTGGTTCCATTTGTATGAAATTCAAGAAGAGACAAAAAGAGTAGTGACAAAGCAAATCAGGGACTTCCTAGGGTCAGTGTTGGGGGAAGATACTGACCATAAGAGGACAGGAGGGAAATATTGGGAATGGACAGAAGTATTCTAAAACTTGATCTTGGTGCTGGTTTCATAACTAGATGTATTTGTTAAAACATATAATTATACACTTAAAGTGGATGGATTTTACTTTAGAAAAATTATCTCTCAATAAGGTGACAACGAAGAAAGTAGATTGAATTATAAAGTTAATCTGAAGGTCTCTGGTAAACATTACACATGTGTGTGTGCATGTGTGTGTATGTATATATATGTTTTCATGGCTTTCATTTCTCCTGTGTAATATTTTTATTAATATAAAGTAATACTTTATTATCAATTAATGCAAAATACTATTTCATCCCACTTCAAAATGTCTGGACTTTTACTTACCCTGATAAAAAGCTGACTTACAAATTATTCTCTTACTTGCTTCGTAAGTAGCTCAAAATCATACAGTATACTAGTGGAGAACTGAGGACTGCAAGTTGGCGTTTGTGACTGCTGGTGAGCACAGAGCCTCCTAAACTCTGGTCACACAGTGAGAGTGTGTGGCTTGTGGTATGCCTCTTAGTCTGAAGCAGGAATCCACTGTTATATTGTACACTTCCTAGTGAAGGAGCACAGCAGGAACACCGCCAGGGTACTTGTCATTACTGTTAGTTTTGACTGTGGTGGTGGTCATGAAAGTATCGTTGACGGTGGCAGTGACACTGGCAGTGACACGAACAGTGGCAACAGCAGCAGCAGCAAGCCTGGGAACAGCGGAAGCTTTATAAAAAGACGGCAGACCGCCACAGAAATATTTACATGCATGCCCTCTGTTCCCTGAAGGCCTTTGCCCATTCAGCACTGCCTTCGGCTTTTAGACAGCAACCCGGCCACTCTCTGTGGCTTTTCTCACAACACAAATGGAAAAGGTCAGTCCAGTTGGCATCTCAATCCAGCTCTCCCGTCCACACCCCCCCCCCCATACTGCACAGAAACCTCGTTAGCCAACCAGCTCATTGTGTGTTGACATTTCACTTTGTGTACAGCAAGAAGGTCATGAAAAGGAAACACTAATCTGGCCATACTGCTGCTTAATCCTTAAGACTCTCACTGGAATATACTGCTTCAACATGCTCCATTGTGGGCTTGTGCCATTTTGTTGTGTTTTATTTTGTTTTATAGATAGAACAATGCTTTTTTGGTTTGGGGACTGTATTGCCTGGGGAAAAAAGGGAAATGTCTGTTATTGCTTGCTAAACATCTACCACGTAGCCAGCCAAACCACAGGAGCTAATCTCAAATCGGGGAGTTAACTTCTCAAGGAAGGAGCCCTGTGGCTTACATTCCTTTCGAACATGGCCTCCTGAATTTCCATGCTTTTTCATCTAACTTTTCTGTGTGTACTTCAATACGTACAGCCTAGTTTTCAATTTGGTGATATAGCAATCTAGGTGTTTTATTTGAATTGTCTTCAAAAGGAGAAATAGTCGTCACTTTTTTTTTTTTTTTTTTTTTTTTTTTTTTTGTCTAAATGCCATGTAGATTGGGATCGACCAAACATTTTCAAGGTATATTTTATAAGTTGTTTTGCCTCTTACTTTGTGCTATTTCTGCTTAACTCATTCCAGAAGTAGCATTCATCCATATATTCATTCTTCCAATAAACATTTTTAAATACCTCCTATGGACTCTTCTAAGGCACTAGTCCTTTTTAAGTCACTGAGGAAATAAAAGTAAAACATATCATGTAGAGATCTTACCCTTAAATAGCCTGCAGTCCAGATTCTGTCCATCAAGATACCAGAAGCAATAGATAGAGCCTTTAAAAAGGATAACTGAGAAGAGTTTAATGAAGACACTATTTATAAAGAATTAATGGAATGCAAAAGGGGTTGATAAGCACCTCATAGCTAATAAGATCAAAATTCCATTACCATTTGCTAAGACAGAGGAACATGGGCTCTACATGCACTGTACATGAGAGCCGTATGGCTACAGAAGAGAGAAGGGGCAGGAGCTATAACCTTAGGTTGAGAAATACAGCCACTGAAAACTTGTGGCCAGCAAGAAGAGAGCTGATGCATTATCTATCTCACTTCATCCTACCCTGCCATCTTTTGCTGGCACCTCCGATTGTCCAAACCCAACTGGAAGCAAAGGGCAAGGGAGTTTGGTTGATACAGTTCATAAAAGCGGGCCTCCCAAAACAAAGGGCATTAACAAGAAAATGCAGAGTGAATGAGGGACAAGTAGAAAACATCCAGAATACAGAGATAACTGGCAATAAGACCTTATCATTAGATTTGCTTTAGAAAAGAACTGAAATAATTAGTTATACGTAATCTAATTAATTGATCCATCTCTCCACGGTAGATTTTTCTCGTAGAAAGCATATACTAAGTAATATCCATGAATTTATAAAATTAGAGATAGTAAGAAGGCTGATTATTAGATCTTATTGTTTTTAGAATAAACACATACAAATAACACAACACACTTCACAGTTGTTCTCTTTTCCAAGCTCCATCCACACTTCAACTTTAATTGTGTTAGACAAGTACTAAATATATATGAAAAGATTATGGAAAGAGAAAAGAAGGGAGAGGAGAAAGGAGGTCAAAGGAAAACAGAGAAGAGAGAAGAGAGAGATGCAGGGCCAAGGATGGAGACGAAAGGAAAACACTTTGTGCGACTGCAGATAATTATGAACCACCCTAACAAGAGCAAAAGTCATCTCTGCTTAGAAACCTAACGTTCTGAGAAACAGCAATCCTTCTACCCCCTTTACTTCCTCTGTCTTTTCTTTTCATGCTGCTACCAACCTGAGTTCTCACCTGTCTTTTCCCCTTCTTGCTCTACACGGTGCCATCCAACCACAAGCTCCAACTATCATGTTGGTAGTTATCATTCCCATATCTATGGATTAGACTTAGCCTTCATCTTTTCCCCCAAATTAAGAACTATACAGCCAAGAATTTATTGAACATCTCCACTTGGATGTCAAACATGTATTTCAAAATCAATATTCTTAAAATCCAATCTGTCATCTGTATCATCAAACTATCACCAATTTCCCCAAACCAGAAGCTCAGCACTGTCACTAACAGGCTTCCCTACTCTCAACCCTTACCTCCAAATTCAAACAGGTATTGATTTCCTTAGATTCCTACAGGTTCTCTGACCCCATGGCGTTTTTGCCTTCCAGCATTCGTGAATACCATTCACACTTTCATTGCCTTTTCCATGCACCCTCACTTCCCCCAGCCTTGTATTCTACCAGGTGAACTCCAATTCAAAGCTCTGGGCTTCAGCCTAAACCTTGCATCACCTCTCACATCTGTTTTGGATGCCCTTTCTACATGATCTTAATTCAGCATCTTAAAATCCTCTTATTATAACATTTCCAAACTACATTAAATGGCCTTGTTTCATATACAGTTGACTCTTGAGTAAGACAGGCTTGAACTGGGCACTGATACACAGATTTTTCCAACAAATATAGTACAGTAGTTACCTACCTATCAGATGTATTTTCTCTTCCTGATAATTTTCTTAATAATATTTTCTTTTTTCTAGCTTACTTTATTGCAAGAATACAGCATATAATACATGTAACATACAAAATATGTGTTAACCAACTTATGCTATTGGTCTGGCTTCCAGTCAATAGTTGGCTAGTTAGGTTTTAAGGGAGTCAAAAGTTAGGTATGGATTTTTGACAGTGTGGGGGTCAGTACCCCTAACCCCTGCATTGTTCTAGGATCAACTGTATGTTTACTTGCCAGATTAAATCTCCATGAGGGACAGGCTATATTTATTTCATTCTCACTGGCATCGCTGGTCCCTACCATTATGTCTGGGTCACAGTAGACCTTCAATAAGCAAAAATTACTTGAATGGATGAATTTTGGTTTTGTTTTTTACTTTTTACAACCTTATCCAAACGTAGAATTCTAACTATTATGAACAAAAGGCTTTCCTATTTTAAGTCTTTCTAGCACATAGTTCCTTTCTAAGTCACTTTCTAAATGGAAATCAAGCTCTACTTTAGTGAATTCTGGACTGATGTTGACATATTATGTTAAACTGATTCAGAGACTGTGTCTGCCCACTGAAAGCCTCAGACATGAACAGCCATATAAACTAGTTCTGCTTATCAAAGTATACCCTTTCCAGGTACTAGGCTGATTCACAGGTAAATCATCCAAACAAAGGCTGGACAATATTTGTTTCTATTTTAGAATCAGTGTTTAATCCTAAAATTTGATGATAAGGCTTCTATAGGGGATGATACTGTGATTGTAGAGTACCCACTTAACTTTGGAAGGCACCTCAACTGACCCCTCTCATTCATACTCTGGGTTATTCCAAGGTGCAAAGGTAATTACAAATCCCTTTTGAGCTCTTGAAGAACAAAATCCATCTTCTGAAAGAAACACATCTTGAAATGGCACAACAGCAATATGGGGCACCTGGACTGATGAGCTTGCTCTGAAAAACCTCATGGGGAATAAAGTGCAGCTCAACCATGCACTGTATTAACAAGCTGGAACTTGGGTTAAATCTGACTATTGATTCATTCTCTGGCATCATCACCTGTAAGAATCTTTGCCTCTCTTTAACCTTAACTGAAGCCACAAACATTGTCTGATCTTGCTGACACCTGGGCTGCACTCAGAATGATGAACGTAAAAGCTTTGAAAAGGTAATAAAGTCACAATATCCATAATCTGAAACCAACTCAAGGCATAGCCATGAATCAACTGGAAGGTTTGGTAAGCACAGGGCCAGCTAGCAGCCTAAATATCTAACATCTTTTGCTACTTCCAAAGAATCTAAAGTGACCTGCTCAAATGCAGAGGGGATAAAAGGGAATTCAGGTTGTCAGCATACAGTACAGGCACTTTCTTGGGTTATTGCTTTATTCTCTTTTTGGTGGTGCTGATGATGGTGGTGGTGGTGGTGGAGGAGGAGGAGGAGGAAGAAAATCAGCTTATATTTACATTATCTCAATGTCTCTTTAATGGGGCATTTAATAAATTAGTCAATACCTACTGGGTACCTACTGGAGGAAAATATACTAGGAATGACTATTGTATAAAGTATTATGAAATATTCCCTCAGTCTCTTGGCCTCAGTCTTTGGTCGTTCTTTGTCCCCATGTGGTCAAAATTTAGGTAGAGGCAATCGATACTTGAGAGTAATAATCCAAGGCAGTGGGGTCCCAATCTCCTATTTACTCACAGATCAGAGTCATGCAGGAACCCTTCATGGACTTTATTCTTGAATCCACTGCCCTCCCAGAGCACCAGATTCAATATATCTGGAGTGAGGTTCAGAAATCTCAGTTTAAAAGCCCTCTTGAAAACCTAATGTTAAGGGGTGTGTCTCTCTATAGATTATAGATTCAACAAGCCTCTGTATCAAATCAGGTAATTAAAAAAAAACAACTTGCTGTTCTGTGTTCAGATCTTACAGAAGTGTCCTCTTGTAATTTTATTTTCATATTATGTAGCAATATGCAATATAGCTAACTGCATCTCTCTGTATGTATGCACACCTACACACATATGGATATACATACATCTACCTATGTACACCTATCTATCTATCATAGATCTATCAATATGCCCACCTCATTATTCAATACCATGTCATCTACTGTGACAAGTCCATCACTGGTGCTACAAAGCAGTTATCTGATGTGTAACTACTGCGTGCTAAGTAACACTTCTCCTTGTTGTTTTATCTGACAAGGTGATGAAATTTAAGCTCAGGAGCAGTAATTTCTTCATTTGGGAGATGTCTATATTTCCCACTGGTCGTTCTTAATTGGCTCTTTAATTTTATGATTCTATTGTATACATGCTTTTAATTATGCACTTTTACACCTTCTTTGGAAATAGCTGTGACCTCATTATAAATGCATGAAATATGGGTAGAGGTGAATCAGTCAGCATGAGAGAAATGTTGGGACAGAGAGCCAATTCAGTTACTGCCATGCTCAACTAGACGGATTTGCTATTTTGATAGTATCTTGAAATGAGTAAACAATGGAAAATGTTTACAGCTCAACTTTCACTAAGTTCTTTGCCTTCCAGACTCATAAACAAATAACAAAAGTCCGAGACCCCATCTTGTACCTCAGCGTGTCCAGGGCCTTTGAAAGACCTGCAGAGGGGCCCTAAAAGCCACTTCTATATTCTGATGGTTGTTTTTCACCTGACTCCAGACTTCTGCCCTGGGTTTCCCAGCCACCTGCCATCTCCACACCGTTCCATGAGGCTGTCACTTTGTGGGTGCCTCACCACCCTCTGGCTTTCCAGGGCACAGCTAATACAAGGCTGTCGCATATAATGGGACATTGAGAAAGCTTTAGTCTGCCATAAGAAAAATTACAATGCCAAAAAAAAAGAGAGAGAGAGAGAGACAGAGAGAGAGATGGAGAAGTATTTCTCCCCATGCCACTTCACAGGATGTTCTTGGCCCCTCTCTCATATGCCTCTGGCTGGCCATGACAGTTTAATGCTACCTCACTGCCCAGCACAGGTGGCCTCTCACATGAACCTCGCCACCTCCATTCCAAAGCCTCTAAGTTAAAATAAATTTCTAATAATATCAGGTGAGATGGAAATTGTTCCAATGAAAGCTCCTTTTTCCATTATTAAAGAAAATATTAGCATCATATTTGGAAGCACCTATATTTTTCTTCAGTGATTCACTGAGTAGATATTTGTTCCTGGGCAAATGGTGGCTCTGCTGACAGGCATCTTCTAGAAAACACTTTTTTCTTAATGGAGGATGCTGAGCCACATTTGGACTCTTATGAAGGAGAAGGTCAATTTTCAACTCCTAATGTTATTTGTTAACTGGTTGCAGTTTGTATACATGCAATTCTGAAGGCTGAAAGATAGAGATAACTTGAAAAAGCTCTTTTCAGAAAGTCCTTGAGAAAGTGTAGAAACATAACTGCTACACTGAAACCCATGTATGGAGTAACACAGAGGGAGGAGACTGGAGTATTGTTCACCTCAGGACCAAGCATAGTGTGCGGGCTGTGTTACCGGGAGACGCAGAGATCACGGATGAATTAGGGCGTGTGTATGTAGCCTGTCCATCAGCAGTACCTTGAACTTCAGGATGGTCTTGAGCAGCAGGTCTCCTTTGTATTGGAGAAACCGATCCAGAGAAGTACCAGCACTGCTGGAGGGAGTTTCTCTGAGGTGGCTTTTGAACTTTAAGCCAGCTTCAGGATGAAGTGCAAAAGTGTCTGTGGGCACAGGGGTCATGTGGATGTGTTGAGCTGACCTGCAGCCTAGCAAGCCCAGATGCCCAGGAAGCAACATCTTTAAGTATCTGGGTCAGGGAGGGAACAAGAGGGTGACCTAACTTGAAATAACTAAGATCATCCATGCCCAAAAGCCAGTGAGATCACCCCCTAAGGATTCCTGGAAAGAATTAGAATTTGCTGGGTATATGTGCACAGGGCTTTGCAGGGGACCACAGGTCACAGAGTATGTAGGAGGGCATACATGATTTTTATGTAAATGTGACCCAATTCATATCCCAAGGCTGGTGTGGTCTGAAGAAACAATAGTTACATAATTTCCACTGACTCTGGCAAAGTCTTAGCCATTGTGTTTTTAGATAGTCATAGATAGGGCAGCAGGGGCTGATTAATGCAAAGTAGTCAAACCTGGGTGAAAAGTTATGTCTTAAGAATGCTGATTAAGAGCTTTTTACCACTCTGTAAATGATAATCTAATAATCTGTCACAGGGCTCTTTTCCTAGTTCTGGCTTTTCAATGGCTTTATTATTGATTTAGACTAAATAAATAAATACAGCCTGTGTATGTGTGCATATATGTGTGTGCACGTGTGTATTACATTCCTATGGCAAATATATATGATTTATTTGCCATGGCAGTATGTATGTATGTATGTATGTATGTATGTATATATATATATTTTTTTTTTTTCTTTTCTTTTTAATTATCTAATTTGCTGATGACACAAATATGGACGGGGCATTTAACAACATAACCAACCCAAAGATTTAATACAAGCTCACTGACATAGAATGATGAATCAAAACCTAAAAGAGGAAGTCACATGGAGATAAATCCAAAGTAGCTTTTTCTTTTAATCAATTACACAATGATGAAATCATGAAATCATAAATTATGGAAGGAAGTTTGTTGCCAGTTCTTGTCCTGACATTAAGTTAGGTCAATTCAGACAAATCAGATCTTGAGAGATAATGTAAATCCTTTTATTGGTTATCCCACTAGGTTTTAAATGGGTCACCTCTAGAACCCGTTAAGACTCTATATAAGTGTGAAGATTGTCTAGCCTTGTTTACAGGGAGAAAAAAAAAACTGGATTCAACTGATGCCAATCCAAGATCTGTGTAAACATGAACAACCTACTTAAATTCTCTGAGTCTCAGTTTCCTCATCTGTAGGGAGAGAACTTCTAATTATTTCCAGAGTTTGAAGAAGTACAAAATAAGTTATGCATATGAAGTACCAGAATGGAGTCCAACACATAGTAGATAATAACAGATATATTTTCATTTTCTCAAAGTCTTGCTAAAGAAAAAAAGAAATAGAGAAAGAAGGGAAAGAAAGGGAGAGGGGAAGGGAAGGGAAGAAAAGGGAAGGGAAAGGGAAAAATAAATTTAGGGAGAATTTTCATTTTCATTTTTCATTCTTCAGAATATCAAATGAGCCAACAATATAGCATTTACTGCCCAAATCCTAACAATACTGTTTACATTACTGTTTACAGCTCATAAGAAGAGTTCCCTGATGATTTTCATATTCAGGAGTGAGTGATGTCTCCAAATCAGGTGCTCGTATTTTAAGATGGATCTTAACAAATTAGAGCTTATTAAAAGGAACAGCTTATGGAGAGAAGGGAACATTGTGGCAAGCTGTAATATACAAAGAATCCCCAAGGAAAATACAATGTATCATAAAAGACGTGCAGGTTATAGAGGGCAAATAAAAAAGACTTACAGAACTATTTCTGGCTATTTGCTAGTCCATGACATCAAACAGGGGATAGCCTGGTTTTGCACTGTCTTTGAGAGCCGAGCTAGAACCAAGCAATAAAACTGACAGGAGGCCAGATTTCAACTCAACATGAAACAAATACTGCATTGAATAGATAGGTCTAACACTGAAAAGATTGCCTCAGGACTCAGTGACTTCCTTGTCACTACAGGACTCAAGAAGATACAGACGACCTTCCATCAACATGGTCAAAGAGAATCTGCACTAGGTTAGGGGTTGAGCTACACGATTTCGATTTCCTTGTAACTTTGAGACTGTGTAATTCCAAGAAGGAAGTGGGCTGACAAGGATTACATTCTGCAAACCAGTTTCATCAGAACTGCTGTGTTGTGACCTGAAATGTGAAGGCGTTTTTCACAAACAATAAGACAGCCTTCTTCCCAGCACAAGAATTTCCCCTGAGGAATTCTCTGGTGTTGGCACCTTTTGAAATAGTGCTTTGGCAACATCCATGGGCCCGGAGCAAACGTATCCAGACCCCATCTGGTTGGTTTCCTCCTCATCACCCTAACACCTTCTCCTTAGCCAACATACACTACTTGGCTTTAGCAATTAGTTAGAGTTACTGTATATTTATCCAGATTTCCAACTCCTTGATCCCCATTCTCTCATCTCTTTGTACTGCTGATGTGCTTGCCTAGTGTGGGTACAATCATTTAAGTATATAGTCATTCGGCTCTGGTTTCAACCACAGATGTCGGGTTATTTTTTATTGTTTGGGTCTTTAAGAATGACAGAGGAATGTGGAGAGGGCTGAGAAACTTGGGCACACATTTTGAGATCTCTGTGTTTCTCACCACAGCTAAAGATATAAGCATGTGGGGAAATTGAAAGTTCATGTCCTGGACTGTGATATCTTTCTCGTCTCAGAGACTGGCTTCTCTGCTGTCACTGCACATCTCGAGGCCTCCTGCGATACGAAGCAGGAAATGTGCCTTATTTAACAACAACAACAAAAGATATGGTAGGCAGTCTTCTAAGATGGCTCCCAATAATCCCCACCTTCTGAGGTTTAAACCCTTTGTCACCACCCCCCCTCCCCCCCGCTTCAGTGTGGCCTGGACCTACTGACTCGCTTCTAACAAACAGAACTTGGCATAGGGTTGGGATGTCACAAAAGGATGCAGACTTTCCCTCTGGATGGCTTCGGTGAAGCAAGCTGCCAAGCCCATAAGGCACAGAACTGAAGTCAGACTCTATCCAAAAAGCCAGCAAGGAATTGAGGCCTTCTGTCTAACAACTAATGAGGAACTGAAATCTGCCAACAAACTGGGAGCTTAGAAGTGGGCCGTTCCCCAGTTTAGCCTTGAGATGAGACCACAGCCCCCTCTGACAGTTTAATTTAAGCCCATGAACCTGAAGCACAGAACCCAGCTGTCCATGCCTGGATTCCTGACCCACAGAAATTGTGAGATAATAAATGTGTATTTTTTTCGGTGACTAAATTTGGAGGCAATAAGCTATGCAGAAAGAGGTAACTAATATACTTGTAATAGAGGAAAGCCTACGCTTAGCACACAAATAATTTAGGTGGAAATTACTCATGTCGCTACAGAATTAACTCTAGTTAACTTGACCTAAGTGCTTTTTAAGAAATTAAGCATTGTGTATTTTTGACTAGTAGGAATAGAGAAACTTAGTTTTAAAAGGAAATATTCATCATTCATTCAAATTCAACCAGAAGATACAATGGGGCATCTTTAGAACCTTCATGTGTATCACTCAAGATTTCACTAGAAAAACAGATCCAATGGAAGGTGCACATTAAGGATGTTACTGCCAGGAATTAGCTCACACGATTATGAGGGCCGGCTAGGCAAGTCTGAAATCAGTGGGCCAGGCCATCAGGAAGGGTAAAGCTGAAACTCTCAGGTACAAACTGAAGCTACAGTCCACAGGCAGAATTTTGTAGTCTTCTGGAAGATGTCAATTCTGTTCTAAAGCACATCCAGTTGATTAGATCAGGCCCACCCAGATTATCTAGGATAATGTCTCTTACCTAAAAGTCAGCCGCTTATGGACTTTAATCACATCTACAAAATACCTTCACAGCAACACCTGGAATAGTATGCAATTGAATCATTGGAGACTATATAAAATTGACCATCACATCATGTAATCCAAAGTTGATACATAAACTGGCCATCAATCCTTGAAATCAAAGGAAAATAAAGAGATGTGATTTACAAAAATTTGAAATGTTCATAACATTCCATGTTATGACATAATCATGTCCCTGTGAAAAATAAAGCAAATATTTTGTTTTAATCTTACTGGAGAAACTTATATGGTTGAAAAGTAAACATAAGCCAGTTCTGTAATTAAGTTTTAAATGTGTTTCTTCCCCGAATGCTATTAATGATATTCAGTGCTCTCAGAACCATATTTGAATTGTTAACTCCAATTATATAAAACCATTCAAATATTTAATTTTAAATTTAATTATTTCCTGAATTGTCAATTGTGTACATGGTGGAAAATATTAAATAAATGTTACATAAACATTTTATATAATTATGACATTGATAAAAGAAGAAAAATATGGTTATAAACCTGCCAAATTGTCAAACACATCAATAAATGTTCCTCTGACTTGTTTATTAGGCCTTAAAACTTATTCTTTATTATCTAGTAATTGAGCTATCTGAGAGGAAAATGGTATGATAGGGGTGCTTCCCCATTTTCTCAGTCACTGCAGACACTATCACCAAAATAAAAAGTGGCTGGGGCAGTGAACTATAAACTTTGGGTAAATTAACTACTGTCACCAAAAATTAAGGTTATTCTACATATCATTCATATATTCACTCACTTAACAAATATTTATAAAATGCCAGGTAGGGGTCTAGAAATAGATCCTTGCCTTTATTTTAGTCCAAAAAACAAAAACAAAACAAAGCAAACAAAAGCAAACAAGTGTGAATAAACATAATAAAAATGATTACATAGATAATCAGAAGGTTGTATTTCTACAAGTGAAGTAAACCGGATTCACCTGGATCCTTGTTCTTACAAACAAGGATACAGTTTCAAATATCCCCAATGGACAATTTTATCAGGTAATTTATACTCCCTAAGAGAAGACTCTACAAAAAAGTGGCTAGAAACGGGGCTGGAAGTCTTAGGGGGAGAGGGGATCTTGAAACATCAAGAATGAAATGCAGCAAATTCATAAATATCTGGGGATGTATAATACACTAGTCTTTTGAGTTACTTTAAAACCTACTAGACAATGAAAAGCAACTTCTGCCTGCAAGTTCTGGAATCTCTTGAAATGGGTTACTTCTGAGTCAAGTGCACTTTGTTCCTGTAGAAACAGCCTTGAGAGAACAGGGACTCACAATGGCAACTATGTTACATCAAGCACTATAAGCAGCTGGAAACATATTCAGATACATGGTATTGAGGGCATTTTGAGATACTTTTGTTATTGAAGAGACCTTGGTCCATTTGAGAATTTATAAAGACCTTATCAGAGAGATTAACATTCCACTGAGTTTTACAGTGTGGTGTGTGGCTTCCACATTGTGTAGGATGTGAGTGGATTACATTCATTCTCTTCCCTCCCCTTCCCCCTCCTTCTTTATTTTCCACCTCAAATACTTGATAAAACAGCTAGTTTATATGACACAATGTGGCCTACTAATTAGGACCTATAGACTCTTCAAAAAGTTCAAAGCTGAAGTTGCTTTGCTCACTTTAAATAAAAGCTAGATGTAAATAAAACACATCCATAAAATATATTCTTGACAGCATCAGAAAATCTGAAGCAAAATAGAAAACATCTATTTTCCTACAATCCAATTGGAGGCTGAAGTAAAATATGTCCGTTTCTCTGTCATTCCGCAAACCTAAGTTCAATTTTGGAACAGATCCCCTGATGGAGGAGACTAAAGCAAGACCACTTACATTTTAAAAGGACAAAAATAATAATAATAATAATAATAATAATAATAATAATAATAATAAATTAAAAAAAAAAGAGGAGTGAAGAAGTCTGCTTATTAGATAAGATTTTGGGCGTGGTCACGTCTCTTAGACCTCTGGCGGTTTTCGGCCTGTCCGTGAAGCTGATAGAAAGGAGAAGAAAACAGGCCCATTCCCAACACTCAACTTGTGCTAGCTGTCAGCCATCTTTGCAGTCTAGGTACCATCTGGTGGTTACATTCTCCTATCTCTTGAAATTAAGCAGCCTCCTGAAAATAAACCTCTCTCTTGCCCTCCCTCTTGCTCTCTCCTTCTCTCTCATCTCTGTCTCTCTCTCTCATCCTCAAGATGTCTACAGCCTTCATACTATCTTTATATTTAGTCTAAATCTGTCAGGTTAAAGGTATAAAAAGCTGACTGAACCCAGCAAGGCAGAGAGAGCGTATTTCCTCTCATATTTGGTGGCTGTCAGCTATTGAGGAGGATTCTGGAGTTTGTCCTTGAAACCCAGTGTAATGTGAATTAATGTGTTGATGGCAGTGTTTGCACAGCCCTCTCCCTCTACCCACACATTCCACTCTTCCCTCCCCATTTACTTCACAGAAATTGTTCTTCTACTCAAATGCTGCGTAATTAAGTTGGAGTTGTCACAGCATCATTTCTCTTTTATACCAACACAAGCCCTTCTGTAAAAATGAAATAAAAAGACTTCCAGGGGCGCCTGGGTGGCTCAGTCAGTTCAGCATCTGACTCAGGGTTTCGGCTCAGGCCACGATCCCAAGGTGGTGAGATCGAGCTCCACATCAGACTCCATGATGAACATGGAGCCTCCTTAAGATTCTCTCCCCACCCCACCCCCTGCCCTCTTCCCCTGCTAGGCCCCCCTCTCTCTCTAAAATATAACCAAATAAAAAATAAAATGATTTCCAAATTTTTCTTTAAAATATGCTAATACTTCATAGTCATGTCTCCTTATTTTATTGCAAAAATCCAATTAGCCATAAGTCAGCTATTACATGTGGAACCGCTAGACTAAGGACACAAGAATACATTCACATAAACTACTAAAACGAGGATTTTTTAAAAGGTAAAAATTCCACCATTATAGAGGCAGTCCCGTGGGCTCTGGATTTCATGGCATAAGTAGTTACCTTTAAAGCGAGCTAAACACGTAAAATTCCACAAAGTCCAGGAGTCCAGTTATTTGTCGTTGTTGTTCATTGATTTAACACTAGTGCCTGGCACAAAACGCAAACAGAGTGAATATTCGGTGAATCAATGAGATGTTTTCAGGGATAGGTAATGAAGAGGGAATTCCTATAGGCTGTTGTTTTTCAGCATGACAGTAGCCAAGAGCTGAATAATTAAGGAGCGAGAACTTTGCAGTGGGGGAAGGGGACCAGATGTCATTCACCAGAGTCCGAGTGTCTTCAACTTAGAAAGACCTCCTACCTAAAGAATGCACATTTTCAAATGCATCCCTAAGAAACAGTCATCACCCCGCTATTTTAATATCTGGGAGAGGAGCCAGGAAATACGAATTTAACATCAGTCCTGCTGCGAATTTCTTGCTAACCTTGGATAGATCTAGACCTCGGTTTCCTCGGCTGTTCGTGGAGAAATTTGGATAGACGGCGGGTTGTAACTCAAGATCGCGCCATCCTCCAAGAACTCTGGAGTCAAGCGGCAAGCATGAAAAAGGAATTTTGAAACTTTACTCATTTTCAAAGTTTCGTATGGGGACTGGCTACCTGGGACTGCTTCAGAATCAACTTGTATTTCTAGGACATAAAATTTTAAGTGATGAAGCCAGATGCACACATAGATATGCATGTAGATACAGAGATAGGAAATTAAAACAACCTAGGACTAACTGTTCTCTATGGCTAATCCACAAAGTAAATAAAACCCATGCAGGTGGCAAGAGAATCAAGCCATCAACAAATATGAAAACAAAAATACAAAGGCCACCCCGTTTACTCTCTTGCTCAGCATGAAAATTTCAGTTAGAGAAAGGCAATCCCTGAAGCAGCAATCACTGTCTAGAAATATACCCAGAGTTTTGAATTTATTTGGCATTTGCTACTGTTTTCCATATAATCACCATCCACATTGGGGACGTCTCTAAATAATGAAAATGCCGACAGACCAAAAATAATGGAAATTCTAATAAAACCTGAGAGCAAAATTCTCCCAGACAAGTCCTCCCAGGACATCCCACATATTCATCCTTTTGTTTCTAGAAATGGCATTAAAGCCACCCAGTGAGGGAGAGGAAAACTATACAGACTCCTGTTCATTGTGGGCACTTAAAACCTCGCCACCAAATGTAGGTTTTGACTCTGTGCCCAGCACAGCTTTGAAAGTTTTGCCATGAAGTCCTAATTGCTAAGTAAATGTTCGCTCAGTATTTCTCCATAAAGGAGAAAGAAAGAAAAAAAAAATAGTTGTAGAAGAGAAAGTGGGAGAGAGCACGTGTCATTTTGTTGGAGAAAATACATATTCTAGGTACATTCTTAGGCTGAAAATTATAACTCCTATGTACAAAATTGATAATTTGTTAAATATAATATTCTCCATGTTCCCATGTTTGCTAAAGATGGCACACGGGCCCGTTGCAACCTCTAAAGTGTGCTCCCCCTTATATAAATGAGATGCCTTTCTACTCAGTTAGTATTTGCTGAAAGGCGTGGTCTCCCAATCCCCTTGAGAGTTTACAAACCATGACTGCTTTACCTCTGATTGGAAAAAAGTTTCGTTTCCAACCAGAAGTGCTGATTATGGATCTTCTAAGACTCTACTGTACTCATGACAGTCACAAGCAAACAGAATATCTGGGCCTTTCCCTGAGGGGTTGATAGTATCTCTTGGGAGGCAAAGCTTACTAACGGGTATGTTGGTGCCAAATTGTATACCCAATAAGAAAACACATGAAGTGATAAATTTAGTATAATAAAGAAAAACAAGAAAGGATATAATAATAAGTAATTCATTTAGAACGTCAATGTTTTCTCTAGGTTTTACTTACGAATACTGTGTAATACTCTCACTTATACCAGGGTTTCAAAATCTCATTGCTGTTGCTATTTGGAGCAGATAATTCTTTGCTGTGGAAGGCTGTTCTATGCATTGCAGAATGTTTAACAGCATACACGGCCTCTACCCAGTAGATGTCAGTAGCATCCCTGATGCATCTGTGGCAACCCAAAGTTCTCTAGACATTGCCAAATGTTCCCTGGGGGCAGGGAGTAGGGGTGACAAACACATCCCCAGTAGAGAACCATTGACTTTGGAATGATTATAAAGAATGTTTCTTCCTTCCTTCTTACTGTAGAAGATGGGGGAATCCAAGCAGTGAAGTTCTTCCTAAATGTCTCACTTCTATATTGAAATTATATCACATACGATCAACTCAAACAGGAGCGGGGAGGAAGGTAGAGTAGGGGCTATAAATATCTACACTCTACCACTTTCAAGCTGTGTGACTTTGGGAAAGTTATTGAAGGGCTCAAAACTCCTGTTCCCTCCTCTGTGAAATAAAGACAATAGAATTTACTCCCCAAAGATGGTGATATGTACAACACTTAGGAATGCCTAACACTATGCCAGCAATTTGCAAGTGCTAATTATTACTGCCATGATTTTCTTTAAGCCAAATGGCTCACCTTATGTCTGCACCAGGAGTCTGGAAACATATTCTATCTAGCATGCCTTCCTCTATATAGTTTGTTTTTATGAGAATAAACATTTTTACTTGTTGCTTCACTCTGTTTCAAATAATGACTTCCAGACTAGTTATAAGTGTCTGCTGAGCCAGAAGACCAAAAGTGTATAGAAATGTCATGGGATTTTCCTTTAAGAAAATGCATCTTTAAAACTCCAGCTACACGATCTAGGATGTCGTGTAGACATCTTCTCTCTGCCCAAAGAGGTAACTGTCCCCACTATGAGCAGATCTCTATTTCTGATCACTTTCTACATGAGGTCCTCTGCTGGAAGCAAGGGACCCAAGAGAGAGAATGGGAGTGTTTTATGTGAGGACACGTAGAGAAGCCGAGGAAAGCTCTCTGGGAGAGAAGAGGTAAGCAGACTTGCCGGAACACATAGAAGCTCTTCCTTGTAGGGGTCTGGTGAGGCCCTGGAGCCCCTGGGGTGGCGCTGGTGGTGCTGCTGCTGGGGTAGCTCCTAGAGACATAAAGACTTCCATCTCTGAAACTCGCTCTGGGCTTTCACAGTCCCATCGCCAGGAGGCAGCCCCGAGGTCTGCTGGTACTGTAGCAGCAGTGTGATGGGAAGGGGAAAGGGGAAGAGGCAGCTCCCCTGAGTGGCCTCGGGGATGGATAATCCCCACGTTCAGTGACTGATGGGTTGTAATGACTTGCTTTGAGTCATCTTGCTGGCACTCTCCAGTGGGCTCGCTGCACCAAAACCTTGTGGTAACTGCTGAGTTGGTAGACAGAGCTTGACCAGGGGAGAGTCCTTGGGCTCTCATTCATAAACCCCATAAAAAAGAGAGTGGGTCAGAGAGCAAACTCCACAGCTAAAATGCACAGAAGTAGGCAAGTGGCTCTATAGAGCCTGGGTGGGGAGTGGGGAGAAAATCTCCTGGTCATTTGTGACTTGACTCTTGAATCTTCCTGAGATGTAGGAAACAGCAGTCCATGTGAAATCTATAAATAGTTGTAGAAGTCAAAGTTTCTCTTCAGACAAAAAAAAAAAAAAAAAACACTCTCTGGAGAAAACATGATCTTTTCTCCATGTTTTAGTTGTCAGTTTTGACAAGAATGATACAAGCTAATTAAATTTTTGTTAATTTATTTTGTCTGATTCAGTGACTGCCTGTCACACAAATCCCTCAATAAGTAAGATTTCTCTC
Organism: Lynx canadensis; assembly: GCF_007474595.2. Lineage (NCBI taxonomy): Eukaryota > Metazoa > Chordata > Mammalia > Carnivora > Felidae > Lynx > Lynx canadensis. The sequence continues at coordinate 51,490,827 of NC_044316.2, forward strand.
TGCTATAAACTTTCTACTCTTTCTCTGAAATGCCATTAGGTAAACGCACGAAAAGTGGACGTGTTTTATTCAAATAAACACTAAAAGCACTTAAACTCAATCCGCCCTCAATACTTCAACTCTTCATGTCTGTTTTGGAGAGGACCTAACTCCTTCCAGCTTATAAATCTCCAACAGCGACCATAACCCTGTAAAAAATGAAACCCCTTATGCAGATAAAACACAAAGATGAAGTTAAGAAATTGATAGTAGATGAAACAGAGGAATAGGATGCATTCCAGTTTGCCTTAAAATTCCCAAGGAATATTCTCTCACGTCATTTCTCTTTGAATTAAAATGTGAAAATGACACAGTGTGATCACTTCAATCCTACTTATCTAGAACGGCTGGGATCTTTTCTTTCTTTTTATTTATGCCGTGTCCAGGGTGATATGATAAAGTCATGTTTTCATACAAGAACAGAGCTTGATGCTTGACCGCTATCAGCACATTTGACAGGTGTGGCTATTCTCATCAATCTTTTCTGCACTGCTATCATGGAGGGTTCCATGCTTCCTCATCACTTGAGGTTCAGCACAAACATCACCCCCATCGCAAACATTCACCCCACTCCTTCTGCCATGGCCACCCTAGAAGAACACATTCTTTCCCTCACTCTGCATAGCAATTTCTTGTTTGCATGTCTGTTAGATAACTACAGTCCCATGAAAGCATGTCCCCTGTTAGAAAATAAGGAGAAAAAAAATGAAAGGGGTGGAAAGGAAGAGGGAAGGCAGACAAAGGGTCTCTTTAAAATAATTTAGCTACTGGCCTATTGTTTAGGCAAGGGAAAATCCCACATGACATTTCCCTGACTTCCTGGGGCTCATACATTACAGAAGATTTCCTATTTCATCAATGTATATGCACTAGACCCTATTCAGATATGATAATATTCAGAATAGGCCTTTAGAACCTCAGGCAAGTTTTCCTGGGTTTGGTTGTTGCTGTTCTCTTGTATATCCAAAGTAGAAAATTATTCATTACGCTTTCTGTTGAGCTGATAATACTGCAATAGTAACTAGCCCACTGGACACTTGTTTGCCCCAAACCCTCTCCTATATAAACCCCCCTAATCCTCAGAACAACCCTGTAAGACAGGTAGGTATTACTATTATCCCCATTTTAGAGATGGGGAAACTGAGGCAACAAGAGGTTAAAAATAAATAGTCCATGGTCACAAAGTTAGGAAGTTAGAAACCAAACTAAAACATAACAGAGCAGAGCGCATGCTCTGAACAGTAGACTTGGTTTCAATGTCATCAACCAATAAATATTTTTTGACATTTGAAATCGGTTTTGTGTCACAATGGTAGTGATGATTGAAATTAAAGGAGAATGTCAATAAACCACACTCTGTGCTTTCTCTTTTCTGTGCTCTCACAGTAGATGAACTCTCCTGTCATGCTTTCTCATTCTTTACAGACGTTTGTATCTCTTTTATAAACTCTAAGCTTCACAGGAATTTATTCATTATCACATCTTTCACAACTGGTTTTGCTGAATAAAATAAAATTGTTTAACATAGGTAAAAACCCTTCCTTCTTCCCACTGCCCACCAGGCAGGTATTGATCGAATTCTACTGACTCTCATGTCTGGGGATAGAATATTAACTTTAATTCCTATCACTGTTATAGATCTCTTTTAATTGTACATAGGGGCTGAATGAAAGTTTTCATTTCATTTCATAGGAATGAAAGCTTTGTGGTGGGAGTTTCTTAGCCTTTGGAAAAGCCTTTAGAAAAACTGGGTTAAGAATTTTAATCAAGGTAGGTAAGCAGAGGCTACGATACTCACACCATCAATTGAATTCTTCAGAAACACTGAAGAATTTTCTTCATTTGGGATTAGTCATTTTATAGCAACTTCACATTCAAAGAACCCTTTAATACCAGCACAGGAGTGTTGTTATGTTGTCTTGCATAATGTGGTCACTTCTGCACAAAGGCACCTGCATGTTTTAATTCTTCTTGGCAGTGGAACACTCAAGTACGTGACTTTACACTCATAGACACTCTGGCACATTAGCTGTTCCCTCTGCCCCACACCCCACTTCTTTTCTCCCTTCTTGTAGCTGGAATTCACTCACAGAACATACTGCACTCTCCCTCAACTCAAACTGAATATCCAGCGGCAAGAAATTAAAAACCAGTCTGTTGCCAAAGAGAAGGTGTCAGAGATTTGCTGAGTCATCTTGTGATATTAATCGATTTACTAAAGCTCTAGTCAGCTGAATCTCCATCAACAGCGTTAGGGCATCTCAGGCGTAAGGCATGGCTATGAGGTGACGGTCTCTTTAACTGAGCTCCTTTTTCTTTAGGCCACTTCACATATGAGGCTGTGAGTGGATATTCCTCCCATCTTAGAGTATCTCCAAGAGTTTTGCAAGAGATAAAAAGCTGCTGTGTACGTGATTGTCGAATAAGGATATACAGCTTGACGAAAGTATACTTGGATTACAGTATAGCTGCCATTTGGCCAAAAACAGCACTGGGGGGGAGGGGGTGAGAACATACTGGCACATGAAGGTGGGGGGCAAACATATGGTAGAATGGTCTACATTACTACTTGGTACAGTAGAAGATGGGAGTGATGTCCACACCTCTCCAAAAAGTCTGTTGTCGGCTCCCCTCTTCCAAAGAGGTCAGGCCCCTTACTTTATGACACAGACTTCCAGAGGAACATGCATGTTAATAGCTTTCCCTATAGCCAAGCTCCTTTCCAAGAACAGAAAGTACGCAGGGGAGAGAGGTGGCTCAGGAGGTGAGCTCTGGAATATGAGGAGGCTCCATATAGGGTTCAGAATTAAGGTCTCCTTGATTTAAGTCACTGGGTTATCCAAATTTGGGGAAATGAATATTACATTACACTTCTAATCTTCATTTCCTCTCTGACCTCAAGCGTACCCCCAGTGCTCTTACTAAAACTGCCCAGGGAAAAAGTTAATGTCCATTCCAGATCAGAAAGACCAGGGCTTTTGCATGCCTTAGTCTAAAGCTCCTAATATGGTGACTTTCCCCAACCAGGCAGTGACTTCTACAGTTTGATGGGAGAGGAAAACTGACCTTGTCTCCTTGGAGAGGGTGCAAGGATGAGCCAGACCTGAGTCCTTAGTTTGGGGGCATAATGGATTGTATCCCAGGTTCATAGTCTCCTAATTCCCCCAACCCATTGGCTTTAAATGTTCAGTAAATTAGCCTCCAATACGATTAGTCACTTCATAAGTGGCCTTTTTGGGGGAAATCTGCCAGGACAACTGTTGAGTGATGTCTCAATTTATGGCCCAAGGGGGACAAGGCATCTCTGGTAATGCCATTAAGTGGAGAAAGACGAGTGTAAATGTACCGTTTTCTCCTTTCGGTGGTAACTTTAAAATGTTTTTAAATACTTTTGGCCCCATCGTCATGGTATTACTGCTGCCCATGGAGGAAGAGATGGGAGCTCCAGAGGAAAGGAGGAAAACACTTAAATGGGGCTCCTCAGATTTCTTCACTTTTACTGCATAAGATACATTTACCCCCCTCCCCCCCACTTCTTGCATGGAAAAAAAAAAAATAACGTTCTGCTCTCAAATCTTGGCTTCTCCAGTAATGGCTGTTAAGATTTAATAAAGATTTAGTAAAATTTCTAAAGTGACTACTCAGAGTGAATGCCTGTATAGCACAGGGCACAAGGCACAGTCCCTGAAGACAACTGGTAAAGTAGCGATCCTTCTGTCCTCAATGTCCCTGTTTGCCTCAGGCCAGGAGTGGAAGTCTACAGGGTACCCAAGGTCACACATCACAGAGGTTTGGTGAACTTTCAGCAAGATCACACTGTGAGGAGTATCTAATGCATTCCTGTTTTTACTCCTTTTCTGACATTAGGCCTCTTCAGCTCTTCACCAATAGGATGGAAATAAGAAGTGAGCCACAGGCTTGAGAGGAGAACTAAAAATAATCCAGGTCTGCTCATTCAACAATATCCTAAAGGTTATGGGTTTTGTCACAGGCAAAACAAACTCCTCATTTCCTCACAGGGTAAAAAGAGAACGAAATTTGCCAAAGTATTCTCAGATTAATTGGAGGAGAGCACTGGCTTCCTCAGACACCGCCCTGTCTAGACGTGAAATCCCTGAGCAACTCCTGTCACTTTTCTTCCCTGCAGTAAGGATCACATAAATCACTGACTCCCAATGGAGGCAGCTCTCATCTTGGGGATAGAGGGGCCTTGGCCCATTGACCTGTGGGGTTACAGCACCTCATCTCTAATGGGAGTGGATGCAGCCTTTGCCTCCCTCTGCCCTTTCCATCAAGTTGACTTCTGTTCACCCACTAGAAGCCCATCAGGCCTCCCAACATATCCTGTCATATTCGACGTGGCAACATGCAGAATAATGGACATAAAGGGCTTTCTGTGCAAGATACAGATGTAAAGGATTGCCATTCCTATTTCATAGTAAGAATAATTATTATGTATGATTTTATTTTTTTAATATATCAAGTAACCCCCCATTTTTAAATATGTTCCTAATGAGATGGCAGGAATGAGACTCTTGTAGAAGATTATAGAACAATGTATATTAACGATAAGATCCTATATGATGAATAGGACAACTCTGTGTCTGTGACCCTGGTCTATGCCTATGTGCAGGGATTTAGAGGAGGGAGAAAAATGCTGCCTTGCCTGCCTAAAGAAGTTCCACATTATTTCATCGTATGCATTTGTGTGTTCATGTTGGGAAGGAGGAGGTGGAGAACTCACAAATGTCACAGTTAGCACTAATATATGCCTTTATAAATAATCAATTGGTTCTTTTCAATTTTTTTTAATGTTTATTTACTTTGAGAGAGAGAGACAGAGTGCCAGCAGGGGAAGGGCAGACAGAGGGGGAGACACAGAATCCGAAGCAGGCTGCAGGCTCTGAGCTGTCAGCACTGAGCCTGACATGGGGCTCGAACTCACAAACTGCGAGATCACGACCTGAGCCGAAGTTGGACGCTTAACCGACTGGGCCACCCAGGCGCCCCAATAATCATTTGTTAATGTTGAACCTAATTCATTATCAAATCATTAACAAAACACTCTAATTTTTATCTCCAAATGGTCCCTTTTTAGAACAAATGTCTAGCAACATACTCAGGACATATGTAATAACGATGGTAGAAACTGGCACGCAGTGATCTAGAGCCTGGCACATTTATTGGAAGCTTTACCCAATTAGAAGGAAGCAGGGGGTCAGCATTTGGCATTGGCCCTGAGGAGAATGCAAGAGCAAGAAACATATGACAGTGAGAAACTTCACAAATCAAGTAGGTCAGATCCCGTTTCCTGTTATGCAGACTTTGTTCCTTGTAGATTATATAGAACATCTTATATATTTCTCATTTGATCCTCACATTCCATTAGATGGGCAGAGCAGGCATTATTATCCACATTTTACACCAAGGAAACTGATATACAGCCCAAAGTCACACAGCTTGTAAGTGGTGAAGGTGGGACATGAACCTATGTCTCTGGACGCTTAGAAGGTTAGTGCCTTTTCAACAATTTATTTTTACAACCTCTAGCTGATACGGCCTAAGCTGTCCAAAATAGCCCCATAGAACTAAAATTCTTCCTCTGGTGATCCAAGTGTGAGTTTCTCAAGGGGCTGTGACATCCCTCTGAAATGTCACATGAAAGTGATGTGGTATGAGCACATATGCATTCATCTGTGGGACCAAATGAATAGGAACCCAGTGAAGTTTAAAAACAACTGTCTGAAGAAATGCGGGAGGTTACCACTGTATTGAATCATTGCACCATTTTTCCATCCAGGAATCCCGAATGCAGATGTATATAGCCAGGAGGACAGAGGATGCACTTATGTTTTTTCTTCATCCCCCTCGAAACAACTTTGGATCCATCTCAGGAACCCAGCATCTACGTGGAGGCCCCCATCATAGGACCCTCCCTTAGGTGGAAGAATACATCGAGGAATACGTAAGGAGAGTGGTGGCTCAGATTCCTGGTGTTTTACGTAGTCTGCAGTGAGATGTTTTTACTCACACAGATGCTGAGTTCTTGGATAAAGTGGGGGTTGGACTTCACAAGGACTTTAGAGTTTGAGATGGGCTGGACAGGGGTAGGGTGGTGAACTGAGGCAGTGGGCAAAGAGATGGCTCATAGACAGGATGTGGCCAGATGTTTATCTTTCAAGCCACCAAGGGCACAAACTTTCCAGGGCTGGTAGGGGTTGGCACACTGCAGTTACCCCTCCTCCAAGCCGCTGCCAAACCACCTTAATCCTGACGTGTAGAGCATTTGCTACCTTAGCACAGGGACTCCCTGGCGATCAGCAGCTGGAGAACTTCCTCTCCTCGGCCAGGCTGTCCAGACACGGTCCACCAGGGGCCTGGTGTGTCTGTCAGACTCTTTTCCACCCTCAGTCACCAGGGTTCAGAGTCACGAACAAAAATACCCCAGGAGCTCTTTGGTTTTCCTGTGACCCTGCAGTCCAGGAAAAAGGATGTCTACCGCGAAATTACTCTGTATTCGAGATGCAATGTGGTCTAGTGGGAAGCCTGCAGGGCTGGGAATTTGGAGCTTTTTTCTTCAAAACCTGGGCTCTATTACTAGCTCTTTGACCTTGGGCACATAATGGAAACTAATAATTAAAGGAGAGCTTAGCTGATCAAGTTGCCAGACCTTATGAAACCTTCATATGTAGAGACTAAGGAGAAGACTAGACCATGAGTGAATAGAAAACTTAGAACCAAACTGTGGCTTAGCTTCAGCAAATGTGCTGGATGTTCTAGTGTGTATTTTGTGCACTGACGTCACCCTTATATATATGCTATATATATTTTTCATATTGCTACACACACACACACACACACACACTATATATATATATATATATATATATATATCATATGTATAATGTGTCATATACATAAATGTGCCATTTCATACATATATGTATATACACACACACATCTGTGTGTGTATATACATATATATAGTCTCTTAAATCATTTTGAAAACACACATTAAGGAAAGGAAAGAAGAAAGGGGGAGTGAAGAAAGCTCGATGCCTTGAAGCAATGCCCACCATCACTTCCTTGTTAATACTCACTGAAATCTCAGTCAATGCTTACTCCTCTAAAGATCTGTCACCTAACTTGTGGTTCTGCTTAACCCCAAATCGTGCTATCATCATCATGGATGGCAAGGGCAGCCTTCAATATCCTGGCCTCTCAAATGCTTGACCTCTTGATCTCCATTGGCCTTCAACTCTACCATACTGCCACTCCATACCATAACCAATATTTCAGCTCCTGGAATTTTTCCCATCTCTGAAATTATAAAATCAGATACACCACTTATATCAGCTAAGCCTCTGTATACTGCCGGTAACAAAAACTAGTTTAAGCTGTAAAGGTGATTTTTTGAGTTATGAAGTAGAAAAGCCCATACATAGGATACACCTTAGGGCCAGACTGCCTCAGTGTCTTGATATGGTTTTATGGGATCCAGTTTCTTTCCATTTCTGCCTCCTGAATTCCTCAGCAGCATCCTCAGGGTGGAAAATTATGTATCGTTCTGGGCTTCACGCTGTATGCTATACCATAGAGGAGGAGAAAGAAAGTCCCTTACCGGAAATTTCCAGAAAAGGTCTTCTTCACTCTCACTGATGCACACTGGGCCCAATGTTCACCCCAGAACTGGGGACATTGGCTCATGACTGGATTACTGTGAACTGATTAGCAGAAGTCTAACATATGTATCCAAACCCCTAGAACCGGGATTAGAATTAGCTCCCCCTACCACATACAGGCTTCATGAGGTGTAGATATCAAAATAAAAACTGAGGCCTTAAAACAGAGGAGGGGAACAGATGTTTGGGCAGGTAACAACAGTGTTTGTACATCACTTTCTGAACACAGTTCTCCATTTTCCTGCCTCTCCACTAATTTGCTCTCATATAGTAGCTCATCTTCATAAGGATCTCTAGTCCCTAAGTCCTTAAGCAATCCAGGATGGTAGCCACTAGCAACATGTACCCATTTAGATTTAAATTCATTAAAAATAAATAGAATTAAAAATTCAGTTTCTCAGTCTCACTAGCCAGATTTCAAGTGCAAACAGCCACACGACACTAGTAACTGCCATACTGGACAACGATAGATCTAGGGCATTGCCGTCATTAAAGAAAGTTTCATTGGATAGCAGTGCTCTAGTTCCTACTCCTCAGATTCCTCCTACTTATCAGCATCCTTCTATCTTTCCTTTCCTTTCTTTTCACATAAGACCCTTTACTTCTTACCAGTATCTTCAACTCCCTTTTCCCACTTTCTTTTGCTTCACACATCATGGAAACCCCATCTCTAAATGAATCCAACCGTCAACATTCTTTTTTTTTTTTAATTTTTTTAATGTTTATTTTATTTTTGAGATAGAGAGAGACAGAGCATGAGCTGGGGAGGGGCAGAGAGAAAGAGAGACACAGAATCCAAAACAGGCTCCAGGCTCCAAGCTGTCCGCACAGAGCCCGACGTGGGGCTCAAACTCGTCAACCGCGAGATCATGACCTGAGCCAAAGTCAGACGCTCAACCGACTGAGCCACCCGGGCACCCCTCAACAGTCAACATTCTTTTTTTTATATCAAATTTATTGTCAAATTGGTTTCCATACAACACCCAGTGCTCATCCCAACAGGTGCCCTCCTCAAAACCCATCACCCACCTTCCCCTCCCTCCCACCCCCGTCTACCCTCAGTTTGTTCTCAGTTTTTAAGAGTCTCTTATGCTTTGGCTCTCTCCCTCTCTAACCTTTTTTTTGTCTTCCCCTTCCCCATGGACTTCTGTTAAGTTTCTCAGGATCCACAAAGGAGTGAAAACATATGGAATCTGTCCTTCTCTGTATGACTTATTTCACTTAGCATAACACTCTCCACTTCCATCCACATTGCTACAAAAGGCCACATTTCATTCTTTCTCATTGCCGTGTGGTATTCCATTGTGTATATAAACCACAATTTCTTTATCCACTCATCAGTTGATGGACATTTAGGCTCTTTCCATAATCTGGCTATTGTTGAGAGTGCTGCTATAAACATTGGGGTACACGTGCCCCTATGCATCAGTACTTCTGTACCCTTTGGGTAAATTCCTAGCAGTGCTACTGCTGGGTCATAGGGTAGGTCTATTTTTAATTTTCTGAGGAACCTCCACACTGCTTTCCAGAGCGGCTGCACCACTTTGCATTCCCACCAACAGTGCAAGAGGGTTCCTGTTTCTCCACATCCTCTCCGGCATCTATAGTCTCCTGATTGGTTCATTTTGGCCACTCTGACTGGCGTGAGGTGATATCTGAGTGTGGTAACAGTCAGCATTCTTAACGTGTACATTCAGGCTGCTGAGGGCTACGGAATTAATGGCACCTATGTGCAGCCAGGATCCCTATCTCTAGTCTCATCTGAATGCTCTGTGCTGCTAAGCAGTCTGTTTCCCTAGCCTGCTGTCCCGTCCCTCTTCTTCCCTTGCAGTCTTCTAATAACTTTTTCTGTGCTCCTCAAACATTTTCTCTGACTCTGAGAAGATAACAAAAGCCTTCTCCTAGGGAAGAAAGCTGGTGTGCCTTATAACCAAACAAACTGCAACCACAAACAATACTTACTCCTCCTTTCCTAGTACTCTGAAAAGGAGGCCCTTCCCTCTTCCTGTTGAATGTCAGCACCTACCACCTCTTTCAAATCCCTCCACACAATGCCTAAATCATTACCCCTGTCACTTGTATTTTAAAAACCTCCCTCTTTACCACGTTCTTCTCATTATCATCCAGTTCTGTTTACTGATTTCTTTTTCTGTAAAATGCTGGTAACAATGGTATCTACCATAGATGGTTAATTTGAAGATGAGTCAAAGCACTAGTATAATGCCTTGCATAGAGTAAGTGCTTAATAAACATTTTTTTTCAAATTAAGAAATAGGGTTTTAAAAAAAGTTAATAATGTTCTCTTATGTGCTAGATTTCTTATGAATTAAGTGTAGTGACACATGAAATTAATGTGAAAAGATCACAGAGTGGCCTTGCTTTAAAAGGTGGTACATTTGGAAAATAGAACATTTCTATCTTAAAACAGGTGAGTACTATTAATTGAAGAATATATAAAAAGCCAGTTTAACTATTAAAAGTGAGGTAAATAATATAATGCTAATAAGATGATGAACAAAACAATTCCTTTATGGTACTTTCTTCTTAATGGGGAAAGAAGACAGAATATGAAATAAAGGTGTAATACATGTTAAGAAATGATAAGTGCTATGAAGAAACAGTTTAAGGAGAAACAAATTAAGGAGACAAAGAGTAGTGGACAAGCAGGGTGCTACTGTTGACAGGTGCTTAAGAAAAGCCTATTGAGAAGGTAACATCTAAATCAAGGACTGAGGGGAGAGAGGGAAGAGGCCTTGTGGAACACGAGAACAGAGACAAATGTGTGCAAAGCCCTAAGTTGGAATGGGCTTGGTTCAGGCAAAGAACTTTATGGAAATGGGCAAGGGAATCTGGAAAGGAAACAGTATCAGAGATGTAGTCAGGAGCAAGATTATTTGGGCCCTTGTAAATCATGGTGAAGACTCAGGTATTATTCTAATTCCAACAGAAAGCCATAAAGCTCAGACATGTTAAAAAAAATAACAATCAGCTTTAGTTTTCTGTTTCATTACTTGTTATTCAATGTTTAGTTCTATCGGATACACATAATACTAAAACAATTTCAGCTAAATTTGTCAGATCATTTCTGTGACTACCTAAACTAATTTTTATGTAAACAACTAAAGCCCACACTTGGATCAGCTATCCTCAGGTGGGTTTTGAATCAGCCCACTAATGGGATGCTCAGAACATAGCGTTATGACCACACATTACCAGCCATCTTCCTCTAAAATTGTGCTTTCTCCGCAGAGAAATGGCAACAAGTCAATTTGTCACAAAGTAATTATTTCCCCAAATAAAATCCAGGAAGGTGTCATGAAGTTGTAGGGGGAAGAGGAAACTCACATCTTTCTTGTAAGTTTCATTTTCCTTCCAATATCCTCACTTTGTGTCACTTAACATCACATTTTCTTCCGTGGACAGATGGTGCTAAAGGCATAAATTTACAAAGACATGAAGAAAGGCAAATTAAGTTTAGTACAGAAATTGTGAGTATCCATTGTAGGATTTCTCTTGTAAACAAAAGCCAAAAGGTCACAATGAGAAGGACTATTTGAACTCTGGACTTTTTAGTGTAACTATCTTGCTACTTGTCAATGACAAAATAGCTACGTTTGAATAAACATAAAGGAAAATACCAGTGATACCGCTTTGACAGATTTTTTTTTTTTAATTCAATTGAAAGAAAGAGGCAAGAGACTGCATATCTCTATACTTCTCTCCATGTTCATCATATTCAGGTGCCCTGTGGAATATCACAAGGTAGAGAGACTCAACCAAATAAAAGCGGGGATCAATCAGGATCCAGAAATACTGGGTGAAGGGTCTATTGACACGCACAAATGATATTATGTTTCCAAAGGGTTGTTTTATACTTTGAGGGAAAAAAAAAAATCACTACTAGTTTTCATGTCAATTACAGGTACTTAATTGTTTTGAAGTGAAGCATGTGATTTATCAAGACACGTTAAACGTATCACAAAGTAAGGCTATAACTGGTACCCAACTGACCTGGCCTTTCCCCAGTCTCTAAAAAAAGAAGACTGTACTTGTAAATGTTTTCATGTATAATATTTATGTTTCGATCAGAAAGAAACAAATGGGCAACTTGGCCCCAAATGTCTACAAGATGTGGGCAGATGTCAAGTTATGGGGTCACTTGAATGGCATTTTATGGCCGAGGACACACGATTCAGCTTGTTTCAGTCTGTTTGAGCAGCATGTCCATTCCATCACTTCTTGCTCTTGGGCATATGGTGGGATGTCATTAACCCGGGAGACAGAACCATGAAAGTGGAACCATATGTGCCGTAGCAAGAAAAAAATTATTTTCTTCACTCTGCCGCTGCAAGTATAAATGTGTACCTTCTGCCAATGCTTTCTTTATCTGTTAAATATTATGTAAACATGCTGATACATGCACTGTCATTAACGCGGTATTTGGGTACTCAAACTTAGCACTGGATAGGTCATGGGATGACCCTCCGCATTTGAACCGGGGAACTCGGAGATGAAATATTAGGGCAGATGGGCCAAACAGCCCCACGTGGATCTTTCATCAGCAAGTTTAACTGGTGCACAGCAATGAAGGAAAAGCTCTTGGTCTGTCATTACAGGGGTCATATCTACCAGGGCCTAGATACTTGACACCATCTGGAGATGCTCCTGGCTACTATGAAAGAGGCTACTTAAGAGTAGTTTGAATATGCTAGCGAATGCTACAAAGTATTCTTTTGCCAGTTAATTTCACACAGGCTTCCATTTCCATGTGAATTTATGAACTTATCATGGTGTGATGAATTATTCTGTTCCTCCTGACTCTTTCTCCTCACTTCAAAGGGCTATTTTACCTCACTGAAGGCCTATTTTGTCAGAAATGCCTTAACTGTGTGTTTATTTTTAAGATAGATACATTATGCTGTGTAAGCTCTGGGAATTACAACTTACACTCTTGAAGACACTTCGGGCCTCTCTGGAAGTTGTCCACGTATCTCAGGGCAGTTAAATTAGCTGTAAGATTGCCATGTATTATTTCCGTGTTTGGTGATCAAGTTATATTCATGTTACATAAAAACAGGGATGGCTGGTTGTTTTTTTTCCCCCCGTCCCCCATGATCTGAATGGTGTCTTTTAAGTTGAGCTGAAGTCATTTAAACCCATCGATGTTGATTGAATCCTTGTCGACGTATTTGCCCCACACGGGTTTTCCTTATCTATTCATGACAGCAAACATCATGTTCTTGTCTAGACAGAAACTGTAAGAAATGCAGAGACTGGATTCAGAACGAGTTTGGACATGACTACCAAGGTATTTTTGCACAAACACTGTTTTTGTCTTTCCCAGGATATTTCATATTCCAATGACCATACTCCCTCTGTTACACAGGACCCACAGACTGGCCCTCCATATAAAGATGATTGGCTGTATGTCTGGTGGACCTGTGAGCTGCAGCTCAATGCAGCCCTCTCTGATACGCATTTATATGAATCCTGCTTAACCTTCTTTGTGTCATGAATGGTTCAGTGTGTTGTAAATAAGGCAACGGAACCTTTATCCATGCTAAATTTTTCCAACAACACTAAGTTCACCTCCTTTTGAAAATAAGCCCTGTGCATAATTCTGTATAGCGTTTGTTAGGTTTCAAAATATCAAATCTTTGTATCATAGTGATTCCGTTTTCTACCTGTTTAAAAAGATGAAGGCTAGATATGTCCTCAAAGCAAGTATTTGGGAGACAGGAAGTAGATTTGTACTTGCCTAGGACTGGGGGTAGGGGTAGACAGGGACTCCAGATGGACACAAGCTTTCCTTTTAGGGGGCTGAAAATGTTCAAAAATTACACCATGGTGATGCTTGTGCAACACTGTGAATACACTAAAACTTCTGAATTGTACACAAAAGACAGGTAAATATATGGTATTTAAATTGTATCTCAATAAAGCTGTTAAAACATAGAAAAGATAGAGGCTAAAAACCAGAGAATAGCTTTGAACTTTTTCTCTCCTTCACAAAATATAAAATGTTATGCATTTTCCTAATTGACTAATTACAGAATCTTATTTTAATAACATTTGAAAATATATTCTCTGGGATTATGCATCGTGTTCGTTTTGCCTATATAAATAGTGAATCATTCAAGAGTATGCTGGTCTTCGGGCGCCATTTCTCACTCAGCTGCCAGTTCATATGAACTATGCCCAGCAGAAGTGAATCTGCTCCACACGAACCAGGGGGTAGCAAAGGCAGTTCTTCCCTCCCCTGTAGCAGAGGTGGAAGAGAGAGGATGGCAACAAGGTATCTCAAGGGCTCAACTTGGGTGAGGTGTCCAGTCATGCACACCTTCTTCTATGGCCAAGGCAAGGTACATGACTGTACCCCAAGTCAGAGAACGTAGGAGTACATTCTACTGCCCTTTTTGGGGGAGGAACTGAAATGTCAAGGTTCATGGATGCTATGGGAATTGTGGGCACTCTTGCAGTAGGTTACAAGTGGGAGGGGTGCAGCATAACCTAATAGCAAAACTGGAGTCACCAGGAGGGCTGGGTGCACTGGATTCACTCTGAAACCCTTGTGGAATTTCCTTCTCCTCTTTGGATCATGGGTTTCCCATCCAGGAATGGGAACACATAGCTCTGCTTTTGATTTTTTGTCATCTAGGAACATATCAATAAATGTGTTCCTGCCACAGTGGGGTCACTGTGCTTTCAGTAAGTGTCCAAGCTTTCCTTTGTGTCCACTGACTGCTGCACAGGGAGAAAAAGCTGTGCTTCACAGCTTCCTTGTTGTTGGTCATAATCATAGGTAATAAAAATTTGTCTTCCAAGACTACAGTGCTTACAGAAATCAGAAGCATCGTTTTCCCATTTAAAGAGTTAAAATGTCCTGCTTATATGTCATCTGGTCCTTTACTACTTCCTAAAGCACTGATGTGGTTCCCCACGGTGTAGGAGTCAGTCCAAAAGAAATATATCGGGGTCTGGCAATTAAGCAGAGATAGTTAAGAGACAGAAAGGGAGGCCAGTTTACATTAAAATGCTTTTATCTTCTCAATATTATAGTAATCCATACTTCCTAAGGATACAAAAGTTTGGGGCTTGAAATGGGTCATTTTAACTTCACAGACACATTGTACTAATTTCTACCCTCACACTGTCCCTATGGAATTCTCCTAATTATTTCTAGGAGTCCCATCCTCAAAGAAGATCATATGGCATCTATCAGATTCATCCTTTTGTGATCAGTGTGCCCTATACTGTGTCTCTTTCTGAGGCCTGTACTGTGTGTAAAAAATCCGGAAGTCACTGTATCATTGTCTCTGATGTTGAACCACGTTTGGGTACCCTTTCCCTCTCGCCCTCCTCGCCTGACATACCAACCACTGCTACCTTTTCCAGTTATGTCTGTTCCTTCTGTGCTCAGTGGGGTACTGAGGCTCTTGAGGGGCTCGTGTAGCTCAGTGTTCCTTGCAGCCAAACCTTCGTCCTATGGAACTGAGAGGCTGTCTCTCATTCCCTTGTATGGTAGCATACTGCCTTGGCACCAAAACAGAACTATTTCTGATGCAGTCATTGAGTATTTTCTAGGAAATATTTCCTTTCATTTCTGTCCTCTGCAACTCCTTCCATAGGTTTAAATATATCACAGGCTTGGGGCGCCTGGGTGGCTCAGTCGGTTGGGCGTCTGACTTCGGCTCAGGTCATGATCTCGCGGTCCGTGAGTTCAAGCCCCGCGTCGGGCTCTGTGCTGACAGCTGAGAGCCTGGACCCTGTTTCAGATTCTGTGTCTCCCTCTCTCTCTGACCTTCCCCCATTCATGCTCTGTCTCTCTCTGTCTCAAAAATGAATAAACGTTAAAAAAAAATAAATAAAATAAAATAAATATATCACAAGCTTGGGCATTTTTAGTTTTAATCAATACTTTAAAGTTGTTCTCCAAAGTGGCTGATCAGTTCACACCCTTACCAGCACTGACAACAATGGCCATTTTCCTATATCTTCACCAGCTCTTAACATGCCCTGGCAGATGGGGTGTTAAACAGCCTGACTTGGTGGAGGAGCTTCTGAGTCAAGAGTGGAAGTGGTAGAAGAAACGGTCCTAATCCATGGGGTTTTTCTTAGCCAGCTGATTAAGTCAAGGATCTCCAAAGCAACCGAACAAATAGTGTGTGTGTGTGTGTGTGTGTGTGTGTGTGTGTGTGAGATGATGATGCAATTATGAAGGCTGGCAAGTCTGAAATCTGCAAGGTGTGGCTGGGTAGCAGGCTGGAGACCCAGGGAAGAATTAATGTTTCAGTCTAAGTCCAAAGGCCATCTGCTGGCAGAAGTCCCTCTTGCTCAGAGGAGGCAGACTTTTGTTTTATCCAGTCTTTCAACTGATTGGATGAGGTCTGCCCATTTTATGGAGGGCAACCTGTTTTCCTCAAAGTCCACTGATTCAAATGTTAATCTCATACAAAAACAACGCAACATCCACAATAATGTTTGAACAAGTATCTGGGCACCATGGTCCAGCAAAGTTGACACGTAAGATTAACCAACTATATACCAGTTATGGCTTGAATGAATTCCTGTGTCCATAAAGGGTAGAGAAATAGTAAAAAACAAAAAACAAAAACCGCCACAACTGATTGGGCCTCATAACCTAGAAGTTAACATTTAGCAGCAAATAGAGAAGATGGTCAACTGAGGACTAGTTAAAACAACCTTCTTCTCAATATATGCCTAAATGGATCAAGGACAACTACAGAACACCCCTCATCATCTTGAAAATATGAAAGACCATAAGCAGTTTACTAACTCAAGGGCAAGGCTGGTAGAGGAACCCTGGCTTGATTGAAATGAAGTCTTTCTCACCTAAAATCCATGTGGCTCAAAATAGGATTACTAAAGTAGGCACTAAATCAAAGCTCTTTTTTAAAAAGAGATTTAAAAAGAAAAGTGATCCAAGTTAAATTGGAATATAGGAAGATAGTCTGTTCCTGCTCTGATTTTGGTGACTTCATGATGGTCTGACCAGGGAAAGTTACCCTGTCTAGGTACCATTTGACTTCTCTTTCCATACATGTGCTGGAATGCCATTTGCATTAATATAAGCTGTGATATCAGCTATCCAACAGCATAACTGATCCAATAATATTGAACACGCATTCTTCACAGAATATCTTATTACACCTCTGGCTGTTGTTTTTGCGAGTAGACCATGGCCCAAATTGGTCAGAGATTCATTAAGACCTCCAAAGCAGCTGCCCAGGGGCCCCAAAGGAAGGTGTGAAGATTAACAGCCTGAGTCAAGGCTGTTAGAGGATATACTTAATTAATAGTGACAAGGGATTACTGGCTCCATTGCCTTTCTAGGCGTGCTTGAACCACGTATACTGACACTGGTTTATTTTTGTTTGCATTATTGAGTAAACTCTAGAAACTCAGTAGATTTACAGTCTTTCCTTCCTTAATTCAGCAGGACCAAGAGGCCCCAGTTCTCCTATAAACTATGCCACTGGTGTCTCCTGAGGTAAACGGCTCCTGGGGTTGGGGTAGGAAACCTGTCTTGCCCATTCCGCATGGGGTTCTGTTTGTTTGTTTGTTTGTTTCTTTTTTAACCTGTTTTCCTTGTACCGATAGTACACTCTGCTCTTCCTTTGTCCATGTCTCCTTATTCATAATTTACCAATGACACCTGTAGGTCCTTAGGGCGGCATTAAAGTTAAGTTGGTTTTAAGTTTCTGCCTTAGAATCTGTATGCAGATCAGCAATGGTAAATCACCTGAATGTTCTGCGTGGTGCTCTTCTTCCAGGAATCTTAAAAATATGTTCAACTAAGCCATGGACTAACACGTGAAGAGTTATCAGTCACAAATAAAATTTTCATTAAAAACAAACAACTAAAAACCTTCCTCTACATAGCCCTGTCATGGATTCCCAGTGACTTTCTGACTGTCATCAGCTTCTGGTAATTTTAATTTATTAAATTAGAAATAAATTTTTAATCCTATAAATTAAAACTTTATTTTTAATTCTGTACATTAAAATTTTATCTTTCATTCTTAGAAAAACAGTGATGATTTTACCTGAAATCAGAGAAAATTATCCTAATGATTTGGGCAGACTGTGAGTAGTGCTTTCCTTTGGGCTCATCAGCTTGGCCCATGTACCAAGAGTAACACCCTTTAAAACTCATTTCAGTATATAAAATATACACAGGGATACATGCTTATACTACTAGAGCAACATCAATCGATCCAATCTCATAAAACTATACTATTCTGGGTTAGAATAGGAAACAGAGATAACAGGGCAGTCATGACTTGACTAAGTTCATATCTAGCTTTAGGGGTGACTAGGTATTTACGAGGAAGAGAAATTCAAAAAGAAAAGAGAGTGAAGGGTGGGAGGCTAAGAATGGGACTCTACATCATAAAGAAGCATCTGTCTCTTGGGGCGCCTCGGTGGCTCAGTCGGTTGGGTGTGCCACTTCGGTTCAGGTCATGATCTCACAGTCTGTGAGTTCAAGCCCCGCGTCGGGCTCTGTGCTGATAGCTCAGAGCCTGGAACCTGCTTCAGATTCTGTCTGTCTCCCTCCCTCTCTCTCTGCCTCTCCCCTGCTCATGCTCTGTGTCTCTCTATCTCAAAAATAAATAAAAAAATTAAAAAAAAAAAAAAAAAGAAGCATCTGTCTCCAGATCTGATGATGTACCACAGACAGTCCCTTCCCAGGACAGTGTCTGAGTGGCTGCAGTCCTGAAGCTGAGAATCCAGGTTCCTGGAGTTCCTATTCTAATTCTTGGTTTCAGGAAAACAACATTCTTGCTGTAGGCACAAAAATATTCACGCACACAGTTCATAAAACATCTTCCTAAAGGGCGCTGGAGAGGGAGAGGGGAGAGGCTGTGGGGAAGCACTGGGTGGGAATGAATGGCTCCTTAGAGTAGAGGAAATAGTTGGTGCCAAGAGCCTGCCGGCGGCCTCCGCCAAGCACCCGGGGGGCACCTTTCAGTGGAGTGCTCTGGGTAAATATTTGAGCACCTTTCCTCCTCAGAACTTGGGTCAATACACCGTTCACTGGCAACGTTTTCTATAGTAAAGAGCGTACCGAATCTTTCACATCTCCCTATGACTTTCCTGGAAAGGGGAAGGACCGAATGATATTTTCAGCACACATTTTAAATGAGGGAAACTGGTTTTCATTTTTTCCTCCCTGATCCTCCAGGCAATCGTCTCACCAGGGCATCGGGAGCTCATACTATTTTCTAGGCACTTCCACTCTCCAGGAGAGAAGCACAGAGGTGGCAGTGCATACAGACAAACCAGCAGGAAGTCTCCTCTCAGACAGGAAATTACCTGGATTCACAATCACATGTCAAGTGTGTGCGTACGTGTGTGCGTGCGTGTTGGGTATTTTCCCATGTGGATGGCACTGAACGTATGTTTTTGGTCATGTCCTCTGACTTTTCTCCACACGTCTAGAACGTGGGCTGCAAGGGAGCGTTCAAGCTGCAGACTGTGAATTCAAAAGGCCTAAAGTACAGGAAGATCCACTTCTGTGTTGTACTGGCACTGCCTCCGTCTAATTACACAAGAGCAGAACAGGTCGCGGTCTATGCAGCATGTTTCAAGAAGTCTCCAAATGCTTGCAAATGTCTTCCTCAATGGCTTCCTTTAATGATGTCTCAAAGTCCTGGCATCAGAGTTATGTGTGGAAGTTAGAGGCACAATGCCTAAAGAATGAACCTGAAAACAGGTCATTATAAAATAAAAATACTGGGGCACTTGGGTGGCTCGGTCAGTTAAGTGTCCAACTTCAGTTCTGGTCATGGTCTCACAGTCTGTGAGTTCGAGCCCTGCATCAGGCTCTGTGCTGACAGCCCAGAGCCTGGAGCCTGCTTCAGATTCTGTGTCTCCCTCCCTCTTTCTCTCTGCTCCTCTCTTTCTCTCAAGAATAAATCAACATTAAAAAAAATTTAATAAAAAAATATTACATTTAACTTGTTGCCTTCCAGTTTGAATGTCTTGTGTTTGGATGGTGTTTTATCTAGTACAGAACTGGAAGCCTGGCTTATGGTAACAAAGTACCTAGAAGATACTGCTGACCAATGTCCAATGCACAGCACCAAACTGTATCAAGCCTCTAAGAGGAGTTATTCCCCAAGGAAATGAAAGACTTAATAAGAACTAATCATACCAATTGGTTTCTACATGCCAGACACTTTTCTGAGTACTAGCACAGGTATTTCCTAATTTATTCCGTATAATGATGCATTGAAGTAGGAATTATTATTAACCATATTTTACAGAAGAGAAAACTGAGCTCAGTAATTTGTCCAAGGTCATCTAGGAACTGGCAAATCAGAATTCTTACCCAGGCCATCAGAGAAGGAAATGGGTGGCAATTTAATAACTAGCCCCTGCTCCCTTCCCCAGCCTCTGAGAGTAAGGTTAGAGATAATGAAGCAGCAGTAAACAGCAGTCTCCCCAGTGAGAGCAAGCCTGAATAGGAAGGAGAGAAGAACACTCCATCTGCAGTTGAGGCCAACTGGGCTCTTTGAAGGAAAGTGGGGGAGCCAAAGATAAAATTTACTCTCTTTGTACACACTGCCCTGTGCTTACTCCTTTAATTCTTTTAGGTAGAATCACCTTGACGCCAAAGAAGAAAGATATGTTCTTTGTGCAGGGATGAACTGTGGAAGAAAGAGGCTGTGTGATCCTCACCACCGGCTGGAATTTCCAAACCTCAAATGTACTTGTCAATGTAGCAGCAAATGCACTGGCCTTCCTACTGTAGTACATGAAGCAACAGCCCCATGGCTCTAACCCTCAAAACACACTGCGAGAAAATTTACCAACTAGGTGGGTGATTCCACATCATCAGCACCTCCTTCATCTTTGCATAATGGCTCTAGTAAGGCAAAGTTTTCTTTCTGGCTAGCAGGGAAAAGCGAAACCAAAACCAAAACCAAAACCAAAACCAATATGATTTCTGTAGACTCCTGAGGTACAATTAGCAACCCTGATTAATGTGTTTCCTTTTTTACCCTTTTCAATGACTCAAGTACGGTTCCTGAATGGGATCTTGGTTTGGCAAGCAAGCACACAAATTGATAAGGACATAACCCCGCCCTCAAGAAATGAGCAGCCTTCCAATCACGGAAGGGGCAGTAAGAGAATCAATAGCTACATCCACGATGTAAACTCAAGGTTCAAAACCTACTCAGGAAGAAAGCAAACTTATGTCTCAACTCAGGCTGATGTGGATTCACTCTGGAATCCTTAATATGTGAGGCCAAAGGACTTCATGATGACATGTCATTTCTGCATTGTGCTCATGTACTAAGGCTGCACTTATGACTGAATGCCAGGCCCTGTGCTAGACGGTTATGACACTGCAACACTTTAGGATTCCAAGCATTTTTCATTTATTTTCATTTGAGGATTTAAAGCCTATTCCTAACAAAAATTGAGATTATTCCCTTTTTAAGGGCCAGCAATTAAAACACAAACATTGCCACGTTTTATCAGGTAGTTGAAACGAGTATTCAGGTAACGTACCAGCATTTAGAAAACAAAACACTGATATGGAAAAGATTTCATGGTATCACACAAAAATGTTTATAGTGATGAAGTCTGGATAATAAAGTCATGGGTCATTTTTATAATGAAAGTTTTTTAGCAAGTCTTAAAAGTAGACATAATAGTATAAAGAACACCCATGTATCCATTATCTTCTTGAAAACACTTTATGTTCTGATTTATGCTTTTTACTGTTTTATAAACATTAATTTTTCATAATCATAAAATTAAAATGATAAATGCTTCAAAGAAGTGGATTCAAATTTAGATTTTTTTTTTTAAATATACTAAGGCTGTACTTTACATAAGACACCAAAGCAGATGTACCATGAAAGACCCATCCCCAGTTCTTCCCATCAGAAGATCAGTCTCACAAATTAAGGAAATGAGAATTGGCAGTGGGGGAAAAAATTGTGAGTTGCAATTCTCTGCCCTCTTCCTGGTTCTGGAGGGGTCAGCATTTGGCAAACTCAATAATCTGAACAAACAGGCCAAGTCCCTCACTCCCATTCAGTGGCTTACCTCTTGGCTGAGCATAAGAA
Source organism: Lynx canadensis (assembly GCF_007474595.2). Lineage (NCBI taxonomy): Eukaryota > Metazoa > Chordata > Mammalia > Carnivora > Felidae > Lynx > Lynx canadensis. Next base: position 51,512,653 of record NC_044316.2, read on the forward strand.
ATCGACGTTTGGGATTTCGATCCATACACGCGGCTGTGGAAAAGCAAATTTGCAGCACCTACCTTGGGTCTTCCACCCACAGGGAAAATGCGAACATGAGTCACAACTGTACTCCATTTAGAAGACAGTTAATTTAGAAATGTGCAATATGCTGAACAGGCACAGAACCAAACCAAATGTTTGTAGTAATAGAAATTTCCATATGCTGTACAACATTTAAAATATGTTATTTGCCTACACTAGCCTTCAACAGCGGGACCTTTCTCTACGGCTAAAATGACAGCCTCTATCCAGCCGCCAGTACTAACACTGATGTTACAAGCTGTACCCTGTGTGCCCTCATGGCTTCTAGGCAAGGTGCCTCCCTCCAGAACTACCCATCGCTAAGAACCCCCAAGGACTAACTCCTGTAGTAGGGGTCCATGAAGGGGATTAAGCATAAACAGCTGAAAGAAAATGCTTTTTCAGCAAAGAGTTATAAAGAGGAGACTTTGGGAAGTTTTCCTTGGGATCCCATGATTTCACATTCAATCAGTTTTCTTGAGTTAGTCATAGAATTTAATGTTAAGTAGTATCATAATATCAGGTATTACTAGAGCATTTTACCTTTTACCATGCTATATTCATCCTCCTTTTACAGATAAGAAAATCAGAGCATAGGAAAAATAATTTTCTAGCATCACATAGCTAACTAACCACACAAAACAAACAAACAGCAGCAGCAACAACAACAAAAACAAGGAACAGACTCTCAGTGCCATTTGACTACTAGGGATTGACAAAATAAAATTAAAAAAGAACTGAGCTTGCATTCAAAGCATGCCATTGTCTCTTTGGCCATGAAGAGAAAGAGGAAGAGAGATGATAAGGTCAGGCACCAACAAAATCAGGGCACAAGCAAAGCAGACTTTTGACACTTGCCTTCTTAGCAATCCTCTACCTAAAACCTCCTCAATCCTATCCAGTGCAGCTGCAACTTACACTAGATACCAGCCATCTTGGTCCCCCAGGACTCAGTGTTGACCAATTAAGAGTGTCTTTCTTAAATACTGACTTTGAAACTAACACTTGATTATGCATTTGTTCAGACATTGCTCTTAAGAGAATTCTTCCATCTGTGCCCCAGGCTCTCTCCTGCTCAATCAGGCCGCGTGGATGGTATGCTTCCCCTCCAGCCCTCCTCTATTTCCCTCAGTGTTACACCCTTGGTATTTAAAAAAAATTTTTTTTTAATGTTTATTATTTTTGAGAGAGAGAGAGACAGAGACAGAGAGAGAGAGAGAGAGAGAAAAGGACAGAGCATGAGCGGAGGAGGGGGAGAGAGAGAGGAGACACAGAATCCAAAGTGGGCTCCAGGCTCTGAGCTGTCAGCACAGAGCCCAATGCGGGGCTCGAACTCATGAGCCATGGGATCATGACCTGACCAAAGTCGAATGCTCAACTGACTGAGCCACCCAGGTGTCCCCCTCAGTATTTGAAAGCGTCTTTGGACGAATCCACATTAAAACATAAGGGGAAAAGTTAGTATAAATATCCAGAGCCTCTCCTACTTTCCAGAGTACCAGCTGCACATTTTAAAAATGTTATTGAAGAATAATACACATACAGAAGAGTGCACATAGCAAAAGTATGCAGTGCTGTGACTTTTCACAAGGTGAACACACTTGTGTAAAAGCACCCAGAGGGCGAAACAGAGGAACCCTCTAAAGGTCTTCCTCATGCTTTTTTCCAGTCACTACCCCTCAACCAAAGATGATCACTATCCTGACTTCCAATAGGATGGATTAGTTCTGCCTATCTCGTACTTTATATAAGTAGAATCATATAACAGGGTTTTGTGTGTATCTCCTTCTTTCACTCAACACTAATTTATCAGATTCAACCATATCACTTTCTGAGTTGTAAAGTCATTTTCCCCACTTTGTGTTCTGTAGTGCAGAATAATATGAATACACAGCAATTTATTTACCCATTCTACAACTGAAGGGCATTTGGGTTGTTTCCAATTATTTGGCAACTTTAGACAGTGCTGCAATGAACGTTCTAGTGCATACTTTTGGTGATGTATGTACATGTTTCCGATGGGTATGCATATCTAGGAATAGAATTGTGGAATCATAAAGTATGCCTATGTTCAGCTTTACCGGATAACACTACACAGTTTTGCAAAGTGGTTTTGCCCATTTAGTTTCCCACGAACACAGTATGAAAGTTCAGCTGGCTACAGAGCTGTTCAGTCTTAGTATTTCCTTGGTTTATCATTTTACCTCTTTCACTAGATATGCAACAGTCTCACACTGTGATTTTTATTTGCATTCCCCAGGGGTGCACTCTAAGAGATGCTTGTAGAGACACCTACTCTAATTCAGTGGTCCTTTCCCAAGAAGCGACCTACAGAGAAGGTATAAGGTATTTTAGATCAAGGTTCCATAACAGTGGAACTAATGACATTTTGGCCTGAATCATCCTTTACTGCAAAAGATTGCCTGTGCACTCTGAGATGTTCAGCAGCACAATCTATAGTTGTGACAACCCAAAGCATTGTTGAATGTCTGTAGTTGTAGGGGAAGAGGCAGGCGGTAGTCTTCCCTGGTTGAAAACCATTGCTCTAGATCTGTTTGGCACATTCTTAGAGACATGTCAATCTTTGCAAGGTCTTAGAGGTTACACCATGATGGGAAATGTCTCAAGAGAACCAGCGCAGCAACAGAGCAGGGCAAAGAACAGGAGAGCAGGGGGGACAAAGGAGGAGAGTCCATCAAGATCTTTGTGTTTGCCCCATGATCAAGGGGGCAAAAGTTCATTTGCAATACTTTAAGAATGTGTGGTTGCCTTGCCACCACTATTCCAACTGAAAATCTCTGAAATTCTTCTGCATGCTATGAGACCACATTGAATGGAAACACAGTCATTCTGAAAGCTTCTAGCCAGCCAGGACCTGCAGATCAGTTAAAAAAAAAAAAAAAAAAAAAAAAGTGGGAAACTAAGCAGTTGAGTTGGATTCCTTTTATTTTGTAAATTTACAATATAAAAGGAAAGGCAAGTTGCCAGAATATGTTTTTCTTATTCATCTTGCTTAAAGCAAATACACTTTGAAGCCAAGATTTTTTTTTCTTTTATCAGCAAGGATATTTGTGTGTATAATAAGAGGGGCAAATAAGTACAGAAGTCTGAGGTAAACCAGGAAGGGTGTGCAAGTCTGACTGAACATTAATAACATTGTCTACCAATGCTCATAAGTATACTGAGATCTCCAGAGCCAGAGACACAGATTTGGATCCTGGTTCTGCCACAAAATGCTGGGTCATTTGATTTTAATTCCCTTGTGCCTCAGTTTCCCCACCTATAAAAACAGAGTTTATAAGACTATAAAAGCCTATCTCCCAAGGCTCTTCAAGGATTAATGAATTAATTGTTACAGGGCACACAAAAAATAATGCTTGACAATAGCAATAATTAATAAAAGTTGGCTACAGCAGGTTTTTCAACAATCATGTCGAGTAGGTATTATTACTTTACCTTACAAAAAAGAAACTGGATACAGAAAGGTAAAATATGGGGTGCCTGGGTGACTCAGCCAGTTAAGCTTCTGACTCCTGATTTTGGCTAAGGTCATGATCTCACAGTTCGTGAGTTCGAGCCCCACGTGCAGAGCCAACTTGAGATTCTCTCTCTCCCTCTTGCAGCCCCTCCCCTGCTCATTCTCATTCTCATTCATTCTCTCAAAAATAAATAAAACTTTAAAAATTCTTAAAAAATAAAAAAAGTGAAATATATTGCCCAGTGTCACACATTTAGTTTCAGAAGGGTTATGTCTCAAGCCCAGGCTGTTCCCTCAGGCTCTCCACCAGTCAAGATGCCTCAGTTCTGACGTACGGGGCCTGCGGCCCTCTCTGCCATGTACCACTTTCCTAGGAGTCTGGCAGGAAATCTCTCCAGTAAGAAACTCCCATGCTATTTCTCAATTACAAATCCCAAATACCTCATTCTTGTCTTCAATTTCAATTTTTTTAACTTTAAATTTTTCAATGACGTAAGATAAAAATTTTATTAATTTTAGCAACTGCTTAAATTTTGTAAGCAATGCATATAAGCCATGTCATAAAATCAACTACTAAAACAAGAAAATCAGGTAAGTTTAATGGAAATGAGGAGACTGACCAAATTAAATAAATTAAGCCTTTCCTTCTTCCATACTCTCTTAGGATTTGTTGTGGTGGTGGTTACTGCCTTGAGTCAATTAAGCCATGCAAAAACATCATTTCTGCAGGTAGATTTGTGTGTGTGTGTCATTTTAGCAAAGTGACATGGTGTAGGTGGAGTTGATCTCAGGGTTTGAAAGTAACTGAGGAAAAGAAGGTAGCAATGGCATTAATAATAAATATGGTTTTATTCCATGCGAATTTTGCAAGACAAATGGAATCTTTGGACCTGATGGTTTTTGAAAACCATTTGCCAGACATAATTATACTCCCATGGAAAGTATTTGACTTGGGCCAATCTTTTGGTGCAGAAGATCAAAGGAGAAAATCAGTGGGCCTTTGGGCTGAATAAAGGCTGACAATAAGGCCTTATAAGTTAATTAAAGTCAGATTTATACCCCTAAAGCCCCAGATCATTCTGCAGACTTCCTAGGGCAATTCAAGCTTTGTTACCCACAGACTTGGACACACCAATCGTCTTTTGCTTAACACTAAATCTTAGCCGTTTGAAAAACAAAATTAAATATGTGGAGGCTTTTGTGCTAGGTCTCTTTGGAAAACCATGACAACTCTCCCCAAGACAGAGATCCCATCAAGGTCAGCAAGAGCTTTGGGTAACCCCAGGACTGTCTGAGCTTGGGTTCTTAATCCGGATCTCGAGCTTTTCAGAACCTCGATATTTATCTCCATATAGGCTTTATCCATTTGTTTTATAAGAAAGAGGTCAACAATGGGTCACAGACTGCATAGGACAGAAGCTGAGCACTTCCTCAAGGCCACTGCAATCCTGCAAGCCCACGACCTGGAGTAGGTGCCCAAGTCTTAGGTCAGCACTCTGTGTGCATGAACATCTGTCTTTTGAGCCTAGGTCACTGTTCACATTTCCTGTTACCCATAAGCTGACCCAATGGCCCTGAAGCTTCTCTATATAAGCTACTTTGGAAAAGCTGTGTTAGCTTTTCAGAGCACCCATCACTGAAGCAATTATTTATCTCATGGATTAGGGTAGTGCCTCCAGATCCTGGCTATGCATTAGGATCACCTGCAGAACTAAAAATCCTGACCCTCATGCTGGCCCACAACCACTGAAATCTCTGAGGGTGAGACCTAAGAAACGTATTTTGGGCTTTTATTATTATTGTTGCTTATAATTTCTCCTGGGAAGTTCTAGTTTGTAATCAAGGCTATGAACCCCTGGTTTTGTGCACAATCTAAAGACACTAAAGAGTCTCATCCAGAACAACTTTCACCTGGAGATCACACTGTTTGCAGTATTATTATTTAAAAATATGTGGGCTGCCTGGGTGGCTCAGTGGATTGAGCGTCCGACTCTGGGTTTCAGCTTGATCATGATCTCACGGTTCTTGAGTTTAAGCCCCACTGCAGAGCCTGCTTGTGCTATTCTCTCTCAAAATAAATAAACTTAAAAAATTTAAAAATATATATACCATAGGAAGGCCTGCAAGCAACCCTCACCAGGTAAACATTTTCTCCTCAGTAACATGACTTGATTTTCTGTAAATGCTTCCATATAAACTGCTTTTATAGAAACTTTTACTGCTCAGGGAAACACCCTTTGTAACATTATCAAAAATGTATTATTTGCAAGAATTTTCCCTTGGGGAAGAGTGTGATGATAAGAAATCAAAAGTTTCTTCAATCCTTCAAATTGTTCAAATTCTTCAAAAAGTTCTTCAATTAATGACATTCTGGTATAAATCTTTCTCAGGGATAATTTGATATGGGAATAAAAATGAAAATGCCACTATAAAATAGAATTTCCTAGATGGAAACATATGGGGGCAAATAATTTTTTCTGTCAATTAACCATTACATTAAGTTGTATGTTTAAAAAAACAAACATATGCAGATAGATATATCTAATCATTCAATTTTTCTAATTGATTGGACTGTCCATGTACTTCTACTTTAGTGTATCACAGGTAGTTGCCCAGGTAAAACTTGCTTGCAAATGTTTAACATTTGTTTAAAAATCCAGTCAGCATTCTCTGATTGCCCCAAAAGCTGTATTTGGAAAAGACTGACTAGGATTAAAATTGGCATACCTACCCCAGCCTTAGGGACTGTTTCTTTGAAAACATCAGTAATGGTGGTAACAATTACTGAATAGGATTATAGCATTACTTAAGTACTTGCCATCTGCCACTTAAGATTCTAAGTGTTCGGGAACCTGGGTGGCTCAGCCGGTTGAGCATCTGTTGGACTCTTGGTTTCGTCTCAGGTCATGATCTGACAGTTCATGGACTCGAGCCCTGCGTTGGGCTCCTCACTAGCAGCACACAGAGCCTGCTTGGGATTCTCTCTCTTTCTCTCTGCCCCTCCCCCACTCATTTTTTTTCTTTCTCTCTCTCTCTCAAAATGGATAAACTTAAAAAAATATTTTTAAAGATAAATCTTTTTCATATGTGTTTTAAAGTTTTATTTATTTATTTTCAGAGAGACAGGGACAGCATGAGCAAGGGAGGAGCAGAGAGAGAGAGAGAGAGAGAGAGAGAGAAAGATTCTAAATGTTCCCATTAATTTGCTTAAACCTCATAACAGTCACATGAAAGAGGTTTACTTGTGAGGCACACTATTACTACTACCAAATTCCAAAGGTGGAAACCAAGAGTAAATGACCTACAAAAGGGTACAAAGCTAGTAAGAAACAGAACTGGGTTAAAACTAGAACTGTTGGACCCTCGAATCCACAGGCTTAACCACTAGCATTAGCTATGGGAAGATTTTTCTTTTTTGCACGGGTGAAAGCCCAGTGGCCTCTGCGGCTGGTTTCTGCCTCGGGGCTCACACTTTCCTGCCTGGGACTGCTGATAAATTTTCTATGGTTTACATCCTGGATGTGATGGGACCTACACTCAAACTACTTTCCAGTTTCTTCTGTCTGGTCTGATATGAATTCTGCCTTGTGTGAACAATAGCTATCTTGACATTCTCAAATACACCCAGAATTTCTACGCCTTTTATTATTTCTTCATACTCTTTCCTTTGAAAGGAATGCTCCTCTTCTTTCTTTCATCAATAAAATGAATACCTGTCTCTAGATTCAGCTCAAAAGCTGCTGCTTCTATGAAGACTAACCTGAGTTTCCTTTCTTAAATTGAAATATGTTTGACATATTATGTAAGTTTTAGTTGTATATGTGTTTATTTGATACAATTATGTATTGTAATAGGATTGCCATTATAGTAATTGTTAGAAAGATCATGTCACATAATTATCACTTTTTGGGGTTGGAATAATTAAGATCTAGTCTCCTAGCAAGTTTGATGATCACAATACAATACTGTTGTCCACATTAGTGTACTGTACGTTATATATCTACAACTTATTTACTACTTACTTACTTACTATTTACTGCTTACTACTTAGGTATGACTTGTACCCTGCACAGGGTACAAGTTTGTACCCTTGAGTAATAACTCTCCTATTCCCCCACATTCTAGTCCCTAGTAACCACCATTTTATTCTGTTTTTATGAGCTTGGCTTTTTTGAGATTCCACACATAAGTGCGATCAAACAGTATTTGTCTTTCTCTGACTTAATCTCATTTAGCACAATGTCCTCAAGGTCCATCCATGTTGTTGCAAATGCCAGGATTTCCTTCTTTCTCAGGGCTGAATCATATTCCTATTTATCTATCTATTTATCTATTCATCCACCTACCTATCTACCTAACTACCTCAGCTTTCTTTGGGAACTATTTTCCTCCTCTTTGATTTTATTGCATAGTTTCTTCTTTCTACCCTGAATATTGTTAATCATGCATTTGTCTGTCTCTCTCAATGCTTTATAAGTTCCTGGAAAGTCAGTATGTGTACTACTTACATTTTCATACCCCCCCCAAGACCTAGCAGTGGCTTTTACATGTTTTATTTTATAAAAAAATATTTTTAAGGGGGGTGGGGCAGAGAGAGAGGGAGAGAAAGAATCTTCAGCAGTCTCCATGCCTAGCATGGATCCCAACACGGGGCTCAATCTCACGACTGTCATCGTGACTTGAGCCAAAATCAAGAGTGGGGCACTTAACCAACTGACCAGCCAGGCACCCCATAAAAGATACTTTCTTCAGTTGAAGCATAAGTTACATTCAGAGAAGTGCACCAATTGTAAGTATGCAGTGATGAATTTTCACAAAATGAATGCATCAACTCGTGTTGAACAAGATTATTACCAGTCATCCAGAAGCCTCCATTATAACCCTATCCCTACAAAAGATAACTTTCCTAACTTCTACCTATTTATATTTTGCCTGTTTTTGAACTTTGCATGCATGGAAACATACAGTCTGTACTTTTTGCGACTGATTTCTTTCATTCAACATTATATTTGTGAGATCCACCCTTTTATGGGTAGCAGTATTTTGTCAACACCGTATGAATATATCACCAGGTATTAATCCTTCATCATTTCGATTGGGGCCATTATGAATGCTGGTGCTATCAACATTCTTGTGTATATGTTTGCTATATATTTGTAAGGATTTCTACTAGGTATATATCTAGGAATGAAATTGGGTCCTATGGTATACACAAGTTCAACTGTAGTAGATAATGACCAACAGTTTCCCAAAGTTATTGTACTAGTTTAACTCCCAACAGTAGAAAAAATAAAGTTGCTCAACATCTTTGTAAAATCTCATTCTTAATTTATTCCATTATTAATTTAAGCCATTCTTGTGGCTGTATAGTGGTGTCACATTGTGGTTTTAATTTGCATTTCCTGATGAACAATGAAACTGAACATCTTTTCATGTGTTCATTGACTATTCGGGTACCAGCTTTTTAAAGCAATTATTCAAGCTCCTTGCTTATATTTGTATTTGTGTTGACTTTCTTTTATCTATTGACTTTTAGAAATCCATACATTAGGCAACAAAACACTCTCTAAGTTTTCTACGTTGTGAATATTTTCTCCCAATCTGTGGTTTACTATTGTCTTTTTATGAACGGAATATTGTCTTTTTATAAACAGAAGTTCCTAATTTGAATACCATTAATATCAATCTTTTCATTTGTGGTAAATAATGTCTTTTTGCTTCCTAGAAAAGTAGTCTTTCTTAACCACAGTTATAGTTTTCTTCTACCAGTAATTAAAGCAGGGTACAATATGATTTTCTCTCTTCCATAGACATTGTCCATTGACCACACATTACTTACTGATCTACACTGCTACCTTTGTCAAAAATCAAATGTGTACAGATGGATGCATCTATTTCTCCCTCTCTGTTCTACTCAATTAGCTTATTTCCCTTCTATCAATTCCATACTCTTTTAAATCCTGTAATTTTAAATTATGTTTTGATGCTCTGTAGTGTACCATCTCCAACGCTGCACTTTTTCAAGATTTTTAGGACCTTTCCTGAGCTTCTCTACTTCTACATAAGTTTTAGAATCATTCTGTCAGTTCCCACAATCAAAATGTACTGGATTTTTTAATGTTTTATTTATTTTTGAAATAGAGAAAGAGAGAGACAATGTGTATGTGTGGGTGGAGGAGGGGCAGAGAGAGAAGGGGACAGAGGATCCAAAGCAGTCTCTGCACTGACAGCAGAAAGCCTGATGTGGAGCTTGAACTCACGAACTGTGAGATCATGACCTGAGCCAAAGTCGGATACTCAACTGACTGTCACCCAGGTGCCCATAAATGTACTGGAACTTTTAATGGGACTGTATTGAATCTACAAATCACTCTGAGAAAATCTGACATCTTTTTATTATAATTTTCATATCATTAATGTGTTTAAATGTTCTTTAATTTTTTCCAATATTTTACTGTTTTCTGTAATATTTCCTCATTTTCACTACATTTATTCCTAAGTATCAAATGTGTTTTTTGATCCTAATATAAATGCTACTTTTAAAAATTAAAATGTTTAATTTGATGTTGCTGTTGTATGCAAACACAATTTTTTGTACTGATGTTATATCCAACAACCTTGCTAAATTCAATTATTGACTGTAGATATTTAATTTCCATATCAGTAACTATACCATCTTCCAGTTTTGACAATTGTGAAGTTTACTAAAGATTCAAGTTATAGTCTAGATAGGCTTTGCTGAGAATTTGCAATCACTCTGTGTGTGTGTGTGTGTGTGTGTGTGTGTGTGTGTGTGTGGTCTGGGTGAGAGATGTGGGGACTATTTTGTAGTATATTAACCCTAGATGATGACTCCTCAATAAAAATTTAAATTATTCCCTAAAGTAATAGAAACAATATTCATTGTTTGTTTTACTAATACATATTCTCTATATATCTAACTCATGCATACAGTTCAGAAGTATATATATGTATAGTTAACGGGCATTCAAATTCATTAAAATTTGTTGGTATCTGTTTCCTTTTATACAAAATACCATAGGTTTTAAAACAGGTACAGGGATGTGTTAGAGTGAGCAGATGATTTGCTGAATGTACATATTTATGTAAAGTTTAAATATTTTAATCATTCTAAGGTACTTTATCTTCTTAAAAGTATATTGTGTGTCTAGTAATCTATTAATGAAAATGGTAAAACTCTAGACAATAATTTGGATATCAAGGTGTTTGCTGTGGATTATTAATAATAAAAACCATTATGAAACATTTAAGTAACACCAGGTATAAATTGTGGACCATCTTTACCTTAAAATATTGAACAATTTTTTAATAAGTGGGTTAATTATTCAATGTTAAGTGAAATATTACATGAAAACTCTAAAGTACCAAAACTACACAGTGTGATCTCAATAGGAGGAAAGAGGGGAAAAAAATAAAGACTAGCTATGTTCAGGTATTGAGATTAGAAGTGATTTTTGTTTTCTTTTTTATTTTTATATTTTAATTTAAATTAGCTTAATTTTAATTTACTGTAACTAGTCAAAATAATTCATCAAAATTATAAAGACAAAATAGTGGATACTATTCACTTTATAACATACTTGAAACCTCAGTCACATAAATGTTCTATAATAATTCTTTCAGGGTAGATCAGTGGTCCTAAGGGCTATGCTTGCATAACATGATGACCTTATAGATTTTAAATTCTTTTCAAGATGCCAAATTTCACTTTTGTTCAGTAGACAATGTAGTGAATAAGTAAAGAATTACTTTACAGGTCTCACTAGTAGCCTCTCACTGTCTTAATGTCAACCCTAAGGGTATATTGATTGACATAAGGTAAGTTAAAATTAGCTTAAGAGCTTAAGCCAGGGGTGCCTGGATGGCTCAGTCAGTTAAGGATCTAACTCCTGACTTTCGATCAGGTCATGATCTCACAATTCCTGAGACTGAGCCTTGCATCAAGCTCCATGCATTGTGAGTCAGGCTCCATGCTGACAGCGTGGAGTCTGTTTAGGAATCTCTGCCTTTCTCTCTCTATCCCTCTCTCTCTGCCCCTTTCCTCCATTCATGTTCTCTCTCTCTCTCTCTCTCTCTCTCTCTCTCTTTCAAAATAAATAAACTTAAAAAAAGTCATATGAAAAAAAAGAACTTAGGCCAAAGCATGCTCTTAAAAACATACCAGATGTTGAGGCTGAATGGCCAAGATTATTTGTCGATATTGATCAAATTTACCAGCTAGTTGTTTAACCTCTGCTCTGGTCTGCCTTTGAATATACATTTAGCTTTGGGCAGTCAAAGGAATCAATGGTGCAACATATTTCACTCTCTCTGCCTCATTTTGAAAGATATCATGACAAAATAACTAGCTCAAGAGTGAAAAACATAAACCAAGGAATGAAATAATTGTTTGACATTATGAAACTTATTAATACATCCCATTATCCAAAGAGAAGATATAAAGGTATTTGATCACATTTAATACCTATTCCAGCCGAAAACTCTTAAAAGCAAAAATGTAGAAATACTACTTAATATGATAAAGAATTTCTATCACAAGGCAATAAAGAGCATCAAGTCAACAGAACAGGTAAATTCAAAGAGCCAACTAGTATCATTTCACTTTATTTTGGAAGTACTGGGCAATGAAATGATGACATGAATGGAAACCATTCATACTGCAAAAAAAAAAAAAATTTATCATTATTTTCAGATGATGTGTTGATTTTACTTGAAATTCCAAAAGGATCTACTGAAAATATATTAGAATTAATTAGTAACTTAGAAGGATACCTTATATAAATCTTGATCAATAACCATTAAGTAGAATGTATAAAATATTTCATTCATAACAGTACTGAAAAAAATCACCTTAAAATATCTAGGAATAATGTTAACAATAAATATTGTGCTATAATTTTATGTAAATAATTATATTTCTGAAACTAAAGTATATTTATCATGTAATGAGACATAATCAAGCTTCTCAATAACTGCCATATTAAAAAATAGTATGACAGGCACCTGGTGCCTCAGTTGGTTAAGTGTCTGACTTCGGCTCAGGTCATGATCTCACGGTTTGTGAGTTCAAGCCCCAAGTCCGGCTCTGTGCTGACAGCTCAGAGCTTGGAACCTGCTTTGGATTCTGAGTCTCCCCCTCTTGCTGCCCCTCCCCTGCTTTCTCTCTCTCTTTCTATATATCATGTATATATATGTACAAATTAAATAAACATTAAAAAAATAAATTAAAAAATAAAAAATAGTATGATAATTAATGGTTTTAAGTTATTTTAAATAAAAATTTTAATGAAATTCAGAAGAAAATCTAGAGAGCTTAAAAAAAACTAAAGCCAAAAAAGAAAAAAAGGTAGTAATAGAATATAATTGTTTTTAATGTAAGGAGGATTCAAAATAGATTCCTCCAGATTTAAAATATATTACTTCAGTAATTAAAACGGTATAAAATTAATATTGAAATCTAATCAGAAACTTATGATAACTGAACCAATCAACAAGAAACAAAATGTATATGCATGCATGTATATGCATGCGTGTGTGTGTGTGTGTGTATGTGTGTGTGTATATATATATATATACACACAAGGTAAATGTGGAATCAAAATAACTAAACAAAACAAAAATCATAGAAGAAGAGAAGAAAAGCAGAATGAAAAGTTCTGGAGAACTGGTTTCGTTATTTGGGGGAAATACCAATTTAGTACCTGCTCCATGTTATGTATCAAAATAAATTCAGAGGATTAAAAATAAAACATTAGAAAATAATGTAAAACACTGGAAAAAAATTAAAGCCAAAATTAATCAAATGTATGATGGTAAAATGTCTTGCCAAATCAAACACAATGGAAGAAACAAGAAAGGAAAATATTTAACTTCTCAAATTTGTCCATATGTAAGCATAAGTAATGATTACATATTTTTAAAAATTGCAGTAAATGTTCAACAAATGTTACTCATGAATAATATCTTTATCATACATAGAAACAACAGAAATCAATGAGAAAGTCAATAAAATCCCAATTGGTAAGTAAGAAAAGCAGAGGAAAACCACCCATAAAGGGGAATACAAGTTCCTTACAAAATTAGCATGGAGTATTTAAAATGAGAATATCCACTTCAGAACCATTTAAGAATGTGGTTAAATTAAAATTGACTTTCCCTTCATTCTTCACAAACTTACTGAATGACTATCTTCTGTCAAATATTTTTCTAGCAGCTAAAAATATAGTGTTTACTATGGCAAAGTCCCCATCTTCCTCAAATTTATAGTCTAGTGGAAGAAACAGACAAATAGTAAAAATATACATTGTAATTTATCTAATAGTGAGTACTATGGAGAAAATCAAACAAAGGAAAGGGTTACAGAGTCAATGGGTTGCCAATGGGACAGTTTTTCATGGGATCCTTTAAGAAATGCGCCTCTAATTTGATGACTTTCTGGCATCTAGTCAGAGGGAAGAGTAAGGACAATACGGTGATGGAAATAAAGGTGGAGGCTGAAAGAATCACAAAGTTCAGTGTGCTTGGGGAGAGTCCGTAGGTAAAAGTGATAGAAAGGGGAACATCACTGGGGCGCCTGGGTGGCTCAGTCCGTCAGGTGTCTGCCTTTAGCTCAGGTCATGATCCCACAGTCCCGAGTTTGAGCTCCACGTCAAGCTCCATGTCAGGCTCTGTGCTGACAGCTCAGAGCCTGGAGCTTGCTTCAGATTCTGTGTCTCCCTCTCTCTGCCTCTCCCCTCGCCTCTCAAAATAAATAAACATAAAAAAACAAAAAACAAACAAACAAAAAAAAAAACCCAAAGGGGAACATCATGCAGGGCCAGCTCAGGGAATTTCATCTTGTTCTGATGCCAGATATTGTCCAAATGGTAAACTTTTTTTAAGGAGACAGAATTGGCAATGCTATTAAAAAACATAAAATATCATGTATTTAATTCAGTAATCCCACTTCTGGAAATCTGTTCCTTGAAACTTATTCTCCCTCATGTCCTATATGATTACTTAAAACATTTCCAGTCTTCAAAAATTCCTTATCCCACCCCTTTACCACTATCATACTCCTTCATCCTAGAGGATAAATTAACCCACTTTTGTTTCAGAAAAAAATGATCTGTTAGGTAGGAACTCCTTTAGGTCTCAATTTGGAGCCAGTGACTCATCTTTATACCCATCCTGGCCTCACATCCCCCTTCCTCTCTGGGGAAGGTACCCTCCTGCTGTCCCCTGCTTCTATATCCAGCAGACTCTGACCCTTGACCCCTCCTTCCTCCTCTGGAATCCCCAGTAACTGTTTTTCCTCAATTATTTTTCCTTCTATTTCCTTCTATTTCTCCTTCTCTACAAACTTCTTCCTCTGCACCAGTGCAACTCACTTCAAAAATTACCCATTGTTGAAGAAACAAAACAAAAAACTTTCCCTTTCTTAGCCAACTTTTCCCAAAAATGTCCACTTTTACTGATGCCACTTCCTCACTTTCATTTATTCTCATAGTTTCTGCCATCTTGCTTTTGCTCCCATGCTTGCAGTGGAAACTGCTCTGGAAAATACCCCCAATTTTCTCTTTGTTACTACATCCCTTTTATATGCAACCTTTTGCTGTGGGTATGCTTCAGGGGTGGTCTTCTTCAGAGGGCGCACATAAAGCCACCAAGGAAGTATGAAATCTGGGTCCTAAATGTTTTATTATCCTCTCTGTAATGAGCCCTTAAATTACTTTATTTTGCACTACTCTTGGTGGAGGTATTATAAGCCACTCTTAAAATATCATTTGTATTACCTTAGCTTGGATTAATTCCATGTATAAATCCTTGGGGAAAAACAAAACAAAGCACAGAACAGTCCAAGTAATGGGTCAACAAGCAAACAATCTCATCTGTGATTTAGAAAGGAAGGCTTCTGACTGTGGGCAGCATGGGGAGGTGCTGACTCCAGAGCAGGAAGGTTGAAAACCTCTAGAACATAACTTAGCACTGGTCACTGAGATGAAGGAAACGTGTACACACCAAATGAGAGGAGGGAGCACATAAAAAGATAGGGGAGGGCTGAAGACATACTTTTGTTTTTCTATAATCTAATGATCTACTAAAAGCTGGAATATGTATGTGCCTGATGGTCTCTTGGAAAGAGACCTGTTTTTGTTCTTCTCTAAGTAAGGACTCTATCCTTGTGCGTCGGGAATTGTAAATAGGCTGTTTTATGAAATGGAAGGCCAAGAAAGGAGGAGGAGGAGGAGGAGGAGGAGGAGGAGGAGGAGGAGGAGGAGGAGGAGGAGAAGCATTAACTCAGGCAAGAGATGCCACCTTCTATTCATTTCAGATGCATCCAGTTTCCTAACACTTACAGCCAGCCAAACTGCAGGATAAAGTACATACAGTAAAATTATACAGACTTGCAAAAATTCTGATTTGAATTCAGGGTATTAATAGCAGAAGGAATGTTCTTCTGGGAGTAATCTAAGTGTTATATTTACCTTTGGTTTGAGAATATTTGCAATGAGGAATTTCAAATGCAAATATTTTAAAAGCATAGCATGTTGGTAGAGAGACACTGTGGGCACTTCTGTTTTCCTTAAATTAAAAAAAAGAGGTTTTTCTTGACTTTTTATTGGAATCCTAATGAGACCATAATTACGACAGCAAAAGGGGAGACTGCAGCTGTTAAAAGCTCGGTGTTACTGTACATATAGTCCCTGCACTAAATTGAAAAAACTAATTCTAAAACCATTCAAGAGAAGGGGAAAAAAGATGATTTAGCAAAACAAATCTTAACTACTTATATCCTTAGTATGCACGGGTTTTTTCTAATGCAGATTTTTTGAAATTTGGCTGTCCTGCTTCCTCTTAACTATTCTTTTCATTTTAATTGGACCATAGTATAATACACTTTAAAAAGAAGACCCACCTTTGTTTTTGTCCCTTCCACACATACCCAACTTCCCACACCTGTTAAATGTTATGATATGAAACTAAACATCTCCAAAGGCTAAGGGCTCAACTATTTTTGTTCGGCTACAACCCTGTTTGGAAGTTCTGAATGCCTGTGTATGGGACAGAGAATTTCTTTGAACACAAGACTTGTGATTACAAGGACTTTCACCTTCTGGTTCAAGGCAGCTATTTGCATTTTTGCTACACCTGACCATAGGAAGCATTATTTCTCTTGAACCAATGACCATGATCAATTGGGTAAAATTTAATTTTTAATTAAACAGTTCCAAAATGGTGCCCTCATTCTTCTGGTCATGTCCTAGACCTGGACTCAGACAAATAAACATTTTTTTTATAGAACAAAGAGGATGCTCAGAGTAGATCCTAAGCAAAAATGTGCTCAGATTGACTTGTCATTAATGGTACTTGTTAACTTGATAGACATTTTCAACCAGAAGTTCCAGTAGCAAAAATCTAATCCAAATCCTATTTTTCCCTTCTTTGGCTGGGAAAATGAAGCCCTGTGCATTCGCAAAGCAGTGGAAGAAATACAGACTGGCAAAGAGGCAGGAGTCTTCCAAGTACTATATATAATGGAGCACAGCTGACCTTGTTTTGTTCCCCAGCCATCACCCAGAACTTCCTGAAGAGCACCTCAAGGGCATCTCCCCAAGTTCTATTCCAACCAGAGCCTTCAGGAAATGGTAATGTCAAGAGCACTGATGCCCTCCTCACATCTTATTGTGCACTAAAAGGGGAGGATGCTGTTATCAAGTCTAATAAAATACATTTATGCTTCAAACTCTGATCAACGTGAGTCTCCACCACAACCAACAAAACAGCAACCTTTCAGATTGCTATTTTGGAAACCTAAATTTATTTCTCAGCTCTGTGATAACTGGACTGTCCTTATATCCAGAGTTTACAAAATCTTCTAAAACGCTGTGCTCTTGGTTTGGTGACTTATCAGCTTATATTACAGATGAATAATGCGTGTCTGACCTAGCCATTATCAGAGAGCTGTTATCTGGTCACAAATAACACAACACAAGTGTTTTCAAAATGAGCTGAGGTTACATTACACAGAGTTCTTATATTTCACACAGAAGGATAAAAGCTGCTTTTCATATAGTCATTAATTGTAAATAGTTGTATTTATTTCCGGATTTTTTAAATAAGTCAGTCACTAAATTTGATCAATGTAGCATATCCATTTGTAATCCATGTTATTTCCCCCTTTTTGATTCTGACATACCCCACCACCTCTGCTGCACCCTCACAACAGCTCCTAACCCTGGCATCCATTTCTTGCCCACTCTTACATCTCACAAAAAGAATACCAATTATGGGGCGTGTGGGTGGCTCAGTCAGTTAGCCATCTGAGTCTTGACTTCGGCTCAGGTCAGGATCTCACGAGTTCATGAGTTCAAGCCCTGCGTCAGGCTCTGCGTTGGCAATGCAGAGCCCGCTTGGGATTCTCTCTCTCTCCTTTCTCTCTCTGTCTCTCTCCCTCTCTCTCTAAATAAATAAACTTAAAAAAAAAAAGAATACCAGTTGGAAAGACAAAAGGTATCTCTACTGTCAAAGATTTATTAGTGATCAGACCTTCCTGAAAGGAAGACTATAACCATTGCCCTGAAAGGACCAGGACCATGAAGAATATGGATATGGGAGGTGATGTCTGCTCTGCCTGCCAGATAGGCTTACACTGTTTTCATTGCCTTGTCCTGTTTTTTACTCTGTCCTATTTGTTTATGGAAAGAAGCAGTTGTATGCACACTTGTGGAATCAGGAGCCAATGAAACAAAAGGTTACACCATCCAATTTTTGAGGGGAGTGGCACAAGAGCATGCCTTCCTTTTGGCCCCACGGTATTGTGTATACATAGAACTCAAAAAATATCCAGAGAGGGGTGCCAGGTGGCTCAGTCGGTTAAGCGTCCGACTTAGCTCAGGTCACGATCTCACGGTCCGGGAGTTCGAGCCCCACGTCAGGCTCTGGGCTGATGGCTCAGAGCCTGGAGCCTGCTTCCGATTCTGTGTCTCCCTCTCTCTCTGCCCCTCCCCTGTTCATGCTCTGTCTCTCTCTGTCTCAAAAATAAAATAAACATTAAAAAAATATATATATCCAGAGAACCCAAAAGATGCAGTAGTAAGATTGACAATGTCTTCTACAGTAACCTTTCTACTGGCTCACTCTTTTTATCCTATAAAATTTTCCTTTTTTTAATAGCAGGATTTTTTTCTGATTTCCAAGTAAGATATATTTATTCTGAAAAAATATTTTAAAAGGAATAAAACCTAAAATTAGAATAACTCCAACATCTGGAGGTAGCTATGTGTTTTCATACTTCGTGTGTGTATGTGTGCACTTTAAACGATAATTGTGATCATGCTTACCACGCTCATGTTATACTGAAATTTCTTAAGTTGTATGTCATCACCAAACAAGAGGACTTTTAATTGGATTCTTAAAGACATGAACATCTGTGTCAACATTTATTTAGTCATTTCCCACATTTTTGGACATAAGTTGTTTCCCACACCAGCACCTCTGCTATCACTGTCAGAGGCAGAGTCTTTTACACCCACTTGTCTCTGCACACACTGAGTTCCTACAGCCTCAGATTATCTGCATCCACTGAAGAAAAACACCAGGCAGAGATAAAAAGGTTTGGGGATTATAATTCATCAAGCTGGCTCCTTAATGCTTTACTTAGAGAGTCTATCATTGCCTCATCTTTGGATCCTTCTTCTCACTCTAGAACCAGTCCACATCTCCCTTTCTCAGCACACCTCCTTTTTTCCATTTCTTGACTTCCTGGATCTATCTCAGCATGGATCAAATTCTGGCTTCACATATCCACAAATCCAAGTCCCTCTGGTCAACCTACCATTCTACTACGGCCCATGCCCCAGCATCACACCTGCTACAATCAGAGCTTTGCTTTACCACTAATTATTTTCCACTCATCTCCCATGATCTGCTCTTCTTACTCCACTCAAGTTGCAAAAATAAATACCATAGGCTAGGGGGCTTAAACACTTGTAATATATTTTCTCACAGTGCTAGAGGCTGGGAAGTCTGAGATCAAAGTGGCAGCAGAGTCTGTGTCTGGTGATGCCTCTCTCCTTGGGCTGCGGATCACGGCCTTCTCACTGTCCTCACATGGCCTTACCTTGGAGCAGGAATGAGAAAAGAGATCTGTCTTCTTATAAGGCCACTCATCCTAACAAACTGAGACCCACCCTTTTGACCTCATTTAACCTTAATCTGCTGCTAAAAGCCTTTTCCCCAATTCATTCACATTGTAGGGTTAGGGCTTCAACACAAGAATTTAGAGGGGAAACAATTCAGTCCATAGCATCCCCTTCAAATAACATGCAGATTTCATCAATACCTTGACTATTCCAAATTCTTTCCTAGAGAAAATGCTCAGACTCCCCAATGATGGCAACATCACTCCAAAAGCAGGTCAGGCTTGCAGACCTAGTGTAATCCAGCTGCAATGAATTCAGGTTCAACTCCAACAAAAAATATTCTCATAAACATTCAGATGATCCTTCAGTTGACTGTCCCCCAGTTTGTTTCTCTGCCTTAAATATGGCACACCTCAGACACTGCTTCTGATTACAAACCTGTCTGGCTCCCAAGTCGCAAAACAGCAGCAAATATTAACTAATCAATGTTTTATGGTTGTAATTAAACTGTGCACTCACAAATAAAATGTAACACTTAAAATCAGGTCCCAATTTCTCAAAGCTGCATTAATATTTATAAAATGATTATTGCAGACGGGCACATTCTTTTACTGCTTATTAAGGCACATAGTACTCACTCAGGACCAGTAAATTCTTAATTATCATAGAAGTCGAAGGCCATGGTTTCTCAGTTCCTTCGCCTTGTCCCGACAACTTCCCACCTTCTGAGGCCTCTTTTATGGATAAGCTTCTGGTCTTTTTCACTTCCCTGCCTTTCTATTCCCAAGAGATGCTACCTTAAGAGAGATCTTCTGAGAGAAAGCTAATGGAACTGTGATTTCCCTTATGACTCCATGGAGTGAATGGAGCAAAATGGTCCATCCTCAGCTAAACAGCTGCTTCCAGCTTTTCTAGGAATTTTGCAGCCCGAACGATGACAATTTCTCTCCCCTAAATCCCACCCATAGTTGTTTCCACCAGACCACCACCATAGTCTATTATTAGCCAATATAAGATCTATAATATCTCAATGGCATTTTTGTAGAGGTAAAAATCACATACTTATATAATAGAGGTGGGAATTGATTTCCATGGCGATAGCTTGAGCTCTGAAGCAATACAATATTTTAGAAATATTCATTAGTCCAAAAGGAAACTTTAAATGGTAAAAATGAACTAACCCCACCAGCTGGCAGCATAACAGAGCAGAGAGGGGATAACACATTTGGCCAAGTCATAGCCATCTGGGCTTTGAGACTACACAATCTCAGCCCCTTGTGGAGGCTCAGGTTCCTTTTCTACTTGGCAGAATGTTATTTCCTGATGTACAGAAAGCAAGAAAATGGTTTTGGGGAAGTACTTATAGGGCCCCAACAGTATCAAATAGCTTTTTACAAAACATTTTGATGAGCTAACTTGAAATTCATCAGAAATTTACAGATTATATTTATTTCATGCAAATATTCTTTTCATAGAATTACAGACTAGGAAGGGAACTTGGGGATTATTAAGTCTGAATCTCTCATTTTACAGATGAAAGTAGTAAGGTGACATGAAATTAGGTGTCTGTGGTTGATCAATTTTATGCTCAGAAAAAAAGTTAGTTGACTAGAAAAGTGTTACTGACTCTGTGTGGAATAGATTCAGCTATTACTTACATGTATGAGAATTTAATAGAAACTGTTGATACTAGCAATTATAGAGGTGGAAGAAGGAGCAGCCCTGATGTCTTATTAATTCAGAGCATAGAAATATACATCGACCCCATAATATTTCCACAGCCTGCTATGGGGGCTTGAATTCCCATTAGAATCATCTCATGGAGTTTTAGATTTTTATCACTATGGAAACTTTCAGTTGTATGCAAATTTTATTTGTGTACAATGAAAGCTATAATACATTAGCTCACTATATTAGCATAAATTACATTATCGACATATGTAAGAATTAGATAGGACAAGCAGATACACTTACTGGTAAGAAACACAGGAAAATTGAAGAGGTCTGGTGTCTACTCCTCCTGCCTAAGAAAACAAGATGGTGCAAAGGATGGAATGTGCTGAAGAATTTAGACATTTGAGGATTAGGTGGGAGGAATAGGAGGAAGGGATTTATAAAAAGTCAGATATGCCAAAGAAAAACTTTGTTCTCTTGGTCATTCAGATAGGATTCACAGGCACCTGTTTAATTAATGGGAAATATTAAATTCATTTTAAGCAACCAAACATGAAAGGAAATCAGTGGTGGATTAAGTAGCAGTCTGTTTAAGGAAAAGAACATGGAATCTGGGGTCAGATAGACGTGGCTTGAAAGCATATCTTTCATCTACCAGCTACATGATCTTGAGCAAACCACTTACATTTGAGCAACAGTCTCTTCATATGTAAAGCAAGAATAATAGTACTTTTTAAGAGTTGTTAAAAGAATTGTGTCTGGCATATAGTAGACATTCAAGAGCTAGGAGCTACAAGAAAGAAGGGGAAATTCTACATTGCTGGAAACTTAAAATTGTAAATGAAGCACCCCCAATTGCCAAATTCCAGCCAGTCTATCCAGTAAGATTCTTACAGGATGAGGCTTCCACCCCTTCACACGCCCCTCCGTTTCTGTACCAGTCTTCCCACATTTTTGTCACAGAAACAAACAAAATGCATAAGGAGGATCACTTTGTAAGACAACAGTTTTCAGAATCAGAAGCCTGGGTTGGGGAGGATTTGGGGGACAGGATTTAGGAGATCTTTCACTTCACTCCCTATCTTCTACCCACAATGCTTTGTATCATTCACAACAGCAAAGGGCTTCCTGTAGAGAGCTCAGGAAGCTTACTCCAGAACTCACTGATTCCTCCTTACAAAGTTCCAAGGTTTGCTGATACATCCATGTTCACCTTGATATTTAGCACATCATTGTTACTACAGCACCATGGCTCTACCCATCACTCCACCACCTGTATCTGTCATCTGTAAAAAAAATATACTCAGCTAAGGTTTTGCCACTGAGGACTTAAAATTCAAACATAGGAACAGGAATTCCAGGAGACCAACATGCTACAGTACCTAGCTTTCAGACAGGAATTATCTGGAAACTATATGTCCATTTTAAAAGCTGGTAAGCACCCAGAAATTTTCTGGAGGAATGTGTACAATTTTGATGTTGTCATTTGGTAGATGATGTCAGCAGAAATGTGGCTGAGGGCACAGCCTCACTAGCTCTAGCAATAAAAAAAAAAATCAATAATAAAATTAAAATTAAAATTAAAAAGAAAAATTCTTTACCTGTTCATTTTCTAGCACTGTGATGTTGTAGTCCTGAAAAATGGCGATTTGGTCATGATGAAGCATATGATATTTACATTTACTCAACAAAGGAAAAATCCATAAAATCCATTTGCCAAACACACCCCAAAAGGAGACTCTATGCAGCTGAACACTCTTATTAGGTAGTGTGGTTGAGGTGAGATTTTAGTGTCTGCAAATATCACGAGTGAAGATTTTTAGATTATCATCTTTAGATTCCCCAGGCCCTCAAATCTATCATATGCTATGAAAATAGCTCATGGGCATCCTAAGTAGTTAACAGTGACTATAAAAGGGCTAACTCATCTATCACTAGGCTTCCATCCAACACATTAGAGAAGTGACTTGTTTAATGAACCCCATTCAGTTGGTTTTGGCATCCCCAGTAGTTCCTTCCAATCCCACCACAATGTCCACAGACCCCACTCCCTATAGAAATCTCACCAGAAGCCAAGTTGTACCAGCTTGTTCTTCTGAGCTTTTACCAGCCATACAGCTGCTCTCTCAGATTCAGCTTCTATCACTCAACTGGTCTCTGTGATTTTTGTCCTCATTTGGGATATAGCTATGTCTGTATCCATCTCTCTGTCTCTCTGTATACAAAAATTTTCTTTGTTCTTTTTTTTAACAAAATAACTTTTCAATAGTAAAGGTAAATATATTATTTATTGTAAAACTTTAAGATGATAAAGATATTATAAAGATAAATTAACTTACTATTCACTCATAATTCCAATGCCAAAAAACAACCACTGTTAAATTTTTTGAGTATGTAATTAGGCTTTCATATGTATAAAACCCAGGTATTTACAAAATTAAAATCGTAACATACACCATATTCTGTACTTTAAAAACAAAAAACAGCATTCTATGGTGATTCTCTCTACATGCCAGTACATGCTTATTTCTTCATTCTGATATCTTGTCTGGTTCCTTTGGCTTGATGTCTATTTAGACAATTTGATTAGCTCCTGACTCCATCTTTCCTTGTCCAATGTCTTGCCATTTTATTTTTACCCTTGTCCACAAGCCCACAGAATAAAGCTATTAAAACTGGGTTCTTCCCACAGAATAACAGACTGAAATATGCAGTCCTGGATTGGATCCAGGACTAGGAATAATCACCATAAGGACTTTACTCGGGTAATAGATGAAATGTGAACAAACTATCTAGAAGCATCACCAGTAAAAAATAGTCACTGTTCTTTAATAATGAAACTGAATGGCCTTATTCTTAGGAAACATACACTGAAAAATTTAGAGGTAAAGGAGCAGTATTTGTGTAGCTCATTCTCAAATGGCTCAAAAAATTAAAATTAGATAGAGATAAAGCATACGTGGTAAAATGTTAACAATTGATGCATTTGAGTTAAAAGTACACAGGATTTTCCTCCTGAAATTTTTGAGTTTAAATTATTTCAAAAGAAAAGTTAAAAATATATATGCCAACTCCCTAATGAATTTAGGTAAAACAAACAAACAAATTAAAAAAAAAAAAAAACAGAGAGAAAGATATAGGGATTATCTTTGTCTAAGAGTATGTTTATGCCCCTGACATTAAACTAAGCATACTATTTTAGGATTAAATCTCTCAGAAATTACCAAGTACAGTTTGTCTCACTTAAAAAAAAAAAAACAAAAGTAGTTGCCTTGTCTAAGACAAAACAACATATTTTCACTCCCTGTCTTACTCACTACATGGGTCTTAATCTCCAAGGCTGAGAAATGCATGAAATGTTATTGCTTGAGATATCCCTGCTCCAGAATTTATACTACAATTTACTGGAAAGAAAATGAGCAAGTTCTTAATTTCTTTTAATTGAAACTAGACAGTTCAGTTCAGATTCCAGACATTATAAAATCTATTCTAAAATGAATGGTGGGCAGATTGAAACATACACACACACACACACACACACCTACCTTTAAACTCAAGACCATAGACAATTTTACTTTTGTTAGGATTGGTATCATGTGTACAGTTTACAGTTTTCAGTAACATAGCAACATTTGCTGTGTGTAACAATAGCATCTAAAATAACATAATAAAAAAAGAATTATCTGCGATTAGAAATGAACTGTTAAAACTACACTGGTCAGTGCCAAAAATCAAGGGACTTTATTAGTATTTCAGTAGCTGCAGTGAAAAGCCCCTCTGGGTGCCTAGAAAATCTACCCCCTTAAGCTTTCCACCCATCCTCCTCACTAACATGGTAATGGGCTTTGTTAAATTCAAAGACAGTTACGTCAGCAATTTGTGGCCTCTTGTGGGTTTTCCAGGCCTATAAAGCACACAAATTATATCCAAATATTGGCCTGAAAAATTAGTAAGCTATAGGGTTTGTGTTATTTTAGCCAAGCTTTACTGGTGTAAAAGAAACCTAGGGACCCTAAAACTCAGTAGTTTCTTTGCCGCTTTATTATTTTCTTTTATGGTGGACTGATTCTGATATGTTAATATCACTTTTTACTTTTCTTTTCTTGCTTCGTTATTCTATTATTTTTATTATTTTTGTCTTGTTTTGTTTTCTTTAACACCCAAGGAACATTTTGGCAGACGTTAATTAACATTACATTTCTGGTACCTTTATAAAACTCTGTTCTTTGGTCTTCTGTTTGGAATTGAGCTATTAGAAAATATCTAAAATTATTTTCTTTTTTTAGAAGCTTTCACGACTATCCTAGGAAATGATAATGCCCTTTGTAACAAGTTGCAAATCCCTATTCACAGGATTCCATACATCAGAGTGTGATGCAGTAGCTGAATGGAGTTACAGCTTTGGCTGGGCAAGGTAAGAATACACCCAAAGAATGAAACTACTCATGGTTATCAGAATCTCCTGTGCATTAATTTAATGAGGAAAAGCACTAGCATTGGGAGTCCAAACACTTGAATCCAACACCAGATGTTCACTTACTAGCTTTGAACAACTGTGGCGAAATTTCTTCCTTTTTTTTTAAGTATGATTATATATTTTTTTTAATTTTACAGTAAAATGCAAATATGGAAAAACATACAAAATATATATTGCTGGGGCGCCTGGGTGGCGCAGTCGGTTAAGCGTCCGACTTCAGCCAGGTCACGATCTCGCGGTCCGTGAGTTCGAGCCCCGCGTCGGGCTCTGGGCTGATGGCTCAGAGCCTGGAGCCTGTTTCCGATTCTGTGTCTCCCTCTCTCTCTGCCCCTCCCCTGTTCATGCTCTGTCTCTCTCTGTCCCAAAAATAAATAAACGTTGAAAAAAAAATTTAAAAAAATATATATTGCTGAATGAGTTATTTAAAGTTAAACATCCTTGTAAATAGTCACTCCAAGAGGCTTCCAGATGGTCTGTCCCATTCACAATTCTTCTGTCTCCATAAATAACTTCTATCCTGACTTTTATAACAATGAAGATAGAGGGAAGTGTTTGCTATAAAAGTCAGAATGGTTGTTATTTGTGGCCAAATTTGTAACCTTATTTTCTTCATGGGAGTAATACTGAGAATAACAGCAGCACTAATTAACTCACAGTGGTGTTTGGAAAAACAAAACATAAAAACAAACACACAAGATGCATATGTTTAAGGGTTCTACAAACTATAAAGATCTCTACCAAAAGAAACGGTTCCTTAAAAACAGGGAGGGGGATAAAACATAAAAGACCCTTAAATATAGAGAACAAACAGAAGGTTACTGGGGGGGGTGGGGGTGGCTAAATGGGTCAGGGGCATTAAGGGATCTACTCCTGAAATCATTGTTGCACCATATGCTAACTTGGATGTAAATTAAAAAATAAATAAATTTAAAAGAAATGGTTCCTATTTAACTGAACGAGTCTCAGGTAGGGGGTCTGGTCTAACTGCAACACATGAATCTGACCAGAAGTATTACTAATAGCTCTTATCATTCATATTTATGTGCTGGGAGCTGCGGGGAGTTAGACTCTAAAGTTTTTCATAATATTATTTATCAAGTAGGAAGATAATTACGTGTAGCAACTGGGAAACATAAGTGTTAATAAAAGTATGTTTATTGTAGACTACTTACACTTTAATATGATATTTTCCACTAGACCACATTTTTTCCCCATCTTCTAGTATTTAATGTTCATAATTTAATTCCCACAAACATTAGTACGGAGCTCCAAAGGTCAAAATCCAAGAGGGAAATGGAGGCTTTGCTGAATAAAGTTATTTACATAGTTAATCAGGAGCTAAAACCCAGGAGAAATGCAAATCACCTTGTTTCCAGAGAAGGAACAGTAGTATAGTCTTTGGCCAGCATTCACACCCCAGAGACAAACAAAAGCTTTGACTTTCTTCCCTTGAACTTCTTTTGTGTATGTGATCTTACTTGGTTTCAGTTTTCAAGTTTATAGAAATAATCTTCTGGGTGAACCAAGGTCAAAACAGCAACCTGGGGTTTAACTGCTGATCAAGCAAACAGGATGTCCAAATATTTCCCCGAAGCAATAAACCATCAGTTAATGGTGTCATTCCCTCCCATAATGCCCTCTTGGACCAACAGGAAATGTACCTTCATTTTGCTGGCCGTGAGTAGTAGTATCCATTTTAAACACTATATAAAACCGATCACATCAGGATTTCTAGCTCCATTCAAGGATGGAAACTTGTAGTGAATTACAGGCTGTCTTCTTTCTGTTTCACTGAACTGTTACATGATCTGATCCGGGTGGCTCCTTTATTTTAAAAAAAGACAATAGGGAGCACCAGAGAAGGATACTAGGCTAGAATTAGAAACCCTTAATTCTAGTCCAATTTCTGCCTCTATGCATTATTGTACAAGTCATTTTAAAACAATGAGTAAAATTCTGAAAAGTTTGATTTAAATTCTGAACACCAGCATTATTTATAACCTCTCCACTTGAAAAGGTTTTGGCTGTAGACTATAAGAGTAGGGTATGTGATCAAAATGAACCATGGTGAGGATATGGGTAAGTGAAAAGACAATAGTCAAATGGGTTTGAGGGAGAAACATAAAAAGGGTTTGAGGGGATAGATGTTAGTGGAAATGCTTTAAGAAATGTGCAGCAACCCTTTAAAAACTGGCACTTCCCTAATGCTTCACTAATGCCTGGACAATACTGTTCACCTAAGTAAGCTTACGGTATGTTTTGTCAAAAGTTATCTTTGGTTCATTTGTTTTGAATGGTAACTACACTTCCCATGGTAAGCACTTTATAATGTACATAATTGTCTGATTACTATGTTGTACACCTGAAATTAATATAATATGTCAACTATACTTCGATTAAAAAGTTTTAAAAATCTTAAACTATCTTTGTTTCATGTTAGATCATAAAGCTGGAGCCTTTCTTCTCAGATTATAATGTAGCTACTCCTTTGCTATTCTATTTTTCCACACCTGATAAAACTACTTAACTTTTTATCTACTCTTGTTATGACCTTAAGTCCAGGCTCCTCTGATTTTCCTAAACCAATTTCTCTCTCCTCAGTTTCTGGCTCTTTTTTAACTCCTTACCCAGCCTGAAACCCATGGTTACCTGTTTTGATGCTTTCTCCTCTAGCAATTCTGGAACTCATTGCCCCTTTGTTTTTCTTTGATTCAAATTTGCACCCAGATAACCCCTATTCTCCCCTGTGTAAGACAGCAGGCTTCCAAAGAATGTTAAACCAAGAAACATGGCTGAGTGAGTACACTGCCAATGTGAGTAACCCCAATTTAGTGGATCCTTGTCTATTCCTTCAACCATCTCCTATCACATTTTTATAGTGACCGTTCTACGCTTACTGTGTGTTTTTAAATGCCAGCTCAGCTGTTTCTTCCAGCTGCTCATCTACTAGGGTTGACTCAGTGTATTCCCTCAACATTATTCCCTATCATGTTCATCATGATTGCTCAGAGTTTTTCCATATTCTTTAAACACTTAATATCTCTTCGCCACTCACAGATCAAAACCTCCTCCCAAGGTTCAAGTTTCTGGCCTCAGCATCCTAGTTACTATAAAAATTCCAAATGTACTAATAAATATAAATGTTTTGATTTTAAAAAAAAATCTGTGCCCCCTCCTCTTGCCCTCACTTCCACTTAACCTGATGAAACCCTAGCCTTTGTACAGTGAGTTTCAAATCCACTTTTTAAAAAAATAGTTAATAGAGGAAAATTAGGCTCTCTGAGAATTTTTTTCCCAATCCAATTCCCCTCTTTCTCAATCTAGAGATAACCAGTATGTATTCGCAATTTAGTACCAATTTTTTCATGCATTTTTTATAATTTCATGTATTTGTTTATGAAAAATATACAGTATGGTAGAGAGAAAAGTGGTCTCCTAGGATGTCCATGTCCCAATCCTCAGAACCTGTGAATATTTTATCTTACATCAAAAAGGGCCTTATACAAATGTGACTAAAATTAAGGACTTAGATGTGATTAAAGGTAAGGACGAAGTGAGGAGATGATCACTGATTATACGGGTTGGCCCAACCCAATAACATGGGCCATTCATAGTAGAAGAGGAAGGCAGAAGACTGGATCAGAGAGATGCAACATAAAAAGGTCACAAGCTGCTATTGTTGGCTTTGAACACGGAGAACAGGGTTTGGGGGTTTCAATAAGGAAAAAGAGCCACAGAAGAAAGGGGCATCTAGATACTAAGAATCACCCTTAGTTTATGGCTAACCAGAAAACAGAGACCTTAGTCCTACATCCTCAAGGGACAGAATGGTGTTAACAAGCTACATAGCAAGGAAACAGAATCTCCACTAGGGCCTCCAGAAAGGAACACAGCTTGCCAACACACTGATTTTAGTTCGGTAAAACCTGTATTAGACTTCTGACTTTACAAAAGTAAAATGATTAATTTGTGTTGGTTTAAGCCACTAAACTTTTGATAATTTGTGATGTGTTCAGAAAATGAACACATATTATAGTTTTCTGTGTCCCAAAGCTATAAAAAAGTACACACCCTTCTGCTTTATTTTTTAACCACATGATTATATTTTGGGGATAAACCAATATTGATAGATGTAGTTCTAGCTAATTTATTGTATGTTCTATGATGCTTTATAAATATTCTACAACTTATTTATTATACTGTTTATTGATATGTAAGAGGTTTTCTCCTTAATTTTTTACTATTAATACTTTTTTAAAGTTTTTACCCCAGCTTTATTGAGGTATGACTGACAAATAAAAATTGTTTATTTAGACTGCACATTATATTTATGGTGTACAATACGATATTTTAATATACCTACACATTGTGAAATGGCTACCACCACCAAGTGAATTAACACATCTATCACCTCACATAGGTACTATTTGTATTCTTGCAGTGAGAAAACTTAAGACCCACTATCTCAGCAATTTTCAAGTTTATAATAGAGCATTATTAACTGCAGTCACTATGCTAATATATTAGATTCCCAGAACTTATTCATTTTAACTGAAAGTTTGTATCTTCTGACCAATTATCTCCTCATATCCCACCCACCCCCCCCCACCCCCCAGCCCCTGGTAAACACTGCTCTACTCTCTGGTTCTGTGAGTTTGGCTTTTTTTAGATTCCACATTTAAATGAGATTAGACAGTATTTGTCTTTCTACGGCTGGCTTGTTTCACTTAGCATAACGTCCTCCAGGTCCATCTATGTTATCCTAAATGACAGAATTTCCTCATTTTTTTAATGGCTGAATAATATGTATATTTTATGTCTATACCACATTTTCTTTATCCTTTAATCCATCAGTGGATATCTAGGTTGTTGTCATATCTTGGCCATTGTAAAATAATACTGCAATGAGTATGGGACTGTCGGTATATTTTCTAGAAACTGATTTTCTTTCTGTCATATATATGTAAAAGGGAGATTGCTGAGTTACATGTTACTGCTATTTTTAATTTTTTGAGGAATTTCTATGGTGGATTTTTTACTTTCTCTAATTCTGAAATGAACTATTAAAATTTATTTGTTTACTCGTGCATGATTTTCTCCTAATTATATCTACAGATAGAATTTCTAAGTCACACAGTATATGCAGATCAGGCACTTCACGAGTTATTGCTACTTTGCCCTCAAAATGAGTGTACCAGTTCATATCCCTGTTGTTAGTGGACGAGAGTTTGTTAGTCTTCCTCTTTGCCAACATTTGATTTTTGTCAGACCTCTTAATTGTTGACCATCTGATGAATATGAAAAGGCCTCTCCTTGTATTTTCAATTTGCAATTCTGAAACTTCTAGTGAGATTAAATTAAGAAGACTTTTGCGTTCTTTTTCAGTGAATTTCTTGTTTACAGTCTCATTTTGCTATTGGGTCATTTTCTATTTTCTCATTGATTTGTAGTTATTTATAAATTCTGGATATTAATTCATTGTTATTTATAACTTTTAATTGTACGCACTTTCTTTGTATTTTATTAATAGCACCTTTTCAGGGGACCTGAGTGGCTCAGTTGGTTAAGCCTCTGATTCTTGATTTTGGCTCAGGTCAGAATCTCAGAATCTCACTAGTTCATGGGTTCAATCCCCTCATTGGGCTCTGTGCTGACCGTGCAGAACCTACTTGGGATTTTCTCTCTCTCCCTCTCTCTCTCTCTGCCCCTTCTCTCTCTCTCTCTCTCTCTCTCTCTCTCTCTCTCTCTCTCTCTCAGAATAAATAAACTTTCAAAAAATAGTACCTTTTCTTGAAGTTATGTTTTGTGTTTAAAATAGTCATCTTTACTAATCTTTTAAAATTATGGTTTTTTTTTCTTATTTAAGAAATTCTAACCTCAGATTATGGATATTCCTTTCTGACTTGTTTGTTTGTTTGTTTTACATGTACAAATGGTTAATCTATCTGGAAGTGGTTCTTGGATTGTGTTAAGTAGACGTATTTTTTCCCAGATCAATCAACCTAGCACCACTTACTAAACAGTTTATTTTTTTTCACCAATCAATTTTAATGCCCCCTCTGTAACACACCAAATTTCATATATGTGTTGGACCTTTTTCTGGACCCCCTATCCTGTTTCATTAGTTTATTTGTTTTTACTCATGTGCAACTATCAAGTAGCCTTAATTACCATAGTGTTAGAATGTCTTGATATCTGTTGTGTGCTTCCATTTTGTTATTCTATTTTTCAAAATTGTGCTTGCTATTTTTGCCCCCTTGGCGTTTCATATGGATTCTAGGAACTACTGGTCAACTTTCATAATAAATTATGTTGGTACTTTCACTGAATTGCAATTTATTAGTTAATTAAAAGAAAAGCCACTCTTTTATTACATTGCTGAGTATTCCAGTTCACAAATATGGTATGTGTTGTCATTTAGTTAACACTCATTTGCTACATTTATTCCTAGAAACATTATGCATTTATTTTCTATTTATTGCAGGTGTATAAAAATGCTAAAGATTTCTTTTTGTGGAGCATTTATGTGACAACCTTACTGAATTTCTACATATTCTAACAGTTTATTGAGTTGCTGGGGTTTTTTCTAGTAGACAATCATATTGAAAAGAGCTACTGTAATCTTTATACCTTTTATTTTCAACATTGTTACTTTGTTTTAGACATCAATTCAATGCTGAATACAAGGATGCTAACAGGGATCCTTGTTATGTTCCTGAGTTGAAATTAAAAATCTTTCCTTTTTTGTTTAGTTCTTAAATGTATGGCTTTTCTTTTGTTTCCACTGTCCATGGAAAAGGCACATAAGTTACAGACAACCATTTCCTTAAAATGTGGTAAAATTTCTCTGCAAAACTGTCTGAGCCCAGTTTTATTTGGGGGAAGGATGATGGTGGCAAATATTTTTGTTTGCTGATTACATTTCCCAATTTAATATTAACTATACATGCCTTTACTCTGTAGTGAGTCCATTTGGGTAACATGTGTTTTTCCCCAAATACTACCCACACCACATAAGCTTTAACTTATATAGGCGTTATCTTGTTCATTATGTTCTCTTATGGTTTTTCAGGATATTTATAATGCATCTTTAGTGAATGCATGCTACAGACACAAACATTACATTCTTGGGGCACTTTCCCTCTCCCTCTCAGATTTCATTTATTGCTCTAAGTCAGCATTTCATATGGACTGAGCTCCTGTGCAGTGTTTAAAACTGTATCACAAATGCACTAAATCTGACTAAGCTTCCATTACCTAAATACAACATTTCTAACATTAAACTCATTACTAACACGACCATCACCCAGGAGCTCCTACTCCTAAGCCAGGTCATCGTTCAGACAGTACTTGCAGCCATTCAGACTAACTAGTTCAATTCACTCTTTAACTTCTCTATCTAGTCTACAGGATTACAGAACCATCACAGCATCTCCCAAATCTGTCTGTCTCTTTCCACTCCCGTTGTACAACCCCCACACGTCACCGTATCACTTCATTTTCCAAGCCACTCTGACAGTCTTTTTTAATTTACCATACTGCTTCCCTACAGTCCCCTTTTCTAATACATTCTGCTCGCCCCCCCAATCACATACTGTGTATGATATGTCTGTAAATAAGTGGTCTTTTTTAGAGTTGCACAGTATTTTATGGTTTACGGAGAACGGATGAAGTAGATAGAAAAGGCATCGCTGGCTCTGTCTTTTTCAAATGCAGAACTGAAGTTTCAGATTCTTTTGATTTTCTGAGGGAATTAAAAAATCAATCAGACCCCTCTATGTTCTTTAATGGCAGGAGGTATGATTTTTGCTATTGTCTCACAACATCTCAAACCCTGTGCTTTAGTGCATACGGTGCCTGAAAAATGCTGAGCTATTACTGACAGAGAGATATAGCAGTGATTATTCTTGATCTGCGAGGCATGTCAGGTGCCTGTTGTATTATCTCACCAAGAAGGGAACCACACCCTGAACAAACGATTCTTCTACCTTTCATGACAAATGTATCGCCACCAAAAATGGTAACACAGGGTTAACTTGGGAGAAACTTCAGCACCAGCAGTTTTAATAGGAAGATAAACTGAAAACAAAGAGATTCAGTCTTGCTTATTCCTACTGTTTAATTCTGAAGAGATGAAAAAAAAATAATGAAAACACACACTCTTGGTAAAGGCACCCTCACTTCCATACACACACACACACATACACACACTTGATTGGTTCCATGGTTTATACAGTATGCTTTCCACTCCTTTTCTACCCACTTACAAGATTACAAATATCAATCATTTTCCATGGTCAATTCCAGGGATTAAAGCCTAGTACTGGGTATCTCCATAAGCAATATGACATCAGATGAAAATGTGCTCTGTTTTTTTGTTTCCCCCACCCCCACCCCCAGCTGTTCATATATCATATTCTGGTGTCTGAGAGAAAGGAATAAGAGTATCTCAATAAAGAACTATGCTAGAAGATGACAGAAAATCAAACAAACAAAATAAAGAGATAAAACTCCTTTTGGAAAAGATCAAACCTAGGAAAAGCCCCCAGAGAATGGATATTTCTTCATACATGGACTCCAGTTCAAGATATCAGAGAATAATCTTCAAATCCGAGTCACTAAAGTCAAGAAGCAATAATTGAGAACCCATGATGGTGAGCCAACGAGCCAACTGTTCCTGGCATTGGCAATATATCCTGAATATAACCAAACTTCTCTAAGTTCAAACATTTGTCCCATCCCTATTTTAAATGTGATCCAGGAGGGTGTCTCTGTTCTCCTAATTCCAGTAGGTGAACGGATGAAACAAAGGCAATAGATGCATGAACCTGCAACGCACGCAGGTGTGTACTATTTAAAGAATTTGCTTATGTTCCTTCTTAGTCAAAAAAAGATTCTTATACTTTTCCTCAGCTTGTCAGCCAAATATGTAAAATGCATTATTTTTTCTTCAGTAAAATCAGAAATCGAAAAACATCCCAGATATGAGAATATGGACCAACCTCTTACACACTAGAAGGGCAGCAGCTGAGGAAGTCATGTACCTAACACCCTGTATCAGTCAGGATAAACTAGATTATTCTGCAGTAACAGACAACCCCAACATTCAGTGGTTGAATAACCATGAAAATGCATTTTTTTGCTCATTCTACATAATGTGGAGGAAAACTGCCGTCAAGAGAATTTACACATCAAAATTAAACAGAGATGTAGGTTAAAGGATGCTCTCCACCTCAACACAGACTTCCAGGACCACCCAGGCAGGGGGAGAAAAGATGGCACACCACCATGCCCTAGCTCTTAAGGCTTCTGCCTGTAAGTGATACTCATCGCATTCATTCCTATCTCATGGCCTAAATTCAGAAGGAGCAAATACGTGCAATCTTACCATATGCCAAGAAAGGAGAAGAACTACGATAAATGTGAGCAGGCTTAATGACCTCATTCCACTTCATAAAAACTGTCCAAGTCATACCCTTCACTATTAACCTTATCCACAATATCAACACTGACTGTGTACAGACACCATTCTAGAGAGAACAGACAGAAAGGAAGGCGGGTGTGGATACTACATACCACAAAAGTTACCTCCTAAAATGATTCAGGAAATAGAAATATGGATGATAGCCAATTCTATTTTATTTAGTCTTTTGCTTGGACTTTCTTTCTTCCTTCCTTTTCAATCAATCAACAAACCTCTTCCTGGTCTATACTCTTGATGTTTTCGTTCTCATATTTTTAAAATATTTCACTTTCAATCTCCTACTGTTACCTTATGAATTTTTTGGAACAAAGTGATATATTCAGTAAATTCCCTTGAGATATTGTCAAAGCTTTAAAAGCCTTAATGACATTAATTCATTAATTTTTTCCACTCTAAAGCATTCCAGAACTTATCAGTTTCGAGCTCTGACTATATTAGGGCAAAGAAAATAAAGATTTAATTCCTGCTTCTGTAGCAGTAAAACTCCTAGAGAAATAGCACACAAACAATGAACTACCAGAAGAAAAAAATAAAAAGGAAAAAAGTCCAACATAATATTGTTTTAGGTCCCTATTGTTCATGTTAGCTACTGGTATATTCTTAAACCCCCACTGATCACATATGGACAGCAATAGTGTTACAAGAGTTGGCAAGATGGGCTCTTCTGAAGCCTGGTGTGGATGTCTAGCTAAGGAAGAATGTAGAAGATTTACGTAAGCAAATGCAGACAGACACAGACTTCAGAAGTAGGGAAACATATACTTTGCTCAGAAGAAGAGAAAAAAAATATTATGTTTTCTTTCAATCATCCACATAGAAGCAAAAATGAGTTGGCTTTTCTTTGTTTTTACTTATCTATCACAGGTAATTATTGGAACTAAGGAATCAAGCCAACCACACTAAATCAGAATTGTTTGCTGCACCATTTTGTGCATATATTAAAACACCTGGACCTGTGCTTTTTCACTCCTTATACAGCTGCAAGTTGTTACCTTTAGTCTTTTACCTGAATCATGTTCCAAACTCCGTGTGTGTGTGTGTGTGTGTGTGTGTGTGTGTGTGTGCGCGCGCGCTTTTGGAATTCTTCATCCATCCTCTGGAGTCCCCTACAGGGACTGGCTGCCTGGACTGTTATTATTGCTTTACTAAAGGCTCAGAGGACCACGTGATTTTGGCTGCTTCCAGAAAAATATATTCACTGAAAAAACAATTTTTTCTTTTTATTCTGACATGGGCATGAGAGGTTGTCTGAGCAGCTGAGGGAACTGTCTAAAATATCTCTCTGGTGTTGTCAGTGGCCACAAAAACCCTGAAGCTTTAGTTCCATGCAATGTTCAAGTGAAGAAACCTTGGGTGAAAATTTAACCATCCATGTTTATATATCACAACCGCATCTCCATTTGAATTTAATTTTTTTTATTTTTTCCATGTTTATTCATTTTGAGAGAGAGAGAGGGACAGAGAGACAGAGAAACAGAGCACGAGCAGGGGAGGGGCAGAGAGAGAGACAGACAGACAGAATCCGAAGCAGGCTCCAGGCTCTGAGCTGTCAGCACAGAGCCTGACACAGGGCTCGAACCTACGAACCGTGAGATCATGACCTGAGCTGAAGTCGGATGCTTAACCAACTCAGCCACCTGGGTGCCCCTCCATTTGGAGATTTAGTTCAGTTCTTCAGAGCATGCTTTCATGGAACGAGTCAGAATTTATGATGTACAACTTGTAAAATTAGAAAATGATATGAGAGAAGATATAAACTACATGAAGCCACTCTGCCAGACCCTCTGATTTCAGGGTCCTCTTTATGACTCTGCTTATCTACTGAGTATACTAACAAAGGCCACTAGATTATAATCACCTACAAGTGGCCATAGTTCAGACTGGTGTGCCACCACCATCTGTCACAGTAGTGGATGAAAGTAACACTACATTGCAAGGAAACTTGAACCAACATGCCTTCATTAGATCCAAAATGAAAGCTGGGACACAGGATATTAGTGGATATGTCTTTTTTGGTTCTGTTAAAATTAAAGAAGTAGCGGGGCGCCAGCGTGGCTCAGTCAGTTAAGTGTCCAACGTCGGCTCAGGTCATGATCTCACCATTCCCGAGTCCGAGCCGTGCCAGGGCTCTATGTGGACAAAGCCTGGAGCCTGTTTCACATTCTGTGCCTGCCCCTCTCCCACTTGCGCTCTCTCTCTCAAAAAATAAATAAACATTAAAAGCTAAAATTAGAGAGGTACCATTTCTTTTGGAATAATAAAAATATTACTACTAAAAAGATAGAGATAGTTTCTCTATGGTTCTTTCCAGGTTATTCTATTCCATTCCAAATAGGCAATATTTTCATGATCACCACTGTTCTAAAATACACATTGAACAGTGTTCAACATGTTATGGTAGCATAGTAAGCATTGGGATAATAAGCTAGCTTATAAGAACCATGGCCCCCTAGGAGCTTATAACCTAAGGCCAGTCTGACATCAAGTTCTATGTGTGATGATGACAGGAGAGGGTATAGTGTTCAATATAGCATATAGAGTTTCTTGAGATTATCAGCCTCACCTGTCTCCTTTCTAACAGACATAACCATCCTGTGGCACTGCCTTTTCACCTAACTTACAAAATGCTTCAATTATTAGGGACGTGCCAAGCTTACACCCAGGTCATTCATCATCATTTTCTGGAACTTTTAAAAACATTTCTCTTCGAAGCAGAAGTGAGGAGAAAAGGCTTAGTGTTTCTGTAATCTGTGCATAATAGAAGTGCCCATCCTTTAAACTGTCCCTCATTAAAAAAAAAAAAAAAAAAAAGTAAACAGAAAAGCAGTAAGTTTAAGTCTTTAACAACTGCTTTCTCTCCATGTTCTTGCCTGTTCACACCTGATCTGAGAAGACTTTCACAAATCACTTTACTGACCCTGGCTTTTTGACAACACAAGATCAAAGCCTCTCCAGCTTTGGAGTAACTTTTCTGCATAAGTAAGTACAGCACTGGTACACTTTGGGGCTATATAAAGAACCTTCGGTTTAGCTCTAAAACTGAGTTATTTTTACAGAAGCTGATGTCAAAGGCAAGAGCCAAAGACTTGGAATATTACAATAGAAAACAAATAAG
The DNA here is from genome assembly GCF_007474595.2 of Lynx canadensis. Taxonomy (NCBI): domain Eukaryota; kingdom Metazoa; phylum Chordata; class Mammalia; order Carnivora; family Felidae; genus Lynx; species Lynx canadensis. The sequence goes on from NC_044316.2 coordinate 51,551,089, forward strand.
CAAAAAAACAAAAAACAAAAAACAAAAAAAAAAAACATAGCAATCAGCCCAGGTCTTCGTGATATTTACATTTAAAGCCTATACCGGTAGGACAACATTTATGAGGCTTTTCCAAATGAAGTACACCAATCCTCAGTATAAGGCTCGGCTCCGTCCAACAACATTCCATCTTTCTCTTTATCATTTATGGGATCCCTGTTGACCTCTGAGTGTTGTCTGAGGTCTGAAAACGTGTGATGTAAATCTTTGCTGGTCTTTTAAAATGAGACTTTGATTCTCTCAAGGGAGAATGGCACTGAGTGAATTCCATTCAGGAACCTCAAATAATAGTAGAATAAAGAATATAAGACATATTTATCATTGGAGTATGGATGAATCTTTTCTAAGCATGATTCTTGATTGGGGTACAATGTTTCTCTCCTAACTCGCTAACTCTGTGTTTAGTTTTATTCCTGCATGAAGCAAATTGTTAGCGAACAGAAGCCAGTATCTTTGTGGTTCTCTCATCCTTCCTCACCTTTCTTCCCATCACCCACATCTCCATTGCCCCATGCCACTGCAGCACATGCACATAAAACATATATTATCTTACACGTGTTATTTCCTAGCATTGTTTTCCACACAAGAATGTATTTCCTGAATATGTGACTCACGTTTAGAATCTACACATCTATTGTTTTCTAAATACCCTCCAAAAATATGTGCATCTAAAATAACTGATCAGGCGCCTGGGTGGCTCAGTGGGTTAAGTGTCTGACTTTGGCTCAGGTCATGATCTCACAGTTCATGAGTTCGAGCCCCACATCGGGCTCTAATGCTGACAGTTCAGAGCCTGGAGCCTGCTTCTGATTCTGTGTCTCCCTCTCTCTCTGCCCCTCCCCTGCTCGTGCTCTGTCTCTGTCTCTCTCTCTCAAAAAAAATTTTTTTTAATTACTGTTGACCATATATGTGCATAATGTTGCCTTTTAGAAATATTTTATTGACATACTTCTTCTTTTAAAAAAAAATCAGGAGACCATACACCTCTACTGTCCCCCGGACAGAATGTTATGCCTTTCCTATTTTACTCTTAACTCTTTTTATAGTCATTTTCCCATGGTGTGGACTGGATGTTTGAATTCCCTCAAAATTCAAATGTTGAAATCCTAAGCCCCAATGTGATGGTATTTAGGAGGAGAGGCCTTTGGGAGGTAATTAAGTCAAGAGTGTGGAGCCTTCAAGAGTGGGATTAGTGCCCCGAAAACTGCTCCTCACTCCTTCAGCTATGTGAAGACATGCTGAGGAGACAGGAATCTATGACCCAGACACTGGATCTGCCAGCACCTTGATGTAGGACTTCCCAGCCTTCAGAACTCTTACAGGGGCACCTGGGTGGCTCAGTGGGTTGAGCGTCCGACTACAGCTCAGGTCATGATCTCGTGGTCGGTGAGCTCGAGCCCTGCATCAGGCTCTGTGCTGACAGCTTGGAGCCTGGAGCCTGCTTTGGATTCTGTGTCTCCCTCTCTCTCTGCCCCTTCCCTGCTTGCTCTATCTCTATCTCAAAAATACTACACATTAAAATATTTTTAATAAAAAAAGAACTATTAGAAATAGAGTCTGTTGTTTACGCCACTCAGTCTATGGTATTTGTCATAGCCGCCTAAGCCGCCTAAGCCATCCCAGAATCACACAACATACTTTGTGTTCCCACTAACTGGAATGTCTTGCTTATTCCCCAACAGGCAATATTTTATAACTCTGAAAGATTTTCCTCTAGTGAATTTAAATTTATCCTTTTGTGAACTTGAATTTATCCTTCAAGATACAAGGCAGATATTACTTCCTCTGTGTATCCTTATTTGATCCCCAGAGGAACCTTCACTAGTACTTAAGTGACACTTTGGAACTAGCTCTACCATATTAACAATCACACTATAAATGTGGTATTTTGAATTATTTATTTTGTAGCCCATCTCTCTCTCTCTCTCTCTCTCACACACACACACACACACACACACTGTACAAAGTTTCCTAAACACAGATAGTATACTTTATTCCTGTGTCTAACAAAGCACACAGCACAGTACCTGGAAAATAATTGGGAATCATATATATAATGTAAAATTGTGTGGTGAATGTCATATAAAATAATTCATGGGAACACTTGGCAGTGTCTGGAAAACGAGGAAGAAGTGTAAAATGAGGATGAAGGAGGAGGAGAAGAAAAGGGGAGAAAACAAGGGAAAGCAGTGGTGATAAGGATATCTAAACTAAAAGTGAATGGAGAAACAAAGATAATACAGACAAAATTCAACTAATCAAGTGGTAATTCTTATCAGGAACCCTTAATGGAGTGTATGGGCAGGAAAAAGAAACAGTGATGAGAAAAGAAAGGTGTCAAATCCCTGTTGAGTGCAGTCATCCACTCTTACATCCTTGCAGCCATCACAGACATCCGAAAGATAAAGAGTGGATGGGAACATAAGAGGAAAAGTAGTTACAATATTAAGCAATGAATGTCTGAGAGTTTTTTTGTCTCTTCAAATATTTTAACAATAAATTAAAAATCAATTTAAAAATATCACTCTTGGGGTGCCTGGGTGGCTCAGTCTGTTAAGCTTCTGACTCTTGGTATCAGATCAGGTCACGGTGTCATGGTTCCTGGGATAGAGCCCCATATCAGGCTCTGCGCTGGCAGCACAGAGCCTGCTCCGGATTCTTTCTCTCTCCCTCTCCTTCTGCCTCTACCCCACTTGCGCTCATGTCCTCTCTCTCTCTTTCTCCCTCTCTCAAAACAAATAAACATTTGAAAATTTAAAAAAACATACCACTCTTAGGTGTGCTTCATGGGGTGGGATGCCTACAGTGAGGGTAAAACATCAAAGCACAGTATCCCTAACACATTAAGAGTGAGAGGACCTTGAAAAAAAGCTCAATATAGGGTGATTTCTTTTACTTTTACTTATTTATTTTTAAAAGAGACAGAGAGAGGGAGAGGGAGAGGGGTAGTGAGAGAGGGAGAGAGAGAATCCCAAGCAGGCTCCACACTGTCAGCACGGAGCCCGACGTAGGCCTTGAACTCACGAACTGCAAGATCATGACCTGAGCCAAAACCAAGAGTCATACACTTAACCGACTGTGCCACTCAGGCACCCCAGGGTGATTTTTTTTTTAATTGCCACAATATATTGTCATCACCATTACGGGCATGTTTTAAAAACGAAGGGAGGAGTGGGGCTTTCCAGAGAGTCAAATTTCATTAACCGAAACCATTTCTGAATCAATTTTTATACTCACATCAAAGCCACTTAAAATAAATGAGGTCTGATAACAAAACGTTTACCTGGATTACCAAGGGGATTTCAGTGTGAGAGCAGGGAGTACGGTTCAGGCCTCATACCCCAGGGAAGGGTAGAGACGAAACAGCAGGATTCTCCTATAAACTTCTGAATAATCTTTATCTCCGAACAAGTGAGACTTCTTCAATGTGGGCTAGGAGTCTCCAGGAGTAGCTAGCCATCCTTCCTTAGATACGAGATCACCTTTTACTATTAATCAAGTGCATCTGGAGAAAAAGGAGTCAGCATAAATCCTCCATCAACAACCACTCTCACGCTCATACATTTGTCATCAAGAGCATTCTTTTTGCTCAGGAGGTTCTGAACAGAACTTACCTAAATACACACACACGCGCGCACACAAATGAACGAAAGTGTCTCCCATATTCTCTCTACTCCCACAAATGGGTGATAAATAAGTACTAGATACTAGCAGTGCCAAGAATTTTGGAATTGTAAATACCATTAAGTCATTTTGATGTCACTGGAGCTCAAGAGAGGAAACACAATGCCGGGGGGGGGGGGGGGGGGAACAATGGATTTAAGAATTTTAGTGGCCTCAAAGTTATCTGTTTATTTCAAGAAATGTTGCAAATACTAACATAAAGTTTTTTAGCTGAAATTATGTTTCTAGAGTATTCTTTCATATAAAAATAAACCAAAATATCAACTTAATTTTAAAAGCTGTGCACCTAACCTCTATATAGGCAACAGGCCTGCAGAAGCTTTATATATATGTTACTTGATACTATTATCATCTCTCACCCAGGATGCTCCAACAAGTGGTTAGCACATAGCAGAGGTTCAGAAAGGGTTTTTTTTGTTTTTTTTTTTTGTCTTTTAATGTATCTGAGCTATAATTAGAGTGGGTATATGTACCCACATACCTACAGTTATTGAAGTGATTACAAATGTGATTAATACCCCCTGAGAGATCATTCAGTTTCCAAAGTATTTGCCAGAACGAGTGGGCCCTGAGACCTCTGGGGAGCTGAGGGCCAGACAAGGTCCAGTTTCCATCTGCCCATCACAGCCCCACACACTATTATTACTTACTGAAGGCCAGTGATTTGCTTGGCCCTACATGGCTCACAGGGGAAAACGCTGCCTCTGCCCAGTGGGGTTTGAAGAACAAGGCTTGTAAGACATAAAAGACAAGTAAGAACTGGCAAGACTGAGGAGCAATTTAAGACCATGGCTTAAAATACCATTAAAATAATCATTAAAACCAGGCATCTAACACGCCCCATGATCTAGGCCAAAAACAGAAAATGTAAGATTTTTCACCCTGTAACCACAGGCTCTTTGTGTAATTGGTAGGCGTCAGGGAAGAGGGGGATAAAATCCTTCCTAGATATTCTAGGAGAGAGTCATATGGTTGTGAATGTTGTTATTATGTATTATGCACCCACAGTTCCATGGCTAATGTTGGATATACACAAGAGTGAAACATGATTGAGATAGTTTCAACAGGCAAAGAAGTATTCTCCATGTTACCCAGGATATAACCTATAAAGACTAACACTCATCTAAGATCGCAGAAGCTGATATCTCATAATGTGCTCTGAAAGGGTCACAGATGAGGGGTACCTGGGTGGCTCAGTCGGTTGAGCGTCCAACTTTGGCTCAGGTCATGATCTTGCAGTTCTTGAGTTCAAGCCCCGCATCAGGCTCTGTGCTGACAGCTTAGAGTCTGGAGCCTGCCTCGGATTCTGTGTTCCCCTCTCTCTCAGCTCCTCCCCTGCTCACAAGAAAGAAAGAGAGAAAGAGAGAAAGAAAGAGAGAAAGAAAGAAAGAAAGAAAGAAAGAAAGAGAGAGAGAGAAAGAAAGAGAGGAAGGAAAGAAGGAAGGAAGGAAGGAAGGAAGGAAGAAAGGGAGAAAGAAAGAAAGAAAGAAAGAAAGAAAGAAAGAAAGAAAGAAAGAAAGAAAGAAAGAAAGAAAGAAAGAAAGAAAAAGAAAGAAAGAAAGAAAGAAAGAAAAAGAAAGAATCACAGATGATATGATCATCTAAAGAAAGACATATCCTCCAAATGCTAATCCCACAGCTGTGGAAAGCAGGCATGGTTTCCTGTGAAAAGATGTCAGAATGTGTGGTTGGCAGAATAATAACTGTAAAGATGTACACGGTTTCATCCCCAGAACCAGGGACTGTATTACTTTAAGTGGCAAAAGGGTCTTCGCAGACATGATTAAGGCTCTTAATATGGGGAAATTATCCTCAATCTCAATGGCCCTGACAATGGGGAGGCAAGAGGGTCAGTGTCAGAGTAGATGTGATGAAGGAAGCAGAGGCTGAAGTGCTATGAGAAAGGGACCACAGGCGAGGAATGCAGGACGCCTCCAGAGCTGGAAAAGACAGGGAAATGCATTCCCCTAGAGCCTTCAGAATGAATGCAGTCCTGTCGACACCTTGATTTTGGTACTTCTGACTTCCAGATACATAAGATAATATATGTTATGTTCTAAGCCACTAAGGTTATGGTACTTTGTTGTAGCAGCAAAATACAGAGGAAATTTTTTTTAAATTTTTTTAATTTTATTTTTAAAATTTACATCCAAGTTAGTTAGCATACAGTGCAACAATGATTTCAGGAGTAGATTCCTTAATGCCCCTTACCCATTTAGCCCATTCCCCCTCCCACAACCCCTCCAGTAACCCTCTGTTTGTTCTCCATATCTAAGAGTCTCTTATAGGATTTTTTTTTATTCAGCTTTTAAAGTGATCTTGGTAATAGGCATGCCTAAATTTCTGCTGCATAATCTGAATGCTTCAAAAAGCATCTGGAAGACACTTTCATAGCAAATAGATCTTCCACATTTTCCAAGGATACATCAGCCTGTGCCTCTAAGTTACACGTTAATAGTATTTCTATGTTTAAGACACTACCTACAGGGGCATCTGGGTGGCTCAGTCGGTTGAACAACCGCAACTTCGGCTCGGGTCATGATCTCACGGTTTTTGAGTTCCAGCCCCGCGTCGGGCTCTGTGCTGACACCTCAGAGTCTGGAGCCTGCTTCTGATTCTGTGTCTCCCTCTCTCTCTCTCTCTCTCTGCCCCTCCCCCGCTCATGCTCTGTCTCTCTCTGTCTCAGAAATAAACAAACATTAAAAAAAAATGTTTTTTTAAAGACACTACCTACAGAAGTTCTGGAAAAGTAGCACTTGTCTCTCCCAAATGGCTCTGTGCTCATTCAGAACACTCCAGACAATGTGCTACATGTTACAGAAATTTGGTTTAACGATCAAAAAATTAGTCACTCAAGTTCATCATATTAACATAATAAAGGAGAAATACTATGCATATGATCATAACAATAAATGCTGAAAATGAAACGGACAAAATTTGATACCTATTCATGATGCAAACTTTCAGAAGTCAGGAACAGAAGGAAATTTCTCCAACCACTCAATCAGGCTTTATACTAACATTATATTTAATGATTAAAGAGGCTATGCTTTCTCCCTGAGACTGGAAACAAGGCAACAGTTTTCTACTCCCACTGTTTCTACTAAAAAATTTGCTGAAGATCCTAGATATTTCACTAAGATGAGAAAAAGAAATAAAAATATGCATACATATTGCATAAAGAAATAAAAATATGAATACATATTGCAAAGAAAGAAATAAGACTCTCTTTATCTAGAGATGACAATCATCCATACAGGATACTCCAAATAATTTTGAAAACAAGTTAGAAGATAGTAGGCAAGTTTATCAAGGTCATAGGTAAAAAAAAAATTAATATACAAATATAAATGATTTTTCTATATAGCAGCAATAAACCATTATAATGGAAATAAAAACAGCATTATGATTGCAATTAAATATCTAAGTATAAGTAGATTTCACAGTATATATGTAAGGCCTGTACACTGAAAACTACAAAATACTGCATAAAGAAACTATAGAACAATGCTTAGATCTAAATAACTGGAGAATTGTAACATGGTTATAAATTGGAAGACTCAATATTATTAAAACATCTATAATTTTATCTATAAACTTAAAGCAACCCCAATCAAACACAGGCGTGTTTTAGAAACTGATGAACTAACTCTAAGCGATCGTCTTTTATACAAATGGTGTAAGAACATTTATCCATATAAAAAAATCTTAACTCTTACCTTCCATCATGTAAATATTAACTCAAAATGGATCATAAAACTAAACATAAAAATTCAAAATATAAAACCCCCAGAATAAAGGAGGAGAATTTTTACAATCTTAGAAGAGGTTAGGATTCCTTAGATAAATCAAAACACTTTGAAAGATACTGATGAGTGAATAAAATAACACACAGACTGGAAGAAAATATTTGCAATGTATATATATGACATAGGAATCGTATCTAGAATACTAAGAACCCATGAAACTCAATAAAATATTAAATAATCCTATAAAAACAGGCAAACACTATTATATACACTATCAGACACTTCGCAGAAGGTATACAAATAGCCAGTAAACACATAAATATAGGCTCAGTATTATTATTTATCAAGGAAATAAAAGTTAAACCTTCAGATAGATACCATTATGCACTGGAATGCCTAAAGTTAAAAAGAACCATGGGGCGCCTGGGTGGCGCAGTCGGTTAAGTGTCCGACTTCAGCCAGGTCACGATCTCGCGGTCCGTGAGTTCGAGCCCCGCGTCGGGCTCTGGGCTGATGGCTCGGAGCCTGGAGCCTGTTTCCGATTCTGTGTCTCCCTCTCTCTCTGCCCCTCGCCCGTTCATGCTCTGTCTCTCTCTGTCCCAAAAATAAATAAACGTTGAAAAAAAAAATTAAAAAAAAAAAAAAAAAAAGAACCTTAACACTAAGAGCTGGCAAGTATGTGAAAAAATTGCTACTGTCACATACTGCCAGTGGGAATGAAAAATGGTACAATGGTACTTTGGAAATAGCTTGTCAGTTACTTATAAAGCCAAGCATTCACTTACCATGGGACACGGTGATCCACTAACCATATTTAACAAAAGTAAATGTAAACATGTATCTCCAAAACGATTAGTGCACGAATGTTTATAGCAGCTTTATTTGTTATAGCCCCATGTTGTAAACAACCCAGGTATCCATCAACAGGTGACTGAATAAACAAACTACAGTATATCCATGCAAAGAAATACTCATCATCAATTGAACGGAATAGATTAGAGGCACACAACAACGTGCAGGAATCTCAAAAACATTAGCTGAGTAGTAAAAGCTTTGCACAAAAATGTATGAACTCTGAGCTTTTAATTACATGAAACTCTAGAAAGACAAGTCTAATTTAGTGTCTGCCTGTGACCAGAGATTAGCAGGGAATTGTCTGGAAACGGTCATAATCTTTGAGGGTAATAGACTTGTTCTACATCTTGGTGGTGGAGGTGTTACACAGAAAGATACACTTCTCAAAACTTACCAAAACTTACACTTAAAACTTGGTACAACTGATTTTATGTCATTTGCACATCAAGAAGGTTGATAGGGTTTTCAATCTTCCTAATACCAAAACACAAAAACATCTACCAACTACACATCCTCATACTCTACCTGTGTCTTCATATCAGAGCTGTTGGCTATTACGCATTCTTTTTTTTTTGGGGGGGGGGGCGGGGGCGGTGAGTTCCTTCACATATGGTTGGTGTCTAAATAGTTTAAGCAAATAGAATCCCGAGTGCAGGGAGACCTCATGAACCCATCGGTACATTCAGCCAGATAAGAAATTTCAGATATTTATAGGATCCTGTTTTTACTGGGGCCTCTATTACAGGTATTCAACCATGAAGAATAGGGACTAAAAGCTGGTGACAAAAGGTTGGTATTTAAGGAATGACAGAAACAGGAAGAAACAAATGTCTGGAGAAAGTTTTTAACCGTCCATCCAGTGATGAGTGACTTCCAGTGACCAGTATGTTGCTACATCAAAGTGTCCCTGAATGCCTTTGAAGGAGGTTATTTCTGTCTGCTCAAAGATGTTATGAAATGCTACACTTGGTGATAACAGTTACCACTTTTCCACCCCCTCATCGGTATAGAATTACAACACAAGGGGATAACAATTAAACATTATTAGAGCCTATGGTTTCCATGGTAAGAATACATATCTTTGAGACTCTAGAAGGACTGAAGGTGGGTGGCATTGCTGAGAAGAAGTTCACTATGAAATTACAACCAAAGCCTTGAAAAAATAAATGGTCTTTGCATCAGATGACTGAAGTCAGGTCCAGTTAGAACACTGTGCTATCTTAAAACTTTTTTGACTTTCCAGATCACTAATTTTGTTTTAGAAACATTTCTCTGAATCACCTTTGTTTAGACCAAATAGAGTTGAGGCTGAACAGCAGGCAAACAGCAGGTCAATAAAATTAATCTTTCCTCCAGCTAATGTATATACATTTCTCAATTATTTATACAAAGTGAGGAAAGTCCCAGGGATCTTCTAAAAATGGTTGAATATAAAAATGTCACTTCTATCTTAGCTTGAAATGCTTTTTTTATGTATACAGCCCATTTACTGTCCTCATTCTTGGGTTGTTTCATAAAATGATGTTTTCTGGGTAGCAGGGAAAAAATAAAAAACACTAGGCACATAGAGAAAAAAGCATCTGAGATTAAAAGTTTTCCAGGAAAATGTCAAAGGGGACAGCAAGTGTATGAATAATGGAAAGATGACTATCCGGGGGTCTTTGGGGACAGAAACTTCTAAGCAGCATCAAAACATGTTATCATGATTCCTGCTAGTAACATGAGCCAACTTCAAAGCTTTCCTTGGTGGACTACACCAAGAAGACTCATTATCACAAAGGAGTAGTTAACTAGAGTGAATTATTAGAATGCTCAGCCTTCCTTAAATGGAGTACAGCTGCTGAGTCACACTATAAAAACGAAACAGGACCACTCCTTTGCTCATGTCGTTAATAATTTTTGTTTGAATTGGATATATGATATTTAAAGCCAGAGTGACACCAGAAAAACAAAAAAAAGTAACCACATTGTTTAGCACATTTAAATGATTCTTTCTTGACGAATGTTAATCATTTAATATGTTTTTCTGGACGTTTTAACCAGTGTAACCCCAGTTTTCTTGGTGTGCTTTTTTTTGTTCCCATCATAAAAACAGCCATCTTCCCCAGATGTATGTTATAACTGTAGATTGGTAGTACTTGCAATACTTGGGAGTCTCACTATCCACTGCTTCATAAAGGGGAATTTAGACTGAAGGTCACAATATAATAAAATCATTTTCTTAGTCACTCTGGAAAGGAACTTGAAAGGAACAGGTGCACCGTCTGGGAGGAAGCCTGAGCTGATAATGTAAGACCTCTTCCTTACTTTTTTTTTCCTTTCCTCTTTTTTTTTTCTTTTCTCCCTCAGTAGGTTCCAAAAAATATCATGAGAAAGTAGTCTGATATAAACAGATGCATCTCACTCTAGGAAAAACACAAACATCAATTATGAAGCAGAATGACACTGACAGCCGATAAAAGGAGATATGCTGCTTTATGTTCTTTCCTTCATCCTGGTGTGCACGCATCTGGGAACTTGATAAGCTGTCATAGGTTAAGGAAGTAAACAGATGTCGGCTGTTGATAACAATCTCTGGTGAACTTTCAGAGCCCGGTGGTGATTTGCCCAGTGGCTCTCTCCTTATCGGAATGCCATTATAAACGCTCACCTGGGTAAGCGCTCCAGCCTGCCCAAGCAACTTTCATCTGGCATCAATCACGGCCATAAAACAAGCCCATGAGTAATATAACAGCCCAGGTGTCTACAATTTCCAACTTCCACACCACCTGACAGCATGCAACCACTTTGAAATCAAGGTTTCCCTATCTCTGTTTAAGGACAGTGAAGAGAACTCTAAGAGTTGTAGCCCAGTCCCGGACATGCTTATGGTTGAATGAAACACTCTTACTCATTTCCCAGAAAGTCAGCAAGTACCGTGAGTGATCAAAGTGGAATGACATACTCTAGGAGTGTAAAAGCAACTGAACTAACATCAGCAACGCAGCTTGCATAACCAGCAAATGCCTGATCTTGAAAAAGATTGTCTTGACTTGTGAATGTGTTCTTCATTCAACGGCTCACAGAATATGCTGGTGGTACCCAGATCTGTAAGCCTCAAATGTCTACAGAGCTTTTACACGGCTAGAGATAAGGTGGCAGTAATGATCAAAAACATTTCTTATCAGGTCCATATTTTTGCCCTGGGTTTTAAGACATGAAAATAATGCTCAGAAGTTAATGTTTATACTGTTTTTAAAATGAGATAAGGAGAACCTGACAGAGGTGATGGTTGCACAACTTTGTGATGTACTAAATCCACCGAATGACATTCTACAAAATGGCCAATTTTATGTCATGTGAACTTCTGAAGAAAAATCAATATTAAAATTTTGAGGGGGAAAAAAAGGATGCAGCTAAGGTATTAAGGCCAAAACATTCTGCAGAAAAAATTTTAATTAATTCACCCCACAAACAGTTTTTGAACAGTTAAGGGCCAGGCACTTTACTATGGGGCTTAGAAAATTAAGGTCCTTATATTCCCATCTCTTATATGCCCTAAGCATTTACAACAGAATTCCTTTCTCCCTTCCTTCCTTCTTTTCCTTCCTTCTTTCCTTCCTTCCTTCCCCCCCTCCCATCCCTCTCTCTCTCTTTCTTTTCTTCCTAGTCAAACCTTTCAAGACAGAAAATCTTTTTTTCCTAGCTTATCAAGCTGAAGGCTCCAAGATTAGTGAACCTGGATTCAATCCTGGCTTGGCCTCTTTCTAACTCAGCAGTTCTAAACAAGATTTTAACTTAAGCCTCACTTTTTTCATGTGAAAATGAGGATAATAAAGCCATCAACCTCATGAGGATATTTCAAGGATTTTATTAGATATTGTAGGTAAAGCACTGAGCATAGTACTAGTATTAGAAATAAGTTAATGTCAGGCTTGATTATTGATATTATTATTAGGTGACTTTCTTTCATCCTTCATGTCAATATGGCATTGTAAAACATATTTTGGATTCCTTAATTTTTTAGCACACTTATGTGACTATACAATATGTTTCAATGATGATAAATTATCTCTGAATCAAATTAAAGTTTTTGAAGTTTCTAAATTTGGTATATCTTGCTGGAATACTTGACCCATGGAATGATAAATGATTAGTTAAGAGCTAATTCCTTCCTCTGCCTTCCAGTTTTCCCACCCTGGAATATTGCCAAGTGAAAACTGGTTGATCTCTACTCACCTGAGAAAATTTTGTTACCTCCTAAACCAGTTCAATATCATGTAAAATAGCTTTCAAGCTAGTGAAGGCTTGCGGGGGGTGGGGGGGGGGGGAGGTTAAGGGTAAAATAAATACATCTATCTCTAGTTGCAGTTTATTATTTTTTTTCTCTTTAATTTTTTGGAAAATCAACTTTATTAAAGTATAATTTACATATAATAAAATGTCCTATTTTCAGCCTACAGTTGGTGAGTTTTAAAAAATATATACTCTTATGTATAACCACCACTCCAATCAAGATATGGAACATGTTCATCAACCCCCCAAAACACCCTTGTGCCCCTTGTTAGTCAACCCTACCTTATGCCTGGCCCCAGACAACTGCTTATCTGTTTTCTGACATTTATATTAGTATAGTTTGGTCTAAAACAAAGGGTTTGCAAACTATGGTTCATAGGCAAAATATTGCCTGTCCTTTTTTGTAAAGCCCACAATCTAAAAAAAAAAAAAAAAAAAAAAAATGGGATTTTTCCCCCTCCATGTTGAAATGGTGTGAAAAGACAAGACAGAAAGAAAATAATATTTCATTACATATGAAATATTTATGATATTAAAATTTCAGTGTCCGGGGGCGCCTGGGTGGCTCAGTCGGTTAAGCGGCCGACTTCAGCTCAGGTCATGATCTTGCGGTCTGTGAGTTCAAGCCCCGTGTCGGGCTCTGTGCTGACAGCTCAGAGCCTGGAGCCTGTTTCAGATTCTGTGTCTCCCTCTCTCTGACCCTCCCCCGTTCGTGCTCTGTCTCTCTCTGTCTGAAAAATAAATAAACGTTAAAAAAAAAATTAAAAAAAAAAAAAAATTTCAGTGTCCAAAACAAAGTTTTATTGTCATTCAGTCATGGTCTCAATTACATTGACATATTATCCATGACTGCTTTTATGCTACAATGGTAGAATTAAGTAATTGCCCACAAAGATTAAAACGTTAACTTCTTGGTCCTTTACAGAAAAGGGAATCATGTAGTATGTAGTCTTTTGAATCTGGATTCTTTTGCTCATTGTAAGTTTTGAAATCCACCCATGCTTTTGCATATAACAGTAAAACAGCCTTTTCATTGCTGAGTAATATTCCATTTTATGAAGACACCACAGGTTTTTGTTTTTTTTTTTTTTACTCATTCATATGCTGATGTACATTTGGGTTGTTTCTGTTTGGAGCTGTTATGAATTCGTATGTTATAAGCATTCTTACACAAGTCTTCTTGTGCACATATGTTTTAATTTTTCTGGGGAACCATAAGTCAGTGTGGACTTGCTACATCACTTGATAAGGGTGCGGTTAACTTTATAAGAAATTACTGTGAATGAGAGCTCCACTTGCTCCACACCTTCTGTCACTAATTGCAAAACTTTAAAATAGGGCTTAAAATGTCAAGGATTTCCAAGCAAAAACACATACTCTAACTTGGGTTAACTTCTTGAGTTATTCACATTGTTCAAAGTATTCATTATGATTGCATTTCTACTTTTCTTATCTTGTTTTCAGATAAAAACATTGTCTTTGGATTTCTTTTTTTTTTATGTTCATTTATTTTTAAGAGAGAGAGAGAGAGAGAGAGCTGGGAAGGGCACAGAGAGAGGGAGACACAGACTCCGAAGCAGGGTCCAGGCTCTGAGCTGTCAGCACAGAGAGTGATGTGGGGCTTGAACTCACAAACCACGAGATCATGACCTGAGCCCAAGTCGGAGGCTTAGCCAACTGACCCACCCAGGTGCCCCTGGATTTCTATTTCACACACATATGCCTTTATAGATGGCTGACAAGTATTGTATTTTTCAATTCAGGTAATGGTAGCATAGAATAGCGTCAGCATACTTTTACTGTAATAGGTAGCTGGGCTTTGAGAGCTACCCTATGGTCTCCATTGCATAGTCTCTCCTTCTCCTTCGTTTTCTTTTTTACAATGCTTTAAAAATGTAAAACTCATTATGGGGCACCTGGGTGGCACAGTTGGTTAAGCATCGACTCTTGATTTGGGATCAGGTCATGATCTCATGGTTCATGAGTTTGATCCTGACTTCAGGCTCCACACTGATAGCTCAGAGCCTGCTTGGGATTCTCTCTCTACCTCTCTTTCTATCCCTCCCTCACACCCACACATGCACTCTCTCTCGAAATATATGTGTGTGTGTGTGTGTGTGTGTGTGTGTGTGTATGTATATATACATACATATATATATTTAATGTAAATGAAAAAATGTAAAATTCATCCTAAGCTGATGAGCTATACAAAACACACTATGGCCCAGTTTGACCCACAGGTTATGGTTTACCAATCTTTGACATAGAACATGTTTTTCATAATTGAACAATGCTCAAAGTTTTCTAAATTATTTCCTTAGATTTAACTGATTTAACACAGGTCTATCTGGCATAGTAAGGAATAGACAGCTTTCAAGAACAGAGTTCTAAGACACAGCTAACAGTCTCTTAGGTGGGTGACAACTAGGGCTATGCTGGGGTCAGCTCCTACCAGCGCAAACAGGTGATTATTAAACATTCATGAGTTTTCTCAGATGATTGTTAAACCACTGGTAGCTTGAAATGGGTCACAGTGGGAGTATCTACACCATGAAAATGAGTAAATACTTTTTTTTTTTTTTTTCTAGAGAGCAGATGTACCTCTCTACCACTGGCATCAATCCTTCTGAGTCACTGGTGCTTATGCCATCTGCAAGCTCAGACTTGACTGTTCATGGCTAGTATGAAAATAAATCCACCAATCACATCCCCCAGACACTCTGGGAAACAACCTGCCATCCTGCTTTCCCATGATAATATGCAAAATCCACATTTTTGTCTTGCTTGTAATCTAACTCAAAACTTAGAAATCCTGGTCATTAATTTACAAGTCCAATCAGTTTTTACAACCCTCACCCAGAAGGCATGAAAAACTATCAAATATTTGATGTCTGTATATCAGAACTGCTGCCTATTTCTGGACTTAGTTTTTTTCCTGTTGCTATACAAATACACATTTTAATTTTTCCTCAGATATAATTAGAATTATAAAGTCTCCCATTTCTTTGAGCTTGATATTTTGCCCCCATTGTGCCTATAATAATTTCAGATGACAGCTTCTAATTGTTGCTTTTGTAAGTTAAGTTGAATTATTATATAGGTCAGTTACATGCCAAATCTGGCCCCTGATCACTGCCCAGCTATGAGCTAATTTTTTTTTTTTTACATTTTAAGTGTTATAAATAAAGAAGAAAGAAGAGTAGCTAATTTTTTTTTCTTTTTTCTTTTTTTTTTTTACATTTTAAGTGTTATAAATGAAGAAGAAAGAAGAGCAGGAGAAAGAAGAAAGAGAAGACAGGATATCAATCATGTGGTCTGCAAATCTAGTCCTGTACAGGAAAAAAGTGTGTCAATCTGTGGTACAGAAAATTAACACAGCATGAACATTTCATAATCTATTTAATAGTGTGCACATTATGGTATAATAGAGGGCAGGGAATATATTTTCTTCCTATGTACCTTTTACTTAATGACAAAGAAATAATCGCAGAGGAAAAAAAATAAAAGCAACAGGTTTGATGGAAATCCACTTGTTTTCCCTCTTCAGACCTATCTTTCTCTCAACCTTCCTCATTTTTTTGTAGGTGGGAATATTTATTAAAAACAAGGGAGACTGAATGAGGCAATGAATAATTAATTATTAGTGTCTCTCACTTCACTTACAACCATGTAAACAGTCCTAAATATTTATAAGTTCTAGACTTTTAAAAGAGGATATGTGAATAAATTTTACTCACTGTGACAAGCAGGGTACCACGAAATTGAAATATAGTTTTCTATATAGAAATCCTGTGCTTCTGGTGTTTCCATGTTCAATTCAAAGTAATTTATTGAGGATGTGCTATACTCTAGGCACTATATTACTGGTCTGAAAGCAGTCTAGACACATATTTAGCTATAATAAGAAAAATTAAACATACAATCACACTGTAAATGATCCATTTCATTCAGCCCTTCCTCCAAACATGGATGTCTTCCCCTATTTAACACACTACCAGTTTGAATGATAATTTGCATTTACAAAGGAGATATTTGACTAACCTGTTGACAGAAGAGACCCAAGATGTAAGGGTTGCTTTAATCTTGCTACTGTTCTCTGAGCCTTCCCAGGAAAGCAAACAAAGCCTTGCTTAGCTGTTGATGGATATCTAACCATCAGTGCTAGAAGCCTCCTAAACCAACCACGAAAGTTGGGGTCTTGGTTCTGCTTCAGGTTACAAGCACCCCAAATCAAGCGTATGTGACTTGTACAGCGTCTAAAATGTAAAGATGGGGAGGCAGCAGCGGAAAGAGCAGGGAAAGGGCATTCTAGACAGAGGGAACACTAGCACAGTGCTCTGGAGGCAGAAAGGCCAGCCTGGGGATCAGGAAGGAAGAAGGGCCTACAGAGCCAGTGTGCAGTGAAAAAAGGGACAGCAGTGGAGGATGAGCTAGGCATGCACTCAGCCACATGTGGGCTTTACACACCATGCAAGGAGCTTAGATGTCACTAATTCATCAGAGTGTTTTAAGAAGTGATAAGATCCAATTAGATTTTTCAAAGTACACCCTCAGTGGCTGCTATACGGTAAATGAATGGTAACTGAACAGGAGAAGAGTAAGAAAGGCCTGTTGGAAGGTTGCAGGAGATAGTCCGGGGAGCAGATAATGCTGACAGTGGAGAAACAAGGGAACATATATTTTTTAGTTACTGCTGTCAGGATTTGGGCAACAGTCTAGTGATGTTCTATGGAATTAAATGAGAGGATTCATTCAATGAAATCCTGCACAGGAAAGTAATTCTAGTGTTTCCTGTCAGTCTCTTAAACCACACTGTACGTTTTGAAGGAAAGATGTCATTGTTTTCTCACACCACTACTGAATAGTAACTGTTATGGACTGAGTGTTGGTGTGTCCCCAAAATTTACATGTTGAAATCTAATCTCCTAATGATGGTATTTGGGGGTGGAGCCTTTGAGAGGTAATTAAGTCACGAGGATAGAACTTTATACGCAAACTTAAAAGAGGCCAGAGAGATTCCCTGCTCTTTTTCCACCATCTGAAGATACAATGAGAAGTCAGAAGTCTACAACCCAGAAAAGTACCATCAAGAGAACCTGACAATGGTGGTACCCTGATCTTGAACTTCCAGCCTCCAGAACTATGAGAAATAAATTCCTGTTGCTTCTGTAAGTCACCGAGTCCATCGTCCAAAATGACTAACACAGTAACTGATACTTTATTCTACATAAAGCTGGTACCTAATTAATGCTTTTTCACAGAGCAGAGGTATGGTGGCCAAGGGCAAGTACCGACCGGATATTCCTTCACAACAAACTCTGCTACAAGGAGTGTTGTTAGTCGACAACCTCTGACTGCTGCATCTCTGTGACTCACCACAATGTTCCAACAGCCCTTGGGCTTCTCCCAACCAATGGCTGAGCACAGCACAGCTATAGAAGCAAGAGCATTCCTGCCTAATGTGTGAGTCTTCTCATGGGCAATCTCTGTGTTCAAATGCCTACTGGCCAGGCCAAGCTTTCCTCAGGGCTGTGCTGCAGTACGAATCTCATCCTACTCAAAGCTCCTTCCTTCCCTCTGTCCTTTCACATAAAATTTGCATAATGTCTGGGGCACCTTGGTGGCTCAGTCGGTTATACGTCTGACCACAGCTCAGGTCATGATCTCACAGTTCGTGGGTTCGAGCCCCAGGTTGGGCTCTGTGCTGACAGCTCAGAGCCTGGAGCCTCCTTCGGATTCTCTGTATCCCTCTCTCTCTGCCCCTCCCCTGCTTGTGCTCTGTCTCTCTCTGTCTCTCAAAAATAAATAAACATTAAAAAACTTTTTTTAAAAACTTACATCACGTCTGAAGGTTGTCCTTTTTCCTACTCCTAATCCCTCTCCCTCTTATCCCTCATAGGTATTTCAACCGATGAATCTCTGACCCATCTAATTCTATCTTGGCAACTGTTTCATTCCATCTCCTGAGCTGACACTAGAGGTAATTATAAAGACTGACCTTATTACCATGTGATGCAGTGCTGCTACCTCCTGAAGAGAAAACAAGTAAAGTGACAATAACCAAAGAATTAATGACCAAAGAATCCACAAGGAAAAGGAGAACGTGTAAAAAGACAGAAGTTCAGTTTTTCAAACTGGAAGGTAGGTGAATACATGCTAAGATTTGGTATACCAGGGAAAGCTTACCCCTAAAATAACAGAAGAAAAGGCCAAAATGTAACTTTATTTACCTTTAAGTCTCAGGAATTGGCAGCAGCATCCACTTCTGGTTTTGAGGGTGTAAGTGGGGAAAAAGACAAGTCAACTTACACAAAATTATAATAGCTATTCCCCACCAGAATCACCCCCCTTCTGAGTGAGAAGTAGTTATGTCTCTACCTGCAGCAAGCCAAGGTTCTACCCTCCATCCCAGTACAAGACTTAAGCTTTACATTCTCGAGATAGCAAAGCAGAAAGTCCCGACACTGAGACAGGCTCATTGACGACAAGGTACTTTGTGTGTGTGTGTGTGTGAGAGAGAGAGAGAGAGAGAGAGAGAGAGGGAGAGAGGGAGCGCACACCTGTGAGACGGTGAGAGGGGCAGGAGAGAGAGAGAGGGAGGGGGTGGGAGAGAGAGAGAGAGAGAGAGAGAGAGAGAGAGAGAGAGAGATCTTCAACAGGCTCCAATGTGGAGCTCAATCTCATGACCCTGGAATCATGACCTGAGTGGAAATCAAGACTGAGATGCTTAACTGACTAATCCACCGGACACCCCGAGAAAGTACCTCTCGATTTTCCTTGTTCACTTAAATTCTAGAATACTGGAAGCCAAAAGTCTATCTTACATATAGGGAATACAAAGTCTCTTTAGTGTAAAATTTGAAAACACCAAGAATAAAGATATAAAGTACTATCTTTGGGCTTCTGCAAGGAAAGTTCCTCATCAGAATCATTACACAGGAAGACCACAGTAAATAAGTCCAACAAAGAATCTAAGGTCCCAGCCATTTGAAGAAGGAACATAATATTAAAAATAGATACAAAAATAAGCAAGCAGGGGAAAAAAACAAAGGTATTTGGAGGAATAAAAATAAGCAAAAAATATTTTCAAAGCGATAAACAGTGTCTCTAAAAAAATAAAAAGAACAGAATTTTAGAGGAAAGTATCTTCAGAGAATAAAATAGGCTTTTGGAAAAAAAATAAAAGAAGCAATTTTTTTTAAACTTCAATATAAAGTCTGCAGGATAAAGTTGGTGAAATAAAAAAAAAAAAAGAGAGAGAGAACAGATAAAAGGGTAGCAATAGTAGAAAGGGAATAATCAGGTAAACATTTCAAAACAACATCCCCCAAACAGGAGACATATTTCCATTATTTAAAGGGTTCAGAGAGTCTACAGAATAGTGATTGAAAATTGACCCACACCCAAATATACCACTGTGAAATATCAACTCTTATGACTACAAAAAACACTATAATTTTGTATTAAGAAAAAATTAGTTGTATATAAATGTCCTGGAGTCTATGATAACAGTTTTGTTTTTTGGTTTTTTTTAACAGTACCTCTAACTGCCAAGAGACTATGGAAAAATGCCTTCAAATAATTTAGGAAAAGATATCTCTAACATAAAAATTACATATCCTACTAAATTCTTAATTAAGTGTTAAAGGAGAGTCAAGACATCCTGACTTGAGTTCTAGAAAACAGGAAACAAACTTGGATGAGGTAAGGGAAATCAAGACGATGTTTAAGAAAATTCCCAATATAGCAGCTATGAGCCAGTACAGACAGCAATCAATCTTCATCACGGTATGTCAGAATGTTTTGGAAGATCATGTCAGAAGATGAAACTGATAGATTACCAAAGGTCTATAATCATATAGAGAAACATATACAGAACTGAGACAAAAATTGGGCTTGAGTTAACAACCAAAACAAAGAAAACAAAATACAGAAGACAGTTGTCACCAAAAAAATTATAAAGGAAAAATGAGCACAGTATACTATATGATTCAGCTGTAACTAATATTTTCAGAGTTATGACAGCACACAGAAGTGAATGTTGGTCTAATAATAAATACGAAATAACCATCCCAGAAGGAAAAGGGGATATGATGCTTATAGTCAGAGGATAAAGAAAAGAATAATCAAATCACCATATTCCACAATGAGAGTTCAAAAAATAATTCTTCAAAATGAAAAATAAAGGAATAGTGATATTATCAAACATTAATTGGAAATATGTAGGTAAATAATGAGAAAAATTTGTTAAAAAGAGTTAGAGATTGCCTTGGAGGGCGCAGTACCCAGTGGCAAAAACAATGGTCTTCAGCAACAATACAAAAATGCACGCAGAAAAACCACCCCCTAACACACACACCCAATGTTATTTTCTTAATATTCATACCATCATCCATTTAATTACATTGGCCAATCAGGTTTGTCAAATAAACCCAGATCTAGGAAACTCCTGCTGCTATCATCAGGCTAGAAAAACCTGTAATCTTATTTTTAGGCTGCTAATTTTGAAAGCTATTACATTCTTTTTTTCCCCCCAAAGAAATTCTCAGCACAGAAGAAATTAAATAAATTGGAAAGGTGTCTTTGAAGATCCAGATCTTAAGTATAACGCCTAATTAAAGCAGGAGGGGGAAGGAGGGTAGAGTAAGGGGCAATCAATTGGGTCACTGCAGCTTCTGGTAGGTAATTGTTTATTTTCCTCAGGATTTTATCTATGCCAAGTAATCTCTCTCTCTCTCTCTCTCTCTCTCTCTCTCTCTCTCTCTCTCTCTCACACACACACACACACACACACACACCACATTTTTTTTTTCCTTCTTAACTATCAGTTAAACTATCCATAAAGCTAAGCTTCTCAGGAATTACTATGGATGAGTAATTTTTTAATCATATCTACAAATGTTGATGGGAAGATGCAGCAGTATTAATAGAGAAGTAATTCCCATTTCAAGGCAAGGCTCTGAAATGAAATGACATAGACACCCTGCCAAATACACGCCTCAGCAGTCTTTCCATGCTAATTTCTGACCAATTCCACCTACAAAAATGATGGCCATCATATTGGAATCTAAACTTGCTTCGATCCCAATTGGCCAGACTCCAGAAATGGAAGTAGATGTGGTGTCATGTATACTTTTTGTGTTCAGAGAAGGGGACTCATTTCAGCTCTGGCCCGAGAGTATCTTGCTCTGTGAGGAGTTTCCAAACCGAGACGGGTGTGGTGAGCAATCCTGGCACTGCAAGTAGCTGGAGATAGATGCCCTGTGGGGTCTTGCCATGCGTTACACCCACACACGCTATTGTCATTAGTACATATTAGACAACACCACCACACCCTCCCATGCACCAGCATTTTCAATTAAAAACCTCCTGAGTTTCCATGTAAGTATCTTACAAAAGATAACATGAAGGCTACTGCTTATAAAGAGTCCTGAGACTGTGTGCTGCCTGCCCTCATTTTACCTGGATGCAAAGCGGAAACACGGGAGTCCCTGAGGATGTTGCAGGAGACCCAACAATGGGGTTTCTCTCACAAATAAAAGAGACCCTCAGGACTTTAATTTTGTGTTGGTATTGTTGTTGGTTTGGCCATGCTATATTGCTTCACATCATGATATCTACCAAAGCTCCTTCTCTATTGTACTAACACCAAATACAACTAATCTCGAAAATATATATACATTTGCTCATCCAGAATAAACTATCAGATTAGGACACAATGCTGTCTCATTTGCCATGTCGCCATAGACACACACGGAGGGTGTAAGCTAACATTTTGTTCATATTTATGACAAATCTAAATTAGGAAAACTTTGAACTTTCTATAAATTAAAAAAATATATATACATATAAGAGAATACGAAAATTTGTCAATGGTTACCTGAGCTTCTAAGATGCAGACCTCCTAAGGGATCACAGTGCTGGGACCCCTTCCTCTCCTACGTATGAATCAAGTCCTTTTACACAACACGAGGAAACTTCCTTTTCTAATGAAATAGACCCACCCTCTACCTAGGATGTGGCATTAGCCTCTAGTTACCCCAAAAGGAAGGTGAATGGAGTATACGGTGTAACAATTTTTTTTTTTTACTGTAAATTTTCCATAAAGTTTCCCTTATGCTAAGTATTCTACTAACTGATACAATGAGGTCTGGGGTTGAAAATGATGCTCAAGAAAAGACGGTTGATTCTCTCTTGACTAACTTGCCAACGAAACAAATTATCTACCAACAGTATGCATCGTTTCTGCTTCCTAATGCAATCTCTGTTTACCTACAGAAAAACAGAACTCCTAATTATAACCCCTTCCCCTGAGAAAAGATCTGGAAACAAGTGATTCAAATCAGCAACCTTTCCCTGCATAACCCTTACCCTAATTAATGACCATAATGACACAAGGATTGGGACTCTTGCCAATTATTAGCTTCATCTCTCGGTTCTGTTTCTCAACATAGATTCAATAAACAATTCAAGACTTGCTGGAGTTTGAAAGCAAAAATCGAAGCCAAAACCCTGTGTATATTAAAACCATTCCTGCAACAACAACCTCCGACTGGGAAATGAACTAATCATTCCCGTTGTTCAACTAAGCTCCTGACTGAAGAGGCTAAAATCACTCACCCCTCAAAAAGGAAGCTCTGGCTTAGCTAACAAGAGAAAAGCATTTACTGACCCTCAGATACCCTTATGTTTCTGAGCTTTTCAGACATAGCCTCTTCTGCAACACATGCCTCTCCTTCCCCCATGCCAGCATTTGATAGCTGAGCTTAGGATGCTGAATGGTGATGAGTGACGGATAACCCATCATTTATATCCCATTAGGGGAAAACAAGCAAGACAGTATGTCTGGTGGCATACTTTTAGCCAGACAGGTTTCAGTATGTTCCCTTACCTGTGTTTCTAAAGCCACCGAGCAGGAGGAAGTAAGAGCACTGTTTAGGAGGAGGTGAATCTGTTAAAATTCCTATGTAACTGGAAATCTTTGCAACATGAGGAAGTCTTTGCCCAAAAATCTGTCTTGTAGTTTATTACACTTTGCATATACTAAGTGATTTGAAGACCTCTGTGTCCCTAAATTGTTCCTGCAATTATCTTGTCCTTTGAGTTGAGTATAAGCCTGCCTAGATGCAATGGAAACTTGCAACGGGTAACATATGCATTCAACAACTCATTTGTAGGTTTTACAGTAAACTTATGATTCTTTCTAAGGGAAAATCAGCCTAAGAAGAGGGCTCTATGTCAACCAATTCAACAAAATGTGACGACTGATAGATGGGAAGATAGGACCAAGAGACAGGACACTTCCTGTAGAGTCAGAACAGGGTTGCTATAGGATGCAGTGATATCAGAACACTAGACCACTCTAGTGCAAGCACTACAAGTACAAATATTTCTGCAAGAGGATGCTCCCCAGGCAAACTTCATCCTAAACACTTGTCTTCACAGAGGGCATGTGTTTAGTCTCATTTACATGTGACTTAGTCACAGTGAGTAAGTGTTTTGACCTGAAAATTTTCTCCAGATAAACTTTATGTCAGGGTGCCTGGGTGGCTCAGTGTCCGACTTTGGCTCAGGTCATGATCTCTCAGTTCATGAGTTCAAGCCCTGCATCGGGCTCTCTGCTGTCAGCGTGGAGCCTGCTTCAGATCCTCTGTCTCCCTCTCTCTCTGCCCCTGCCCCTCTGCACTCGCTGGTGCTCTCTTTCTCTCTCTTGTTCTCTCAAAAATAAACACTTAAAAAAATTGTGTCTTGATCTACCAACAATGTCTGAATGCACCAATTTCTTTCTGCTTCTCAGAAATATTTATTTGTACTCTGGTATAAGAGTTAAGAAGTATCCAAGCCTTCATTGCCTAGTTAATTCAAGTGCATAAGAGCCAAGTATCAGGGTTATGTTGACCTTTATTTGAAGACATAGCATTTTAGTGCGTTGATGTTTGAGACACACAAAGTTTTGCATATACAAGAGTCATTTCTTGTCCTTTCAGTCATACTGAAATGGCTTTCCTGTCATGAAAGAGAGAGAGAGCAAAAGAGAGCGAGCGCTAGAGCAAAATCCATTTTCCCAGCTTCCCTTGCAGCCAGAAGTAGCAATGTGGCCATTTAGACATAAGAGGAGACCTGCTCAGGGACTTCTGACATAGATCTTTATTCACTTAACATAAAGAGAGGAAGCATGAGGCTAACTCTCTTGTCCATATTCTTTCTTCTAACATTTGGGTGTTGAGTAAAGACACACTGCCTGGAGTTGTAGACGAGAGGGTGAGAACATTAGCACTCAAGGAACAAAGAAAAATGGGAGGAGCATGACTTCCTAAGGACATTAACCTACTAAACCTATACCAGGACCACCATAACTCTAATCTTGTTGGTCCAGGAGAGAACTTGAGACTTCTTTCTAAATGAGAAATGAATGGACTCAGTTATTTAAGCCACTTTTAGTCTGCAAGTCTCTTACATCACAAAACAAGTGATTGCTTTAAAAATGGGGAGGTATAAGCCAGTTTGAATCAACGCAACACGAAAAGAGAATTTCTATGGGCTCCGGGATAAATGAATCTATCAAATGCAAACAGTGAAGCCTATTTCTTTAATTAGAGTGGACAGCCATTTGAAACCTTGAAATGAGCCTGCCTGAGGATGAGCCAATAGACGGAGAATGGCTGAGAGGAAAGATGAGAAGGGTGTGTGTCCCTGATGACATTACTGAGTTATTTAGTCAACCAATTCTATAGTCTACACCGAATCTTGTCTTCTACCCAGTTAGATCATTAATCTATGCAAGGTATAAGCAAACTTTATTTTGTGTACTATTGCAGGTAAATTGCATTGATGGTCTCAATTAATGACCTCTTTGGATCTATGCTCTCTGCCTTATAACTTAGCAGAATCTGCCCACTCTGCAAGGATTGCTTTATCCAATAGAAAGTGACAAAAGTGACGGTATGCTGGCTCTGAGCCTAGACCACAGGAGGCCTTGAATGTCTACGTCTCTGCTGTCTCTTGGAGTTCCTCCACTGTCATGCCTACCAGCCTGAGCCAGCTTGTAGAGAATGAGAGACCACATGGAAGAGAGCCTAGTTGTCTCAGCTAAGGTCATTCTAGCCTAGTACACAGCTAGCAGACACCCAAACATGAAAGAGAGCCAAGACAAGATCAGCAGAGCTGCCCACCCAACCACCAACTGACCACAGGCTTATAAGTGAGCCTAGTCGAGACCAGAAAATCTGCCCCGCTGAACCATAGACTCATGAGCAATAATAACTGTTTATTGTTTTAAGCCACTGAGTTTTGGGATGGTGTATTATGCACCAAGAGCTAACTGATTCAGTTACTTGTGTTACCTATGGATGAAGGCATCCTAACTGATAAAGCAAAACAGGAAGCTGAAACACCGGCAAGATAATGTCCTTAAATACATTTTGAGCAGTTGGTATATTTTTGAAAAGGCTTAATTAGTAAATTAAATCCTTTGAAAAGACTTAATTAGGTAAATGGTCAGAACTGTATTTTAAATAAACACATTCTGGCATGAATATTGAGGATAAAACTGAGGAAGATTAAGTCTCAAAACTTTCACTAAAAATAACTAAAGCCTTAAAGGAAGGAAAAAATAATGTGTAAGATAACATAATCTAAGAGGAGGTACCTGAGTAGAAAAAACGAGCAGAAGGTAAAGCATATAGGATAGAAGTTGTAGAGACAGGAATTCCTGAGTCCCTGCCATTGCAGACAAGTTTATCTGTCAGGTGCTCAAAGTGAAATCTCTAGACTAACAGCAGCAGGCATCACCTGAAAGTTGTTAGAAATACAAATTGTCAGCCCCACCCCAGCCCTACTGAATCAGAAAGTGGAGAACAGGTCCCAGCAACTTAGGTTTTCACAACCCCCCTAGGTAATTCTGATGCATGTCCAAGTATGAGAACCATTGACCTAAACCATGGGTGGTAAAAAGCTGTTAAGAATATCAAATTATTAAGACACCAGCACCTCTCCTCTTCCAATCATCTTTGCCCTAAGGAATGGAGATGGGATGTCACCATTTTGTATGGTTGAACATCGTAGTCTACTGATATGAAGCTTGTTCCCAGGATTACACCTCTGGATTATAATTTCTCAGTGGCCAGGTTTTAGCAGCAGCAGTGATGTCCCTCACTGGTTCTGAGCTTCCTTTACAACATAGTTTAGAGTGGTGACTTCTGAACCACAACCAGAAGGTTGGAACACGGAATAAATATATAGACTGAGAACACTGAATATAGGTTTGCTCCTCCATCTTCAGGCTGGGGAAGGGTCAAATATGTACTGAATGGTCTTGTCATTTACATGGTCTCCATGAAAGGCCTGTGTTAACCACCATAATTGATACACTATGTCTTACCCTATCAGATGATTTCTGTACACATATTGACCTCCCAGGTTTCCTAAATTCTGCAGGGCTGAAACACACTCTAATGATGTAAGTCTATGGGGGAAACTGTAAAAATTAAAGTCTTAAATGCTATAAAATGCAATTTCAGTTAAAAACAAAAGTGAATTGGGAGGAAATCCTATTGGTGAAGGAAAAGATTCTACCTTTAATTTATTCTAGGCATTGTATTTTATGGAAGAGAACTTAGGGATCCTTCTCTGCAGGAGGCATCAAGGATTGTGTTAAGGAAGACAAAGTACACATAACTAGTAGCTACAAGTTTCACTCAGCAAAACATCTATGATGGGGGCCAAAACAAGTCCCATCTTTTAGCTGTTAGACCTAATGGCCCATTGTTTCAGCATGAAATCATAATGGGACATAATTTAAAGAAAGCTTGAGTGACCTCTTAGTATTGTTGACAAAACTGGGCACAAATTCCAGGATCTAGACAAGTCTCAAATCCTTTCCACCTACACAAACATATACAGGATCCCATCCTGTTTGAAAATGTTGGTTATTCTCTAAATTTGAAAACTGGAAAAATTGGTGGTTTATCTGTGGTCCAGAAATGGGCAGATGCCTTTCAGCTAAAGGGCTTCCAGTGCAAGTCAACAGACTGACAAGTCTGGAATTTGAGATTTCTTACGTGGATAGACTCTTCCAAGACTGCAAGTGGGGATAAGCAGAAAGGTCTTTCAGTAACCCTAGTACTACTGTAATAAAGACTGAGCTAAGGGTTCCACTTCTGAGCTTCAGTTCCCTCATTTATAAAAAGAGTTTTAAGAATACTATCAGTAAAAATATTAAATGAATTTAAAAATGAGAACACATAAAATATTGCCTGATCCACAGGAAACCACTGATAGAAATTTAGCCATTATTAGTGTCAGTGTATTGTTGACATTATTACTATTATTATTATTATTATGATATTTGGTGTTATGTTAGTAAAAGTATAATGGATAATTATGAAAGATATTTGGGAAAAAAATTCAATAGATCTGTGTGTCTGAGATGGCTCGGTGATTTCCAGCCTGGCTGAGCTTCATGAAGCAGTTTAACATCGTAAGTAATCGAACCCAACCCCACTGGGCAACTCTTCGAGACAGTATAAAACTGTGACCCACAGGTGTCCCAAACAAGAGGAGCTGGACTACATTATTGCTCATTATGTCCTCCATTATTCCCAGGGTTTTTTCCTCTTGGAATTTCCAACCTATCTTGCATGTGAGCTGCTCAAACTCAAGTGTCCAGGACCATCCCTTAGACAAAGAGTCAGAGGCCCTTGTGATGGGAAGCTGTTAGCAGATCACATTTTCCAAAGATGGTGCAACAGTTTCTCCAACCCTCATTCCCTTCTGCATTATGAATGTAGAACGTGTTTGCAGCTGGAAAGAGGTCGACATTAGCTCACTCAGTCTGCCATGTTCCTGAATTGCAGCCAAGATAATCTGGAAGGTAATTAAACATAGTCTATTCTTCTTTGATCTGTTGTACCCACTCTAGAATAATGAGAAAAAGTTCTTCCCCATGTAGAAATCCAAAAAATTAAGAAAAAAATGCTCTCAGGGTCGGTTATGCGTCCAACTTTGGCCCAGGTCATGATCTCACGGCTCATGAGTTCGAGCTCGCATCGGGCTCTCTGTTCTTTGCACAGAGCCCACTTCAGGTCCTCTATCTCCCTCTCTCTCTCTGCCCCTTCCCCACACGTTCTCTCTCTCTCTCAAAAGTAAATATTAAAAAAAAAAAAAAAAACTGCTCTCAGAAATAAACAAATAAATAAAATCACTGTCTCACTCAATTTCAGAATCCACAAAATAGATTATTGATGTAAGACAATATGCTTCTACAAATTTCACAGCTAGACCAGCAGATGGCTATGTCTCAAGAATATCTTAGTCTGCACAAGAATACAAGATTATAGTTTCTCATTATATGCTCCAGGGATTAGCAATTCTCTGATTTTCAGTAGAGTCCCTTGAAGAAAGCAGCCATAGAAATGTTAAGGTGCATGCATTACCCTTCCATGTCCCAATGAAAGAATCATCGCATTTCTGCAAATAACCAACCCAAATTCATAATTAGAAATAAAGTCTCCAAGTTAGAAGGGAGCGGGGAATGTATAGGCAGAGCCCAGAGGACTTTTAGGGCAGTGAAACCACTTACATGATACTACAATGGTAGACACATGCCCTTATATATTTGTCAACCACCTCTTCCTTCCTTGAAAAAGGAAGTCTCCAGGTGCATAGGTGCATGTGATGTGTATGTGAATGGGGGTTGGGGGTTGGAATATAAGTCTCTATATCCAAGAGGCAATGCAAGTGGAAGTTTCCACAAGCCAAAGGACACCAGAGCTAGAGCCCTCACATGCCAGAGAGGCTGGAAATGCCAGGAGTGAAAAACCCTGGGAATAATCCTCACCCAATCATGGAAATGCTGTTATCAACATTATATTTTACTTAGAAATGCTTTTACTTCCAGCAGAGGATACAGTTATTTTAAGACAAGCAGGTAGAAATGATCAAGTCTCTGGTTTTAAAGGAGGGGAAAAAATACATCATCTTGAACAGACAAAAGGGCAAATATTACTTCCAACCCCCAAAATAAGTAATCCAGTCAGATTAGATAGAGGGCCAGGAAGAGATGGTCTAAAATAAAATAAGGAGCCATGAAATACCCATGCTGGGAGAAGCCAGTCCAGCAAACCCAGATTCAGGATCTCACTTGCATTTATTCAACAGGCCCGGGCAAGAGAGGGGGAATGAAATGCAAAGCAGATTCCTATGAAGTACTGAGCTGTGGGGAACTGTCACTTAACCCTAATGTTCCAGAACTTTAAGTGACTTTGAATTTTGTACGTTTTTGAAAAATATGATCATTAGTATTCTTTATATTTTAAAATTAAACAGCAAGCCATGTTAATCATAAAAAAAAAAAAATAAATAAGAAAAAAGGTAAAGAGTAGGTAACTAAAATCTCCCATAATCCCACCACCCAGATAAGACCACTGGGAGTATTTTGATATGCACCTTTCTTAGCATTCTCTGCTTCTATATGCATATATTTGTAATGGAATTCAATGAATGTAATATTCTGTAAACTGTGCCTTGCTTCAACAGTATAGACGTTAAGTTAAAACAAAACAAAACAAAACTTTTACTGAGCTTGAACTCCTAATCAGAATACTGACTTGAATTAAAGGACTTTAGCAGAAAATACAGAGTGCAAGTTTATGTGTTTTATTCACATACCATCCTTGTCAACATCTTATTAGATAGTATAAAACTGTATTTGGCAAAAAATTAATCATATTAGAAGCCTATATTCTGCCTGTGTTTCTTCCTCTTTCTTTTGTTTTCCTCTCACTCAGTCCAGAGCATACTTTTGGTTCTCCACGATCCTTTCCACCCTTCTTTGCTCTTGTTCTTAGCTTTTCCCAACATTTTCTTGCTCGAAATTACAGTTCTCCAGCTAGAAGCTTGGAGTACAGACGTGGAAGGTGCCAGTATCTGGCAGCTTCAACCTGCGTTACCATGAAGACTTGTTTTCCATTGTGTGCTCCCCTACGTGTGCCATAACCAGCCCGGCCATTGTGCCAGGTGAAATACCAATGTTCGCTGATGTGGAAGATGGTTCATCCGGAGGCAATCAGCTCCACCGAGAGAAGGGAGAAAGAAAAACATGTGTGGTTTCTGCTGCCTTCACCTTGGCAGAGAAAAATGGATGTAAAACTGGGGCTGGGGTACAGCCTTCAGAGTTCTGGAAGATCAGCAAAGCCAGCCTGAGCCAAGAAAGAACACATGGTGGTTGTGTGTGGCAGTGACACCTCAAGAAAAATCACTTTGAGTCGTGCGCCTGATCATTTAACTGCTGTGGGCACGGGCCCAGCTTTCTCCCCAAGTCAAATGTAAATGGTTTAAGGAAGCTGGTCTTTTTTTCCCTCCACTTTTACCATACTAAATGTCTGACAGCCATTTTACTGTGTTTACAAATTATGAAAATTCTGGGCAGCTAATTATGAAAATATTGAGGAGTCGTAGGAGAACTAACTCTTGGAGCAACTTAAGGCAGAGAACAGACTGTAAAGTCCTTGAAAAATGAGCTGCTTGCTCTCCACTTCTGCCAGGAAGTTTTGGTATTCCAGCATATTGCTATGCTAATCTGAAACCAAAAAGAAAGAAATCAATAAAAATCTCAGAGAAGACTAGGGGAAGAGGCAGGCCTTCCATACTTAACAAATGAACAAGAGTAGATTAGTTTCTAAGATCTGCACATTTCCTTCCAATGGATCAGGAGCCAAAGAATCCAGCGAAAAATATGAAAAACAAAGTTTTATAACCTAAATGAGAAGTGATAAATTGTAAGTTCTCTGTAAAAAGGGACAGCCTTTCTTCAAGTTTGACCTTGCTGTTTTCACGCCATCTGGAAAGAAAATCTAGTTGTCTTCCCCCATTTGTTTTATGTTGAGTAAAATTAATGCACGTGCAGTAATAACAGAAAGAATATAAGTACATTCTGGACTGATTATAAAGCTGGTTAGATTTCATGATGTATCATAATAATTTAACAAATGTTGTTTTTCCACAACGCCTTTCTTTCTTACAGCGGCTTTCTCTGGCTATTTTATTACGTTAAGCAAATCTATACAAAATAGCATTATTGTCACCCTCCTTGTGTATAAAAGATGAGTCGTGGTAGTCAGGTCAGGTGATAGATGGTAAAGTAATTTTAGAACATAGCTACTTGATTACCCAGTCCTATAATCTTTCTATCAGAAATTGAAGACTTCTGTGTTTAGGCAATAATACATACACTTTACATTCCATCCTACGTTACAAACGGTTATGCTATAGGATGATCTTTGATGTCATATATGGCATTAAAATCCGAACTGATTTTGTGTAGTATTATAAGCAGTTCTTGTGTTATATTAAGCAGAGAATATCATGTGTATCGGACATAAATATGCATCTTATATTCAGAATCTTGTCACAGTAATTAAGATTTTCTACTACAATTCCTGCCACTTTTTCATTCTTCTTGACCCTAGCTTTATAAATTGTCAATAAAATAACAAAGATCTTATTAATTGATAAAATGTAAAATATGATCACATTTTCAACTTCCCCTCTATTTGCTCCCATAAGAAACAGGACCAGACCACTGGCCCTCAGTTCTTCTTTCAATATTAGAAGCCAAGAAATTTACAAGGTTTTCCCTGACTTTCCATTGGCAGAGAGCTTTATAAAAGCTGTGATTTATATAAAGCATGGAAAGGCAAAGAACACACACATTAATATGTGTGAAAGAGTAAAAGGAAAAAAGGGAAAGCTATGAAATGAACTCTCCATACACCTATTATTTGACTGAAATGCATAAGTACGTAAGTAATTTACACCTTATATTCTCCAGTTACCTTTCAATTGAGCATCTGCATAGATATGCACACATGCCACGTGTGTGCTATTTAACTGGAACATCACCTGCAGAACATGAAATGCTGTGATAAAGACCAGTTACATTTAAGTCTGGCATACTGTCCCATTATAAACTCTAGCAAATGTGTTTAGCGTGACACGGCTCATTCTCAGTGAAGTCATGCTGGTTACCAGTGTTAATCCTTCTTGGAGCTTAAAAGTCATTCGTTTTACCCCCAGTGCTTGAATTTTACCTTTGAATGGAAGTAGTTACATAGCTTAAAGAATCCTCACTGAACATTCACATGTGCCCATTTTCCATCTTCAGACATCTTTCCCATTCTCCATGGTTTTTTAGATTCCAGTTCGTTAATTTGCTTATTTGCCAGTGCTGTCTGTATACTGCAGAACATAAATCAACTGAGCCTCGAAGTCTGAATTCTTTCAAACCAGCCAGGGACATATCTAAAATAGTTTGTCAGGCTTTGGGACCATGTCCGCCTTAGCAAATTCTGCCTGTCCCTCTTCATACCAAAGTTCATCCCTCTTGACTATGAATACAGAAATCAAAAGAGACTTAAAAGGAATGAGATGGAATTTGGTTTTGGGCCACAAATGACAGATGTCCTATCAGAAGTTCTTATTTTAACAATTAATTTGGAAATTAGAGTAAAAACAGAGTCAGTCACACCAGGGGGAATGAAAAATGCATTGTGCTTCCTTGATACAGATATTTCTCACTATTTTGTCAGGAGCTGGGATATTATCCACTGATGACTGTTTCAGCTACTAATTAGCTGCATGATTTTGATACGTGGGGACAGTATTCAAGTATTAGAACATAATCACCATCTTCCTCCTTCAGGCTAGACATGCTAAGTTAGGCAAAGTCTGTCTGTGTTTAATTCCAAAAGACTGCAAGGTGGAACAGTCTGATCAAGTTTTTTGGTTTGTTTTTGGTTTTGGTTTTTTTTTTTTTTTTTTAAGCCTCCAAATTTAAGAGCAGTTTCTTCATTAAAACTGGAAAGCACTTGATATGCTGAGACAAGATTCTCTCTTCCTCTTTTTTTTCTCTCTCTCTGCTCCCTCTTTTCTTCCCTCCCTGCCTCCCTCTCTCTCTGAAAAGGAAGCATTCAATGGAATGAGGCAGCTAGCTGCCTCTTTTAAAATTGCCATAATTCAGTTACTTTACATTCTTTCTGCTAAGGTATAATTTAAAAATCAACAGTGCACATCTACCCACATGGAAACTTCTTGAAAATTTGGGAACTGACCAAGAACACCTTGTATCCTATCATCTGCTATCCAGAAGCACTGGAAAGGTACTTGCTACCAACAACCCTTTCAGCAAGCTTAGCTTTACAAGGAGAAAGGATGCTAAGGACATGGAAACCATCTGGAAAACAACATACCTGTCACTCTACGGGAATAGAGTTAAACACTAAAACTTCAAAGAGAGTTTCTTTCTTTGGCGTTTACCACCATACCAAATTCTGATGGTTTGGCATTAGATCGACATTGCCTTTCAATACATCACATTTTATTTGCAATTTCTCAGTATTAAAATGTATGCATTTTCATCATCATTTGGAAATGAATGCCTTACTACCCAAAGCTCCATGAGCATATAAAGCTGTGTTAACCTGTTGCTGATATACCTACCTTTGGTATGTTGCTTGGGATTCATCAAACTTTTTCCGTACAGGGCAACTTAATGAATACTTTAGGCTTTATCGACTATATGGTACTGTTGATACTACTCAACTCTGCATGTGCAGTGCAGAAGTTTGCTAACCTCTAGCACAGAACATTGTCCGGAATCTAGTAAGCATCCAATAACGCTCTGTTGATTAGGGATAAAACCGATACTAGTTAGTATTTCTATGGGCTTAGAATAGCCTGACATGCATTCATTCTCACCAGGCTCTCTTAGGGCAGGTTGGGAGTAACAAGCTACTATCTAGAGTAGGTAAATAACTGTTTTGCAGTTGTCTGTACTCAATACCTAAACACAAGGTATCTTGTAGACGTGGTAGTTTCTGGATAAGACAGTACAGAGCAATATATGATCAAAACTTGGGGGGTGCCTGGGTGGCTCAGTCGGTTAGGCAGCCGACTTCGGCTCAGGTCACGATCTCGCGGTCCGTGAGTTCGAGCCCCACGTCGGGCTCTGTGCTGACAGCTCAGAGCCTGGAGCCTGTTTCAGATTCTGTGTCTCCCTCTCTCTGACCCTCCCCCGTTCATGCTCTGTCTCTCTCTGTCTCAAAAATAAACGTTAAAAAAAAAATTAAAAAAAAAAAAAACTTGACTTGGAATATCAGTGAAAAGGAGTAGAAAGAGTTATTGGTTGTCCTCAACCATAGACATCTCTCCATAGACATCTCTTCCTTTTATCTCCCTCCCCACTTTGTTCTCTGCTGTTCTCATCCTCCTTTGTCATTTCTTTTCCTTATTTCCCTTATTACCTTATTTTTTCCCATGGCATTCCCTGTATATAAAATCTTCCTAGAATGGTGTTTCCTTGGGGTATCTCTTCCATAATCTTTTTCTTCTTGTCTCATCTCCTGCCCCTTTGCAAATACCGGCTACTGTACGTATCTCTGGTCTACCTTCCCCTTACAACACTGAAAAAAGAATAGTGAATATTCTCAACCCTCCTTTACACTACCTCTAAATGCCTCTCCTATTTTTAATCATTCTCTCCTGTCTTTAAAACAAAATGTATATTCCATTCCTTTACAATTTAAGTTGTCCCCACACTTCTTGATTCCATTCTTTCTACTTGCCTGTGACTTAGATTGTGCCAAGTCACTCATACTTTTTGGCTTTATATATATATATATATATATATAATAATATATATATATTATATATTTTATTATATAATATAAAATAAAATATAAATATATTTATAAATATAAATATACATATTTTTTATATTTTCTTACCTCTCTGGCTTCTTTCCCTTAACCCACAGTATATTAAAATCTCATTTATATTTCAGAAGATCCAAACAATGGCTGTCAGATCTGCATCTTCTATCTCTCCCCCCCCCCTGCCCCCCCATCACCACCATGTTCCTCTTCTTGCACCTCTTTCTGCTTCTTCCCCAGCCTGTGTCTGGCCCATCTCCTTCTCTCTCACTTTGTATACAAGGGACTCTAATCTGATGATCCCCAAATCTATACCCCCTACCCTGATGTTTCTCCACAGTTCAGATCTAAACGTCCATCCATCTCCACAGAGCATTTCCAAATATAGAGCATGCCGCTATATTGATGCACTGTAGCCTAAAATTTCCGAATCAGTTTCTCCCCCAACTTCTTTATATCTTCTCCCTCTTCAAACTTGCTTTTTTCTCTTTCCCCTATGACGAAAATCAATGTCTTCCTGATTTTGTCTGTGCAATGTATGCATTTCCTTTTCATTTAAACTCTACTGCTACTGACCTAAATTGTATCTTCTTTACTCATCTAGTCTTTTTTCAAGAGATTTCTCACTGGTATACTAAATTCATAGTCTTGCTTTTCCAGGATATCATCGAACTGTTTCTTGAGTCACCTGTCTGATGTGAAATTCATACCATATTATACCCCTCTTCAAAAAACTACTAATAGCTCCCCATCCTTTTTTTTCCCATTTTTTTAAAAATGTTTATTTTTGGCGGGGGGGGGGAGGAAGCGGGAGGAGCAGAAACAGGGAAACAGAATCTGAAGCGGCTTCGTGCTGTCAGCACAGAGCCTGACGTGGGGCTCAAATTCACAAACTGTGACATCATGACCTGAGCCAAAGTCGAATGCCCAACCGACTGAGCCATCCAGGTGCCCCTAATACCTCCCATCCTTTCAAGTGTGAACTATATTCACCTAAATTAAGATTACGATAATTAAGATAATATTGGGGCACCTGGGTGGCTCAGTCAGTGGAGCATCTGACTCTAGATTTTCGGTCAGGATCTCATGGTTCATGGGATCGAGCCCTACATCAGGCTCTGCACTGACAGCATGGAGCCTGCTTGAGATTCTCTCTCTCACTCTCTCTGCCCCTCCCCTGCTCGTACTCTCTCCCTCTCCCTCTCTCTCTCTCTCAAAATAAATAAATAAACATTTTTAAAAAGGTAATCAATATATTATTATACAATATATATCATTTTATATTTATATTCTAAAATTAAGATAATTAGAATTGTCTCTAGTGTGCAACCTAATTGTTAATTTTATCTAGCCTTCACTTACTCATTACTCCAATTACACTGGTCTAGTCTCTAAACCTATGTAAATGAATTTTCTAATTAAAAATCAACTTTTTATTAAATATTAATAAGTATTTTGGAAAAATATGATATATAATGGCATACCTCAAAATCTGCAACTTCCTTTTTCTTTTTCTTTTTTTTTTTTTTGCATGTAAACTTCCCCTCCTTCTGTATATATATACACATTTTACTTGCCATTTAGTGTTCTGATTTTTCCATTACCACAAATACTTTATATTTCTGAATAATCAGGTAACTGTTAGTTAATTACCCTTATACAATCCATTCATGAGTTAGGTAAGCCAGTACAATGGGGTCATGCTTTCCCTTTCCTGCTTATTCCTGCTTGGACCTGACACAGAGTGACAGATTGTTTCTGCCACCAGCAGCAGCACCACCACCATCATCACCATCACCATCTGATCAGTACTCAGATGGAATTTCATAAATCACTATCTTCTTATTAGGCCTGTGCCTTCCTTTCGACCGATAAGGAAAAATTCTGTAACAATATCTTATGTATATATACAAACAAATACTGGATTTTGTTAAAATTATTTAAGATAAGTTCCTGGAAGTAAGGTCAAAGAACATGAATATCTTCATTATATCATAAATTTACACACCTTACCTTGCTGACATTCATTATCCTGTTTCCTTAGCTTAGAACAGTACCCTTAACCAAATACTCATATATACTCGGACACATCTTTCTCCCTCCCTCCCTC